>NC_056730.1:896557778-896867778 GCF_019279795.1 Protopterus annectens | reverse complement strand
AGATTTTGTAAATACATTTATAATCTGTTGTGTCTGAGAATAAATTTTAGACTCTACACACAGATTATCAATTTGAATGTGTTTACTCCATCCTATTATGCGCAATATCTTTATATAAATGTTGCCCAAATTTTTCTTGAACTTGTCTTATACTATGTTTAATTTGTCTGTACAGCTTGTTTATTTCAGTTTTCAAAGTTGTAGCTCGACCTTTTCCATTTCTTATATTTTTTGTCTCTTACCTTAATCAAATATCTTGTTCTTATGGAAACATATCCTCCTGATGTTGTATGCCTAGATCCTGATGTTAAACATATTTTTACATTCAAACAATTTCTCTTTCAAATCTTTTCACATTCCTTCTGCAGATTTTCCACTGAATGCATCACTCCAATAAATTTTAACATAGTGACTGTTTTGCTTCCATATAATCTGTCACTAATCTTCTATAAATTGGTTTAGATTTCAGTTTAGCAGAATTATCTAGCAGCAAATTAACCTTTATAACCCCATGATCACTGCACATCAACAGTGGTAAAACTTGACATGAAGTAGCAGTAATTTCTTTAGGAACACAAATGATGTCTAGTAGGTTCTATTCCGTGGTAGACTTTTTACAGTCTGAAGCAGTTGTTGTTCCGGAACATATGCTGTGAAAAATAAGTAAATAATAAGTAAACAAACAGTGGAAGTTATAAAAACTTGTTATTAACTGTCATGGGTGAAAGTAATAGTAAATGGACATACAAGAAAAATATCAGTATAAGAATGGGAGATAAGCAAGGGTGTCCCTTAAGTGTGTATATGAATGCAATTATTCAAACTTTTTATGTCAGAAATAGATAAGTATGTTAGAAGATGGGAAAGAAAATGGAGATAACGTTATATCTGTCTTATGCAGACAATATGGTTACTGTTGCAAAAAATGGAGGATGGATGAATGAAAATGTTATATTGAAAAGTTATTAAAATTCTGGGTTTAAGATTGAATAAAGGAACAAATGAGTTTGCTAAAATAAAGAAGATGAATGGAATTTATCGTAATAGGAAAGAAATTAATATATTAGGGGTTATGCATGGGAATATGAAAACATACTGAATCAGTAGAAAATGAAGTGGAAGAAATATAAAAAATACTTGCATGGTAGAAAAGTTTTAATTTATCATATAATAAAAATGTGTTTATGTTAAATACATACATTTTGTGTAAACTTGCTTATGTTGGGAGAGTTATGTGTTTCCAGGAACAAAATGGAAACATAATTGCTAGAAATATTTTTCAGTTTTATGTGGAGTTCAGGACTGAATCCAATTTAAAAAGAAATGTTCTTCTTCTGGCTTTTCCCAGTTAGGGGTCGCCACAGCGGATCACCTGTCCACTCATGATTGGCAGTGGAGTTTTACAGTGTGAGTTGCCAGCCTGGTGCCCAACCTTCCACAGAAGGCACACACATGCACATACTCACACCTAGGGCCAATTTAGAGTGTCCAATCCCCCTACAGCATGCCTTTGGGATGTGGGAGGAAACTGGAGCACCTGGAGGAAACCCACGTCACCACAGGGATGACATGCATTCTCTGCACAGAAGGCACCCCAGCTGAGAATTGAACCAGAGAACTTCTTGCTGTGAGGTGGCAACACTAACTGCTGCACCACCGTGGCTACCCCCAATTTAAAAAGAAATAATATACAGTAAAAAGAAGGTGGTAGGTCTGAAAAATCCTGTTTTCTGAACATCAATGCACCTGTTTTGGGTTATTAGTAGTGTGAATAAAATGATGGGTAAATTATTATAGGAAATGTATGAAAAGACATGGATGCAAGTAAAAATAGGAAAAGAAGGGATGAAAAATAAATTATGGAAAGAAAGAAATATGTAAATAAGGCAAAGATATGGAAATTAAAAATTGATGAATGATGTGAGAAAAGGAATGAGGACTATGAAAAACAATATGCAAACTTTTTTATTGTATGTCCATGGATTGATTTCTCAGCCGATGTCATGACATGCAATAAGGCAAAGAAGGAATACACCTGAAAATGTCTACAGAGCTGGGGACTTTTTGTGGATAATTTTGTTAAACAAGTTACATGATAAGGGAAATATAAAATATAAAGCAATAGAAGAAAGAATGCGTTATGATTGCAATGTAGAGAAAACCTGTAAAATATTGTTTTTTAGAATGTAAAATGAATTAATATTTTTGGCAAAAGTTTAAAAATGTATATAATCAGGAATGTTTCAAGGAACTAAATATGGAAATTATATTGTACGTTAAATATGAAAAAGGAAGGATGGAGGAAATTAATAAATGGGATCAAATATTTTTTATCACAATCTCGGTATTGTGAAAAAAAAGGACTATTGTCTAACAAAAACAGAAGGAATAAAGATGTATTTGCAGAAATAAGAAAATAAATGGTTGTGGAAAAAAGCATTGGGTAGGACAGATGGAAGTTAAGGAAATGGGAATGGAAGACGTATGTACAAAAATTGTGTTGCATTACTAACGAAGAAATGATATGGGGTAGCAAAATATATAAATCATGTAAATAATGTAGAATAATCAGTGGCGGCTGGTGACTTCAAATCAAAGGGAGGCTACAGGAAACAGCTGAGTGGGTGGGGCCAATTGGAAGGGATATGGTCAACTAGAAAGGGGTGGAGCTATGCTAAAAAACGTAAAAACTGGGACTTTAATATAATAAGCTGCCCTGGGTGCCACTGCCAAACAGTGATTATGACAGTCCAATCAAGACAAATGAAGTGTAGAAGAAAAAAATATTTCACTGCGTTGTCTACATGACAGCTTACTTAATATCTAGATGGAAACAAAAAGGTTGCGAGGCATGAAAAAATAAATTATTTTTAAATACATTACTGGAATGCCAGTCAAAATCAAGTATAAAAAACAAAATGTTTCTTATCAAAAAAGACCTGCTGCCTGACAACAGCTATCTACTTGTTTCATGGAGAAAATATGATCAAAGTAAAAAATGAGCAACAAACAGACAAGTTCAAGATAAATTGCTTAAAGGATTGGATTACTGCACAGGTTATGGACCGCACATGATAGATTGGCATTCTGTTTAGTTTACGGGTAAAGCCTGCAAAGATGGCTGCAAATCCCCAAGAAATGTAATGAGCTTCTGAAAATACTGTAATCCTGTCCTTCATTACAAATACTGTCATATGCATTTTAATACTTAAGGCTTATACGCTATCTAGTTATGTAAATATTCTCTGCATGGCAACAACAAAAAGGCTTTCAATGTTGGTAATTCTTTAACAGTATGCCTATTAAAGCTTACTTGCATCTTACAGTCTTAGACAAGCTTATCTGATGGTCATGAAAGCATTGCTACTTAAACACAGAGCAACAGGGATTGCAATGACGTGCATTTTCTGAATAAGAAGAAGCATAAATCAACAGTATAAAAATATGACAGAAAACCAAAACATTCTGCAAAATCAAGGACAGATGAAAAGCCACTGAAGTACTTGTGTCTACCTTGGATGGGGGGGATACTCTGCACATTTACACTGCATAAATGCTCCTTGCCTTGCTTGGACATATCCAGAATCACTACATGGGGGAGGGGGGTGCAACAAGTATGTCACAATTTGAAATGTCTCTAGCTGACGGTGATGGTCCTGACACATTTGTCATACCTCTCAACCTCAGAGCAAGAAATATGGACAAAGGCTTAAACAGAAGTGGGCAAAGGCCCCAAAAATAAGGACATTTTTAAATATTGCTCTTATGAACTTAAAAAGTTAATAGAATAGTATTTGCATTAGTATGAATTTTTTGAAGGGTGTGAAGTCTGAAACTCAATGTCTGTCATTATTTAGTGACTTCATTCCTAAATGATTTGCCAGAAAACCACAAATTTTATGAGGATCAAACCAAAAATAAGAAGTAAAAATCTATTCATTTTGCAAAAATATGGACAGTTGAGTGATATAGTTCAGCCAGGGCTGTCTAAGTTTGCTGCCCTTCCCACCTCACAAAATCATGGTGGAATGGGGCGTCCCCCTGCAGCTATTCCAATGTCCCATTACTTGGCTATTTCACCCCATTTGCCATAAACACTATAATGTGCATACTGTTTTACTTCTATGATGATTTGGATTTCATTTAAAAGTTTTATTTTACATTTTACAGCACAAACACAAACACCAATAGACATCTGCTAAACAAAGCAATGCTGTCTCACAATGAAAACAGACTTAGCATTAAAACTTCTCTGCCATTGAAACTCACATTCATTGAAACAGCATTGAAACCCACAATCAAAGAGAATACATCTGGCCAGTGGTATATAAAGATTAACTTTGGACTGTTTTCAAATCATAGGTCCTTTGCACAGGAAACATATATGTGTTCTTTGATACACCTTCCCGATTGTATTAAATTATATTCCTTGTATAATACAGTGCATATGTTACAGGGATTTTAAATCTATTGTTTTGAACATTTTTTCCAGTAAACAATGAAACAAAATGCATGCACCATTAATGACAAAACTGCCCAATTGATAACATTTCTATTGTAAAAGTCTACTCAAACCTCTACAATCCACCAGTGTCAGTAAATATGCACAGTCTCTGCAGAAGTAAAAGTCATCTAAATAATTTCACATTAAAGAGATCTGTAACGAAATGAAGAGGTTGTTGCCAGCAAACAACTTTACATTTCATTGTTTTATCTACAAATAAAGTGCCTGTTGCCCTTGAGGAATAAATTGCCTATGTTACAATAAGGACTGCAGCATCTACCCCTTTTAAAAGTACAACATAGTAGAATATCAGCAATGCATCTATATATTGTGGAAGTAGACCCAACAGCCTTCTACATCAAAAGCAAGTACACTACCTGTTGTGCTATTAACAATGCAATCAGATTTAGCATACGCAGCACTAAACTCCTCTTCAAGCTCTCAGCTCCTTGTAAAATCCATTCAACACTCAACTGTATCTGTCAACTTTGAAGCACAAGAAATCTGGAAAAAGCCAAAATTTATTGGGGGGGGGACAAAAGCCCAAAAACTAGGGACATATTTTAAACATCGCTTGTAAAATCTTGGAAAGTTGCTAGAATAAAATGCTGCATTACCACCATGCATTTCACTGCCAAGCCTTGAACCCAGGCATCAGGACCCTGTGCACTACAGTCAGTTCAACATACCACTTTACCAAATCAGCTGTTTCTTGAAAGACAGACTGAAACTTAAATGGCTATCATTTAGTGAATTCAGTTCTCACAACAGCTTTTAACCTCTTAGCACAAAATACCTAGACAAAGACAATAATGGGGGAATACAGCCCCCAAACATATTCAGTGAATTCAGTTCTCACCATAGCTGTCAACCTCTTAGCACAAAAAACCTGGACAAAGCCACTATACAGCCGCAAAAATAGGGACAATTTTCAAATATTGATCAAATAAACAGAAAATTGCTAGAATAAAGGGTTTTGTGTTACCATGTACTTTCTGAAGAATATGAAGTCTGAAATTCAAATGCCTGTCATTATTTAGTGAATTCAAAATCCTGAAAACCACAGACATTATAAGGAACAGAACAAAATTTCACAACTGGTGGTGGGTAGGGAAGCTAAGTTGTAGCTACCTGCATCTCAAGGCTCAGGGTCTGAGTCTAGCTCCTGAGTTCTCTCTAGCCTCCAGCTATATGTAACTGGGGCATTACACACACACACACACACACACACACACACACACACACACACACACACACACACACACACACACACTCATGGTGGGTAGCTTAGTGCCTGCAGAATGGCACTATGTGACTCAGCATTTTTCACTGTGATATCATACAGAAAACTCTCTATTCCCCTTTCTTGTATATTTCAACATAATTTACAATGGCAAGTCTGCTATGATGCTCTGACATGTAGGCATTTCAGTTCTAAAAAGATTTTGTGGTAAAAGTGAAAAAAAAACTACTGTAGAAGCAGAAAAAACACTGATGTAAAGACTATATAAAGAGAAAAACATAATGCACTGGCCACTAGTTTGCCAGTTTTTGTCTATCTGCAGTTTGCATTTATCTATGATTACAACTTATTCAGCAGTATTGTGCAGACAGCAATAATGTACATTTCTCTTCACTATCCAAACGCACTCAGCATAAGACTAATATGTGACGTGTGCCTGAAATGCACTGTCTTACAGTTTGTACAAGACTACTTTGAACTCAGATCTTTTTCTTGTGCAATTCATTTCTAATTTTCTCTCTGGATCAGGGAGTGATATGCAGAGAAAAAAAATCACTGCCAAGGACTGACACCAGAAGATCATTCATTGATGTACATTTTTATCAGCAACAGAGAGTAATGTCAATTAAATCATCATGATAACTAGTTAGCACATTGTCTGAGGCATTTTATGTTCAAATTATTGTATTATCAAAACATATAAGATCACCAAGACATTCCCCAGCATACAGAAGGTATTCATATCCTTATTCATGTCTTTAGGGACTATGATTCGCTTGCAGATTGAGAGACTTTTGTCAGACCCAGGGGCATACTTCACTGAGCTTAAGAAATAATATAATAATCATGATTACAGTCAGTGACTTTGAAAACTGACAGCTCTGGACTGGTGGAATTTTCTAGCACTATGTCCACAAAAAGTGTATAGGCTTGTCTTATTGTTTCTGATGAAGAGTATAAGCCATATTTAAAATGAAGTCTGTCATGGATATCCAGACTGCTGTCAGAGATCCAAATGTTTGTTGCGAAGAATGGAGCTTAAGACTTTACAGCATCCTAGTATGGCAGTTCATTAAGGACATAACTGAAAATCTTTGAAGACTACTTAAGCAAATATGGTTTAATTAATATTTAGTGAGATGTGTTCTCCACACCATCAGATACAAGTAGGCTTTTTTTAGGGAAAATGGGATTTGGACAGTAACTTTCATAAATACATGGAAAAAGTACATGTTTCATAGAGTGATAGGTTGAAAGAGAGAGGGACAGAGAGAGAAACAGTATTAGAAGTTTATGCAACATAGTGAAAAGAATGTGTAAATGGTAAAACATGTGCAAGGCATAATGGACTGATTATATCTTATATGCAACCATACTTTATCTGTGTTTATCTGTCTGTTTACCCATTTAACTATTTATTCATCAGTACAAATATCCATCCATCTTTACAGAGCTGTAACTAGGGGGTGGGTAAGGGGGCAGCTACCCCGGTGGAAATGGTTAGGCAGTGCGATTGTCAGGTGCCAGTAGTGCAGAAATATAGTACTGGCATTGCCTTATGAAGCCATGAAGATAATGTGGCTTCATATCTGAAAACCAACAGTGTATTTGCAGTCATTTCTGAAATACTGAAGTGCTCATTGTGTGGCAGTTTAACTGCAGCAAGCTGCTGAATACAGATGAACAGAAGATCTTTTTTAGATTTTGAATTAGATTAAAACAAAAAACATCGACCACTGTGTACAGCAGAAGTCATATACGACTCTGAAGAAGCCAGTTTTACTGGTGAAAGCGCTCAGTCGGTGTGCTTTTGATTAAAGCTTTCTGCTTCAAGTTCCTGGTCTGTGCCTCATTGCCGGTTCTGCCGTACACAGTGGTCGATGTTTTTTGTTTTAATTTTGTTCTGAGTTGGTTCCTGTATTGGATCCAGTGATTTTTATTAGATTTGGAATTAGGCTTTTCTTTCTTTCTTTACTTTTTGCTCATCAACTTTGAGTCAAGGGGGCAGCAGTTTAGGAAATAGATAAGGTTGCCAGGTTGTCTAGCGGCAGTTCTGAATCCATCCATCCATCCATACATAACACTCAACATATCTAGAGATGGACCGTAGCCTGTCAAAAAATAGTATAAAGCAGGAATCATTTTGGTAAATGACTCAAGTTCATCTCTCAGACACTCACATGCTCACTCGCTCACTCACTCTACCATGTAGGGAGAGTTTTGAACATAAGCACTTTATCTGTGTGAATTTATGACCACGGCAATGCAATATTTATTTACAGACCGAGTCTGATATCATCTATCTAGACACAGTGCAGATTTCATTTTTCACTGCTGCATTTAAGTACTGCAAAAAAAAAATACATTGACATCTGTTCTGTACAGAGTCTGGCACCTACCTCAGTTTAATAACTTTTTTTTACTTCACTTATAGGGACTGTGTCCATCTTGAGCGTCTTCTTTCTTCCTCTCTCTCTGTGACTCTGAGCTGCTCGTAAGCAAGCCACCAAGGCAAAGGGCAGAAGCAAGCCAAAGAAAACAAAGAAAAAGAAATTTTCTTCGAAACTATCTAACTTTAGTTTCACCAACGATAGTCCGACTCTGTAACAGTAGCACAAGTACTGTGCTTAGTTAGTGTGCTACAGGCTACTACTGATTGTTTCTTGCTCTTTTTTTTGAGAAGAGAATGAGAACCAATCAGTAGCAATCCAGCCATTCACGTCACCATACGTGACTGCGGACGTGGAAGTCCGAACCCCCTTCTACTTACTGTGTGATTAAAAACCGCATAGATGTCTGGGCATCACACTGATGTCTTCTCTCATATCTAGACTGCCTGTAAAGCAGTCTAGAGACTGACAAAAATGGTCATTCACTAAATTAAATAAATAAATTAATTAAACAATACCTAGAACTCGATGAGCATGCGCAGTTTGAGTTCTGGGACTTTGCGAGTCGGTCGGACTCAACAAACAAAATATTTTACATGTTTTTTTTGTTTTTTTTTTCACATAAATATTTGAATCTTTTTGCTGGGAGGGCTGCAGTCCAGCAGTCCAGCAGTCCGATGGCACGAGCCGCCCCTGAGAATAATGTGCAAACAATGTATATATAAATAAAGTAACCCCTACTCTTTTCGGTAAGCATCGTAGGATCTTCTGCATCCACCTGAGCTACCACAAACTCAGGCAGATAGGACCTCAGTTTAACATCTCATCCAGAGTTTGGCACACTCAAGAGTTCAACACTCCCCTTAAGCTGCACTGCAATGTATGTCATAGTTTCACAAGTTCATAAGTGTATACTAGGCTAACAACTACTGGGGCTTTATAAGCTTGCCATGCAACTCAAGTGTCTCCCATGAGTTATTCTGCCTTAGAGGTTATTTTGAGGTGTGTATGTCAGTTAGGCATGATTTAAATGGCTGTGTGTCCATTGGAGGCATAGGTGTCAGACAAGGGGTGACTTTTTGATTTCCCATCAACTGGCCAAGGTTGTACTTTAATTGGGTTAGGAAAGGGTTCTACTTCCTATGGAAGGGGGCCTATTCCAGGGAATGGGGAATCTCCGAGATACATATCCATCCCTCCAACATGTCCTATTTTATTCACAAGCAAAGTTTAAATCCTTATATCTAGTAGTTCTGCTGCTGTTCATTTTGTGGATATCCAAAAAGTATATCAGAGTGGGATCCAGAGATGCCTTTTATACCAGCCGTAAATAGCATTGCAGCAGTCTGTAGAAAACACAGTATAGAGACAGGTCTTTAAGGCTTTGTGTTTATGCCATATATTCTTTTTGTGAGGAGCCTCTGTGGATGTTTTATTGCCTGGTTAGGTACACACAGAATCAAATGTTATACTTAAGGATGGGTCTGAAGATGGCTGACTACAGTGGCACAATGACTTCCTTGGACCATGATGCTATGCTCTTACTTATAAGTGTAGTAATATAGAATGATTTTCTTACAACCTTAGATGCATTTTAGTCAAACGCCAGGTTCCTGTCTGCATGAGTCCCCAAATCCCTGACTACTATGTCTATATTTAGAGTTTTCTTGATCAATGAGGTAATTATCCTGGGTGTCCAACTTCCCAAAAGGTTCTATTATGCATTTTTTGGCATTGAGTTTTAAGCTGTGACTTTGGCACCAGTCATTTGTCTCTATTAGACCTTCCTGTAAGATGTTAGTATCTTGGGAGGTTTCTATGATTGCTTCTAGCTTGCGATCATCTGCAAACTTGGTAAGCCAGAGGCTCTTGACATAGTCCTTTTTCTTCTGAAAAATAGATGCCAAAGAGAAGCGGACCCAAAACAGAGCCCTGAGGGACTCTACTGGTGCCCAGCCTCTTTGTGGATTTGGATTCTCCAATCCTAACTTCCTAGGACCTGTCTGTGTGCAGTCTGGCTATCCAGTGAGTTACATAGGGGTTTATGCCTAATTCTCTCAGTTTGTTTAAAATTTCTGAGTTAGGTATTATATCAAATGCCTTTGCTAGTCCAATTCAACTTCCTGTGCAGGAACAGAATCCTCACCCTTCTAATTTTCCAGCACCAAAAGTGAATGTGCTCTTGTAGAGCTACCAAGACTGATGGAATAGTATATGGAACACAATTTCTAATTATTGTTTTCGGTCTACACAATGTAAAAGGCCATTCTTCAGTTGCTGTATTAAGGGTGCACAAGCCAGTGGCAAAAGGGGAGAATCACTGGATATCAGTAGTACTGTTTTTGTTGCTGTTGTTGTTGTTGGTGATGGTGGTGGTGGTGGGGAGCTGCTCCACATTTAACTTCTGACAGGTGTCATAGAAAGGTTAGTAAGGTTAGTAATGGAGCTCTGCAATAAACATGATATATGGTGGTGCCTGCATAGAAATGGATGAATTACCCATGCTACCCACAGGAAAATAGGAAGCTTTCTGTCTTCATAGATTCTATTTAACTTTAAGCATTATTATATACCATATACTTACATGTTGTGCAGTCCTCATAAATGGTGCACTTACTGTTCATGTAAGTGGGTCACTTTCTTCAGTTTCATGTTTGTATCCAGTGACTCAAACCTTTTCTCTATCACCTTAGCCATTATTTTTGTGTCTGTATTTAACAGTAACAGTGATATGACCTATAATCTCCCACCTGTCCACCCACCCCATCTTTCAGAATTACCACTACCAGGGCACCTTTTATTGTAGCTGTTACCTCTCCTGTCACCACTATTCATGGTCATCTGTCACGGTGTCCCCTAGTCCCCCCTTTTATAGAATTTGCCAGGAAATCTATCAGTGCCACCAGCATGTCTCTCTTGCATATTCTGGATTGCCTCTTTTATCTGTAGTTGTTTTCATTGTGTTTATGTTTTCCCTTTGTTCCTTTGACAAATTGCACCCTGATCGACACTCACATCCTTCCTCTTTCTCCTGATTCTGCCCTGCATAAATTATTTGTTGGTACTTCCTGTGTCTCTGGTCTCTTTGTCTGTCTATTATTCTCTCTCCTGCACCCTTTATGTTTGGGATTTTCTAAGTCACTCTGTTCTCTTGTATTTTTTTAGTGAGATATCTGCCTTGTTTTCCCCTATCATCTACCAGATATCTTTTGAGTACAATAATTCCACTTCTGCGGCTGTAGTTGTTCTCTCTTCTAGTTCTGTCTTTAACATCATTTCCCTTTCCTGCTGTCTTTACTCCTCTCATTCCTCCCCCCATATCTCTTTCTCTATTCCCCTAGTTCTTCTTCCACACAAATAATCTTCTCCTCATGTTATTACCTTTCACAACATTCTCCCCTCATTATTTTGCCATGAAATGCTGCTTTTATTCCATCCCACTAGTGTTTTCTTACCTCTGTTCCATAGCTTTTCATATCCTCCAGTATTTCACCTATTATATTTTCTTGAGGTTGGCTTTCCCTGTTCATCTTTCCATTTATAACTATCCATCCCAGCTCCAGTTCCCACGCATCCTCTACCCTTGTTAGCATCATTGCCTATGTGTGGTCTGATAGATACCCTTCCTGTACCTTGAATCTGGCATGGAATCTTCCATCTCCATAACAATCTGTCCAATCAGCTTGCTTGGGCTAGACAGTTCCTGATAAGAATGTAGTCCCATTTGCCTGAGTGTAACTTCCTCCAGATATTTACTCCATTTCCTTCTGTAGTTCTCTTTTCATTTTCTGCTTGTACTCTCTTTTCCCAAAGAACTTGTCTCTATCCTTGTCTACTGTGATATTTCAGTTTGCCCTTAATGTTTCCATCCCTTCTTTTTCATGTTCTCGTATTCCTGAAAACATACCTGAAAATCCTTCTGTATTTTTACTTTAGGCATGGTACCTCCAATTCTATCTTGTCAAAATAGTCTATCAAACCTCATTACTTTTCTGCATTTTCTCTGTGACAGCTTGTAATCCTTTCCTGAATATTACTGCCACCCCTGTCTCTTCATTCTTCATTTCACCTCTGAAGTATTGCCTGCTTAGAATCTTTGATTGTTCCTTTAGTTGTACCCTAGTCTCTGAAATAGCACTGTGTCTCCTTGCACTCTGTGCAGCCTGCATGTTTTGCATCTTCTTTCTCCTTATGGGGTGTGATACCCCTCATATATTCCCTGTGACTGTCCTTACCTCAATTCCTCTAACATCTTGAGTCCTCTTCTACTTCCCACCCCATCACCAACATCGCAGTTACTTCTCCCCTGGGGGTATCCATACCAGGCTGGACCTGGTATTCTTGTGCAGCTGCTTATGCCTGGTCCTGTCACATCTCCTGAGTTTTGACTGTTGCCCCTGTCTAGTATGGCATTCATAGTGGTGTCCCTGGACTAGGTCCCTCTCTTGTCCTTTGCCTTGCAGTGTTTTTGTTTCTCTAGTGTCCTTTCCCTTTTCTGTTTCCTTAGTTAACATTCTTTATTGGTTGTACTCTTTGTGTAGTTCCCCTAATTCTGGTGACTTTTGGCTTAACCCAGAACTGGCACTTATAAAGGGTTTGCAGTTTAAACATACATGCATACAGATGTATACATACATACATACATACATACATCTGTGCTTAATGTCCATTGGGGAGAAAATATTTACATTCCCATTATCTTGTTCTTGGGTTTTTTCTGTGTTTAAGCTTCACTCTTGTATTCTTTCAGGAAAAAAATCCATACATGCATCTTTTAACCTTGTGTTACTTGTTTGAACATAGAACAAGGTTTCAGCCTTACTTCTTCCATCTTTCCTGATGTTTTAGAGATATTATTTCTTTGAGTAATTAAAAAAGTTGTTGGCCTTAGCTTGGACAGATTTTTTACTGCCTTCCCTTCATCTTGGCTGCTTCTTTGCTTATGTCTGCTACTTTACTCGGAGCATGTTAAATCAAGACAGAGTATATATATTGCATCCCTCTCCCTACTTTCAGGGGAAACACTTTATCAATACATGTTCCATCAATTTTCACTTTTAATGTCCATTCTATTGTATGTTCTTCCTTGTCCAGGCATCCCACTTACGAATTGCCTGGTTCTTTCTCTTTAGTTCTAATTGTCTCTCTGTCCGACTGTGCCTGTCGCTCTCCTCCCTGACCAGTCCATCTTTTGCAATCCTTTTTCAGTCCAGCAGTATGCATACAAATCTTTGGATGCATCTAAGACATTTCCTCTTTTTCTCAGTCTGTCTGTCTGTGTATTAACATCAGCACTCCTGATTGTGGTTCCTGTTTCTTTCAGAATCTGTCTCTCTTGCCCATCTGGTCTACCTCTTGCCAGCTGCGCAGGTGTTTTTATTTTTTAACTTTTTTTCTTGATTGTAACTTGCTGTCCAGATTCCCTGCAATGGGAGGGGGGACAAAGGCCCATAAAGAAGGACAATTTCTAAATATTGCTGTTACAAACTTAAAAAAAAATGCTAAAATAATAGGATTTGTGTTAGCCTGTATTCTTTCAAATATATAAAAATCTGAAACTCATATGTGTGTCATTACTTAGCAACATCAATTCTCAGTGGTTTTCCAGAAAACCACACGTTTTATGAGGAACATACCAAACATATAGGCTCAAAATCTGTACAGTTCAGAGATTTGGTACCTGAATAGTTTTTTTTTTTTTTTTTTTTTTGTGCAGTATGCTGCCTATACAGTATGATGAGGGGAAAGGATGTCTACCAAAAATTGATGATGCTACATTTTAGCATTTACTTTGTGCCCATTTTAGTACACAAAGAGTTTACTATAGAGAGATTATTCTAGAAGTTGTGTGTGCCAGGTTGCAATTATCTATAAACTTTGTTAGCCAGAGTTCTTGACTCTCTGCTTGGAGATCTGACAAGTACCTACAACTTGCAGTGTGGATTCAGTCTTTTTCGTTAGTTTGCACACACACTGATTGATTTTTAAAGCATCCAACAATGATGCCATCATGAGAAATGGTATCAACATAGTTTGCCAGGTCAGGACAGACTGGGGGGACTGTAAGCTCACTGTCTGCAGACACTATAACCCATTTGAAGAAGCTTACCAGATTCAGTCACAAAGTCAAATTGTTGGGGGTCAAGTAAAATAAGATTTTTGATATCATGGTTTATGAGGTCAGTTATAATACATCCATGGCTTTGTGGATGAGACATATAACACTGATAGGTCTGTAATTACCTAGGTCATTTGTAAGACCACCTTTATGGAGGGGCATCATAAATTTAGTGTGCTACTCATCAGGGATGTAATCTGTAGCTTAGGTTAAACAGTTTAAGGAGGGGGTCTACAAAGGCATGTTTAAAACCTATGCTCAAGTAAACAGGTGTATTGTCAGGTCTCATGGAGGAAGTGTTTATGATTTTGGTTAGCTAGAACTTTCAATAAATGTTCTTTAGAGAGTAAGTGATGCAGGTATTTCAGGCCATTATATGTAGAAGTCTCAAGGGTGAAATTGGCATTGAATTTGTTTGCAAGGATATTGTCACTGCCTATTTGGGTTAGAATAGGAGGCATCATTTTTAATAAGTTCACAGCAACATAGTGCATTGTTTCTTTAGTTTTCTAAAGAAGGATTTATAATTATATCTGGCCTCAAAGACCAGACTAAGTTCATGGGCCTCTTTTGTGGACCTGAGAGTATTTCTCATTATTTTGTAATGCTTTTCATATTTTTCTTGAGAAGATGGGTTTAGGGTTTGCTGGACAGAAGAGTAGCAAGAGTGGGGTAAAGGGGACAACCACCCCATGGACAAGATGTTATCAGATGTGATTGGCAGATGTTGATTGGTGTTCAGAGCAGTACAGCCATTCCTTTCCACACCAGCATTTCTAAATGTTGGTATGGAAATGAATTCCAATAATCCAGTTAGGACTGTTGCATTTTCTGCAGTGCATCATGTGTGGTAAAATTTGTAGTAAGCCATTTGCAACAAGTGGTTTGCTACAAGTTTTAAAAACAAAGGACCTTTTTCTGGCTCTTTTAGGTTTGAGGCACAGATAGTGAAGAATGGATCTGGTGCTTCTGTTCCTGCTCCATAGGTGAGGAGCACTAGATCTGGGGAAACTTGCAGTTGAGGGTTGCCAGATCCATACCTCTCAACTGTCTAGATTTTTGCAAAATTTCCGGATTTTTGCCTCATATTTTTGATCAGTTCCTCATAAAATGTGTGGTTTTCTGCCAAATCACTGAGGATTGAAGTCACTAAATAATGCCACAGATTTGGGTTTCAGACTTAATATCCTTCAAAAATGCATGCTAACACAAATCATGTTACTCTGGCAATGTTCTAAATTTATAAGACCAATATTTAAAGTTTGTATCTGTTTTGGGCCTTTGTCCCCCACATTATGTTAGGCTTTGTCCAGATTTATTACATTAAGAAATTGAAAAGTGCTAGATAATCTAACTATAGCTCTGCTAGATAATTTAAGGAATCTCTTTCTTTTGTTGTAGAGTTTGTTTATGGCAGTGGACCAACAGAGTGATTTATTTTTGAATTTCCCATGATACTTAGTTTTTGCAGGGACTATTAGCTCTATGCCTTTTTCTAAATCTGCTTTGACTTCTTTAGTGGTTTGCCAAGATCAGGGTATTGCAAGTCATAAATAAATTCTGATATTTCATCATAGAGTAGGTTGGGGTTGGCAAGTTGGTGTTTGCTGTAGAGGCTTTTGGGAGTTTAAAGCTGAAGGTCAAAACTTTGTTGCCAGCCTTCACTGGAAAGGAGATACCAGAAGAGCAGTGCAGAATCAGGTCAAGAATGTTATTTTCTCTAGCAGATAATGCATGCTTACTGACTGTACAAGTTTTTTTTTTATTTATTAAGTCTAGGAATTTTGGAGCATAACCTATATTGGATATATAGGAGCCTTAGTTTATAGAAAGGTAGTTAAGTCACAAGTCACCCAAAATAATGGAGTGTTTGCTAACAGGGGAGATCATTTAGAACATTGAGGAATCCTATGTAGTCATCAAGGATAAAGCTATTAGTTGATACATATCCTTACCTCGGTGATTGATAGTTCAATGGGTGCAGTTTGTGGGTCCGTGGGATCTGCCTGGAGGTAATATGTTCCCTGATAAATATGGAGACACCATCACAATTGATATTGGGTTAGAAGACAAGAAAAATACAAAACCCAGGTATTGAGGGACACTTCTCTTTGTATTTAAACCATGTCTCACTAACTACACAGACATGGATGCTTTCTAAATGCAGAAGTGCTTCAGGATCAGGTAATTTATTGTTTAAACTTCTGACACTGAAGAGAGGCACCTTAGTGTGATACTATTTTGTAAATTATATATTAATTTCATTGGCATGTCCATCAACTGAGCTGTACTAGTAATAAAGGGGCAGCAAAGACTTTAGCCAGTATGCCAAAGCTTTGGAAAGGGAAGTGCAGGCTTTCCTTAGTGATGCAAGTTGTTTTACATAGGATAATGTCAGATAAGCTACTTAAAGGCAAGTAAGTAATGTTTGATACCAATGCCTGCAAATGAGTGGTGGAATATAGTGGCTAAACAAATGCTAGGGCTGGGGGACACTTATGTCAGTCCAGTATCCTGATAGGCAAGATTAGGTCAGGAAACACTATTGATTTCTGAACACCAAGGGCTGCAAAATACTGTTGCTGAAAAATGGATGAATGTACCTGTGAGTGAGAAGGCAAACACCAACTAACATTACACATTAGACCATAAAAAACAAGACAGGTCATGGGAGGGCAGAACACTGATCATCCTAATGGGGAAAATAAGAAATCAGGAGACTGAAGGGCCAATTACCGTAGGGTTTGTTGACACGTGCCCATTTGGGATGAAATGTGTGTGGCTATTTACTTTTCAGGCAGTGGGGCATGGTAAACCAAAAAAAAAAAAAAAACAAGGAACCCAAATATATCAAAGGAGTCTGAAATTAGATGAAATGACAGCAAAAGGGGAGGAGTAGGTAGAAGTCAAATGGAAAAAATGCTGGAAATCCAAACGCAACAAGTAGCTGAGTTATCTTATATGAGGTCAAAGGCTGAGCAAAGTTACATTTTGTCTCTGCTTCTGCTTCTTCTCCTTCCGCTGCATACTCATAATTCTCTGACATCACAAATTATTTGAAGGTAATGTAGCAGTGATGGCATTTAGACTTGTCAACATTGGCTGCCCTGCAAAACAGAGGCATCATGTTGTGTCCCAAGATAAATGTACACAAAACAGGTCTGAGAGTGAAGGAGTTCTGTTTCATATCACCTACACTTATTTCGGGAAGCCAGATTAATCCTAGGCAAAAAATATAGGTTAAGATGCCTCCACACTTAATAAAATACAAATGATCAAGGCAATCATCAGGGGGGTAGTTGAGCTGTAAAGAATAAACTGGAGAAGATGGAAAATGGCCGTGCCATGTAGCTGCATTTGCAGTGTAAGGGCAGCCCTAAAATATCAGGTAAAAATATTTTGCTAAGCTGTTACACCAAGCATGAGCAATTGCTGACCCTACCTTTGTGTCAGATGGTGGTGAACATCAGTTGAACTGCATTATGCCTTTTTTATTATTATTTTTAATTATTATGTTATGGTAATCTGATAGAGTAAGCTATCTAAGCTTAGACCAATGAAAAAAAAACTTTGAATGAGCAATAAAAATGACATAAAGGCGCATCAGTAAACGACAAATAGGCATAGACTTAAATGAGTGGCTCAGCAACATTGGCTGAGAAAAGATTGCCTAAATGGAAAAATTACAGGGTAAGTCACTTAAATGTTTATGCCAGGGAATTAAGAAGTGAAATGTATGATATGGGGTGTTAATACTAAAGACTTAAGAAGAAATTTTAAATAAAATGATGTGAAGCTTCGTAAAGGCTGAAAGCAATGTGAGGAAGACATTAATACTGGAGTAGAAATAATATAACTCTGGGGTCGGTGACCCACTAAAGATAATGATGTCTGACACTAAAGGATATAAGAAGCAATCCAGTTTTAATAATCACAGTATAAGGTGATAAGGTTAAATGAAAAACATTAAAAGATCAACTGGGTAAAGCAGTTTGTGGGAAACCTAAGAATGAGATAACATTTGTAAAAATACCAGTGTTAATACTGAACATGTAAAGAATAGTTTAGAACAAAGTAAATAATGCAAAATAAATAACAATAGTAGACAGTTATTTTTCTCCCTGCTAACTGAAAATTAGCGAATCTCTGTATATTAGTATAAGCAATACTTCAATGCGTTTAAACAACAATCGAGTTAAAAGGCTACAGAAACTCTTGTGAGCTGTGTGATGTCTGGCGAACACCAGACCTAATCTGTAGAAAT
Organism: Protopterus annectens; assembly: GCF_019279795.1. Taxonomy (NCBI): domain Eukaryota; kingdom Metazoa; phylum Chordata; order Ceratodontiformes; family Protopteridae; genus Protopterus; species Protopterus annectens. The sequence goes on along the minus strand of NC_056730.1, from coordinate 896,849,259 downwards.
ACAGACTAAAGAGATAAGGCGTGTGCTACAACAACTGTCTAATCCTGTTGGTTGTGGCCTTTGCAATACATGAAACATGACAGTGTAGGATGACCCGAAATCAGTGTGGGAAATGATTGAACTGTATTCTAGATTAATGACTCAGATCTGTTTCAAGTAAATTTTTTTTGTTACAGAATTTGCCTTTTATAACTTGCTATATAAAACAATCTATCTATATATATATATATATATAGTTGGTCATGATCATATTTTTTGACTTGTTTATCTATATATAAACTTTTCTCAGAGAAAGTGCAGAAAATGTTCAGGTTGTTCTTAATAAACAGTACCATGTATCTCAAAGATTAATGAAGCAAGAAAACTATCTTGGTTGCACACTGCATCCTTCAAAATTATTTGATATCTTTCAAACTCAGAGTTTTGTTTCCACCATTTTCTTTCAGTTATCAAAAGAAGGGACACTAGCTCCTGGGCGACACAGCATGATGCCAGTTTTGTGCACAGGATAAAGGATAAGTTGCTAACAAGATTAATGTTGTGTTTGATTCCCTCGGCCTCTGTTTGGCTAACATGTGACTCTGAGGGAGCTAGTCATTTAACCTGGCAACATCTCTGGATCACCCCTGAAAAAGAGGGAATTGTACATCACTTAATTGATCAACAAATATATAGAATCTGATCATTTTAACTTTCATTCCCATTATTAGAATGTACTCTAAACTAATGACCACAAACATTTAAACATTTTAAATGTGTGGTTGGATACATACTTCTTAGCAGTAACTATGGGAAATAGTCTCATTAGAATTTTTCTTCCTATTATAAACAAGAAAAGCAATTTCTGATCAGTTTATTTGTGAAAAAATGCTAAGCAACTGTTGTTCTATCTGCCATCGCACATTTATCGGCACCCCAAAGAATACAGCTTCATAACCAATGCCAAACACTCCTTGCTAATCTCACACATTGTTCCTAAAGGGCGACAGAAGTATTAGCAAGTGGTCAGAGGGAGATTCCGTGTGAAATGACTCTGCTGTGGTAACTGCATACTGACCCTCAAAGATGATGTCTCTTGTTCAACATACTTTACATCTAACAGTAGACAGTGATTCAATATACGGGATGTAGAACATCCAGTCTTCAAGGTACATGCTATTTCTTTCCATACTGCTTTGTAAATTTGTTTCCGAAAGGCTTGGCACTTTGATCAAGACACTGAACATATACTGTTGTAACACTGTAAGTTGACATTTCTAGAAGTGTGGGTCCATACCATGTGAAGCTTTGATGAACAGAGGATGTGAACACTTATTGCTTGTTAACAGACACTAACAATAAAATAACAAAAATCAAAAGGTGACAAATAAGGTGTTTTCATGCTTCAGATGAATGCTTGTTTTTAAATCTGATGTAATCTGAATGTAACATGTGACTCCAAATGGACATTGTGTTGACTCATATGAGATGATCGAGGCACTCCTTAAAATGGAGAATATCGACATCTGTGCAGTGACAGAGACCTGGTTCAAAGCTCCAGAGAGCACCCCTGCATTACCAGGTTATAATTCATACCACACCTTTCGGCCACCTAACCCGGAATGAAGCACTAAAGGTGGAGGCGTGTTCATATTCATTAAGGATATCCACACCTCTAGGCTAGCTGCACAGCATAATGCATCCAAGATTATCCAAGTGCAACTAACTCTGGGCAAGACCGCAATCCAAATTGCAGCTTGCTACAGACCGCCCACCATGCCCCAGGATTCCCACTCCTCATTTTTGATACACTAGAAAGTATTAGGGTACAACCTAGCACCCTAATAATGGGTGATTTCAACTACCCCACCATTAACTGGGAAAACTACTCATGTACCAACTCTTTTGCTCAACGTTTTCTGGAATTTATAAATTCCAACGCCTTGGATCAACTTATTCACACCCCCACCAAGGGCAGCAATATCCTAGACCTGGTCATTACCAACATGGGCAACACCAGAGGTCAATTCCTCCTTGGTCAGATCCGACCACAAGCTAATCACCCTAGACATCCACATCTCGCCCCCACCCCAATTAGGGAAACCACCGTAAAAAACTTCTCCAAAGCCAACTTCACACTTCTTAAGACAGAAGTGGCAAACTTCATGACACCCATGCAGACGGACAATAGAGGTACTACTGATGAATCCTACACAAATGCACTTTATAAGCACTTACACGAGTGCATGGATCATGCTATCCCTAATAGAACCAAGATTCTATCCTCCAAAAAAAGGAAGCCAATCTGGTGGTCCTCTGCCATAAACAAACTCAACAACAGAAGAAAGAAACTGTTGCAGAAAAGAGTAAAATCCCATGACTGGAGGAACTCCCTGGTCAACCTCAGTAAGAAGCTGAGATCCCTCATAAAATCCTCCAAAGCTAGTTATGAAAACAAAATTGCCACTGACTCTAAAGACAACCACAAAGCATTCTATAGCTATGTCAAGAATCTCAATGGCAACACTCAGATCTGCTCTGAGTTACAGCACAATGGCACTAAATATACAGAACCAACTGATATTGCCAACATCCTAGCAGATAGGTTCAGTGCTAACTTTACCCCTCTCTCACCCCCTAGAGGGCCCATCTCTATACCGGAAGAATGCAAAGTTCCTGTAATCACAGATGCACAGGTAGAAACACACTCTCCAAAGCCAAGAACACAGCATCCATGGGACCTGACAATATCCCAGGCTGCGTTATACATGAACTACAGAATGAACTGGCACCCTACCTAAGTACCATGTTCAGTCATAGCCTCACCTCAGGCTTTGTGCCCACTGAATGGCTCACCGCAATGTTTATCCCACTCCACAAAGTGGGAGCCACGACGGACCCCGGGAACTACTGCGCCATTAGCCTGATGAGCCTGGTCTGCAAGGCTATGGAACATATCATCATGGAACTCATAAACAAAGACATTGGTAATCTCCAAACTCTGGACCCTACCCAGTTTGGATTTGTAAAAGGCAGATCATGTCTCCTAAACCTGATTGACTTCTTTGAAGCAGTCACCAAAGCCATAGATGAGGGTAAGGTGGTTCACACAGCTTATCTAGATCTTGCCAAGGCTTTTGACACCATCCCCCACTCTGGAATTATAAATAAGCTCACTAAACTAGGTATAAATCCCTATGTCACAAGATGGGTTGTCAACTGGCTCATGGACAGAACCCACACTGTGAAAGTAGCAGACTCCAAATCCGACTTCAGACCAGTGACAAGTGGAGTACCACAGGGTTCAGTCCTGGGTACTCTCCTGTTTGGTATCTACTTCCCTGAAGTACAGGCTAACAGAGAAGGTCTTTGGCTAACAAAGTTTGCAGATGACTGCAAACTAGGAGCCATAATCGAAACTCCTAACGATGTGGACATACTGCAAAAGGGCCTCACTGAGACAGATGCCTGGTGTCAAAGCCATGGCCTGAAGCTCAATGCCAAAAAGTGTATTGTCATCCCCTTTGGTAAAAACTCTGCACCCATGAACTACCACATAGCTGGTAGTCTACTTAACCCCGAAAATGTGATAAGAGACCTTGGGACACAGGTGGACAGTAGTCTCTCCTTTGATAATCACATCGCCACAGTGGTCAGGAAATCCTTCTACATGGCTCACCACATCACAAAAGGTTTCTCATCCAGAAAAAAAGAGGTCATTGTTCCCCTCTACTTATCACTCATTAAACCCATTATAGAGTACAACGCCCCTTTTAGTATGTACCTCACAAGACATCTACAACAACTGGAAAGGCCACAGAAATAGCTCACAAAGAGGATTACTGGCCTCAAACAGATGCCCTACGCAGACCGGCTCAAAAAACTCCAGCTTTACTCCGTCACATATCGCCTACTCAGAGGCGATCTCTGCCTAACATACAAAGCTATGTCAAACCCAGAGCTGTTGGACATGCTCCACTTAAAGAAATCCCAATCCCTCCAAGCTACACGCTCTAGGGACCGAAACCTTGTCACCACAATAAACAGAACATGCTGGAGGGATAGATTCCTGTCCCAGAGACTTCCCATACTCTAGAACAGACTACCTATCTATGTCAAACAGAGCTCCTCAGTAACACTCTTCAAGAAAAATCTTGATGATTGGATGGGAGATAGGAAATTCACCCCGGGGATCACTTCTGTGGCTCTGCTCGACAGGGGCATAGGAAAATAATTTTCTTGGGTTGCGAAAGCCAGGGTACATTTTTGGCTAGGCTTATATAGGCCCTAGGGCCAATAGCCTAGTACCTACCTATGAACCTATGAACCTATGAAACTAAAGCCCATTTTACACTGAATCAAGAAAAATAAATAATGTTTCTTGCATTTGCCATACCCAAGTTCTTTGATTTTAAATTTACCAAAGTAGTTCAATGCTCATGGGTAGAAGATGCCAGTAAAGAAGTTACTTTGGGGCTTTGCAGATGGCAAATGCCCTCACCATTTTTACTTATTATTTTATACATATATATATATATATATATATATATATATATATATATATATATATATAATGCTTAGAAAATAACTATATTTGCAATTTCTTTTGTAAACACAATAATGCCAACTCAGAGTTAGCTGTTTTGGCAATAGTTGACCATCAAGGGGATGCATGCCCTTCCACCTGGAGCAATATGCTTTATTTTACTCTTGGGTAGTCAGATCAGCTAAGTTAGTAAGATATTTTAACTTTCCTCTCATGTTTGTCTGCCTGGTGGGTAGGTGAATTTACATCTGTAGCTGCACTGGTTTGTTCCTCCATTATTTAAGTGAGTAACATAAGATGCTTTTACTTCTGTATTTGGCTATCTTTTCTTCTTATTCTACACCTAAAACTGTGATCTTGATTATAGGTTCATAGGTGTGTACTAGGCTAATGGCCCTGGAGCCTTTTCAAGCCTAGCCTATAAGATTACCCTGGCGTCATGCCACCCGACCTTAGCTCCCATTGCCTCTGTCAAGTAGAGCCACTGGAGTGATCTCCGGAGTGAAATTTCTATTTCCCATCCACTCATCAAGATTTCTCTTGAAGAGGGCTAGTGAGGTGCTCTGTTTGACATGTATGGGAAGTCTATTCCATAGCATGGGCAGTGTCTGGGTTATGAACATGTCCCTCCAGCACGTTCTGTTGATTGTGATAATGAGGTTGAGGTCTCTGGAGCGTGTGGTGCGGAGGGATTGAGATTTCTTTAGATGTAACATTTCTAACAGAGCTGGGTCAGACATGGCTTTGTAAGTCAAGCAGAGATCGCCTCTAATTAGGCAATATGAGACAGAGAATAGTTGGAGTTTTTTTAATCTGTCCATATAGGACAAGTATTTAAGGCCTAGAATCCTCTTTGTGAGATACTTTTGCAGCCTCTCCAGTTGTTGCAGGTGTCTACTGAGGTACATGCCAAATGGGGCATTGTACTCGATGATTGGCCTAATGAGGGAAGAATAGAGGGAGACAATGACCTCTTTCTTCCTGGATGCAAAACCCATAGTAATGAGATGTGCGGATGTCATTGTAGTATCTGTCTTCTATGTTACTGCTGTATTTGCCCATTTGTCCTTGTTATCTAGTATCTAAAACTGTGATCTTGCTTTTTTGATCCCATTGTCTTATCTTGCTTTCTGTGTTAACTGCTGTATTTGTTCATCTTTCCTTCTTATTTTGTACCTAAAATGGTTGAGCTTTCTTTTTGAATTGCATTGTCTTATCTGTCGTCCACATTTAGTGTTGTACTTGCCCATCTGTCCTTGTCATCCTTTACCTAAAATTGTGATCTTGATTGTGAGATTTCACTGTTTTATCTGACTCCCATGGTGACCCTAAAAACAAGCACCTCATGCCAAGCTTATCCATGTGATCTTTGAATGTTAACTAACAGAATGACTGTCCACTGTTACTGGTAGTGTCTTTAATTTTCAGCCTTGGATTAAAAAGTTGAAAACATCACATTGCTCTGCTGTGTAGTATGTATCTGCTCCCTGCTTACTATGTGCACTTATTTTTAAGGAAATGTAGATGTGAAAGGCTGTAAATGTATAGTCAGGGAGTACAACAGCCCAAGGAATATATTTTAAGTTAAAGAAATTTGCATCTTCTTCATCTAATTAACATTAGGAGTATGAAAGAATAAATTAAGGCCACGAGAAGAGAAAGAAATGTGGTCTCTAAAAAGATAAAAGAAAAAAATATATAAAATGCCTTGATAAAATAAAGGCTTAAACATTTAAATCATTTTTTGAGTGCGTTTAAACACCCAGTAATATGAGACCTCAATACTTAGAAAGCATTTCAGTGTTAACCTAAGAACTGTAGCAACTTTTCAAAGAAACGGTGTGCAGATATCTACAGAAATATGTTGCCCTTGACAGTGCTGTATGATGGAATTTGAACTTCTGACATGCGTAATGTGTTATATTTACAAGAAAAGGATGAAATGTGCAACTGTATACTGCTAATAAAAAATTAAATTACTCTACTGATCATTAATAGTTCTCTGCGTGATAGTTCAGTATGCACAAACATGAGTCCTTAGATTAGCAGCTCACAGAACAGTAAAATAACTCTGTCACTCATTCGGTAATCTAACACCCAGATGGGATTTGTTGTACTGCTCACTTGCTAACATTTTAATTTGAGGTTACAATACTGAATTTTATCAGTTCTCATGGCATATGCTCAGCAAATAATAGTTTTAAAGGATAACTTTAAACTGATGTCAAACGCCGCATGTGTGTTTTTATGTCACCTACCACAGATGACTGCATGATACTAAGATGTGGACCTACAGCATAAAGCCTATGATGTAATTCTACATACTACACTTCAAAATGCTTGGAATGCAACTTCTCCTCTCCTGCATCTGGTTCTTTTTAAAATAGTTGGGATGCGATAGAATCCCTGTGTCACAAGATCACCAATAAACTGGACTGAGAACAGCAATAAATGATTCACAAGACTGTTCTTCTGCCCTTGTGAACCACAGACACGGAGCCACAGCAGACAGGCAAGGCCTTAATAGGACAGCACTGGTAACTGTCATCTGCTTAGAGGTAGGACATTAAATGTCTGCTTTTATTTTATGAGACAACATACTCATTTTGCAGTTATTTTAATTTTCTGAAAGTGCACATTTTAAATCTGCTTCAGGAAATAAGACTACAGTTTGTTGCAGTCATGACATGTACATGTTGTATGTTAAAGGTATATTATAGAACCTATATATACAATTTGTTAAGGGTTAACTTGTTTGATGGTTTTGACTGGTTTTATGGCATATGGAAAAAAATGAGGAAATATTATGTATATGGTTTTATTTATTGATGTTTTGAGCATACAGCAAGAAATACACATTAATTACGATATATCATTAATTATGATAGGTTTTCTTCCTAGTTAAAAAGACATTACTTAGCCTTAGTTGTGTGTTTTATGTAACTGCATGTGAGGCATGTACATTACTTAATAAAGAGATTTAATGCTAATAATTCATATTCCAGAATCTTACAATAGGCTATCGATAATTATAGGAATTCTTATTTTCTTGGGAAGGAGAATTAGGCAAATTAATTTTTGTACCCAGAAGAGTAGCCTCACATGTTCATTTGTCATAACAATTCAAATAATATACAAGAAACTTGTCAAGAACCATGTGAAAAGCACAGAAGCATAAATTCAATTATACACTGCAGCAAGAAAAGTACATGTAAAGGTCGCGTCTCACCAGATTGTTGTGTGACAAGTGTTCCAAAAGGCAGCAGTAGTGACAAACAGTGCCACTTGTCTCAATCTACATACATGTAACTACTTCACTTCACTAATGTCCTCTTATACTGTGCTTCATGTATTAATATTACATAGCCGTGTTTCTGTAAAATGTCCACTCCTATCTAACACATACCAGTACAGAAAGCATAAGCTATCGTGTAAAGTTAAATGGTTTAAAATACATCTAGATCTATGTTGTTTTTTATGGCACTATAAAGCAGCAGCCAAAAGAACTGGATGCCAGTATATTTAATGCAAAGAAATCTATTACATTCTTAGCGAATGTTAATATTCAAAGAATGGAAATCTCTTCCATACTTACTAAATGTTAATCAAAAAGATACATTTAAAATGCCAAAATCAAGTTCCAGGGAAAAGAAACTAACGTATCTGGCCTTAAACAATGTGTTGATGACATTAACTGTACTTCATTCACACTATTTAATTTGAAAGTATATTACCTTATTTTAGAAGCACCTAGAAAGTAGTGCTAAAAGCAGCAAGTTAACTCAATGTCCACTATACACACACACACACACACACACACACACACACACACACACACACACACACACGCACACGCACACGCACATACACACACATAAAATCAGTTGATTTGCTAATTTACTATTTTATTCTATTCTCTTTAAGGATTGTTTTTCACTTATCCATTAAGCACCTAACAAACTATACATTACTAAGTCATGTGTTCCCATATATATATATATATATATATATATATATATATATATGTCTGTGTGTGTGTGTGTGTGTGTGTGTATATATATATATATATATATATAGATATTCATGCATATGTATTTTCTGTTTGTATGTGTTTGTATGGTACAAAAACAAATACAAGGGAGTACAATTACATGAAATTAAAGCTGAAATGAGCAGAAATAGGATCAAACCTTCTGTCTTTTATTAAAAATGGAAAAACTATTTAAAGCAGGTTAAAACTTCCATGTGTCAGAGAAGACATCTTTGGACCATGTCTGAAAAATTCTGGTTGTACAGTCAAAAGTACTAACCTGTTTTTAAAACATGTATTTTTTAATAAAAGACAGTAACTTTGGTCTCATTTTGTTGTGCTTTTTTTAGTTGAATGTACATTTTATACTCCAGTGTAGTGTTTTATGTTTAGTTCTTCAAACGTGTAGGTTATTTATGTATCTTGGTCCTTTTGCGTGACCACATATGCTTTATACACACATCACAGTGAAGGCTATCTTAGTTCAAAATTAAAACTAAACTTATAACACATTAGTTTGACATTATACCATGGTTAACTTGAGAATGTCTTAAAATGCTAGTTTTGTAATTCTTGGTTTAGATCTCAGCTACTAAAAGTGAATAGAAATGCATAAGCTTTCAAATAGTTTGTAGGTAGCATGTGCAACATTGGTTGTTATTTAACTAAAAAACAATAGCCATGTTAAAATCTCCTATTAGATGTAGAACATGTTCTCTATATATATGACATAAAAATAGCCAGACCTATCAGACACTTCTAGTACAGTGAGTCAACTAGCTTCTAATGCTCATTTCCAAGCCTAAGCTGAGAATTTCTTAGCAGTATATAACTTTCTGAGATAAAAAGCTGAAAGGTCAGAAGGCCAGTCTCTAGCCTCTCACATGTTGCTCCATTCTCCAGATTTTCACATTCTCATTAACTAATATCTGGAGAATCCAGGATATACACTCTGTCTGTGTACCACAAGTGCACGTTAATTGGTCAACTCCCCAAAATGAATGCTACTTGTAAGAGACATAAAATAATTACCATGTTGACAAAGACTGACTGTCATAATATGTTGTGTGTCTGCATCAGATGCGGGTCATGATATATTTGAAAATTACCTTTAGCAAAAGAGTTATTATCAGTGATTGCATTTTGTAATAAAATTAACTGAACTGGTCATAAATCTTTTTCAAAAAGCCTTTTTAATATTTCCAGTAAAAGCTCTTATTCCAAAATGTGATTTTATTTATTTATTTTATTTTATTTTATTTTACATTTGATGACGGGAAAGCCTGATTGGACACAGGTCCATTTTCAGCGGAGGCCCAGGGAGAAAAGCTCCACTTAATACATTGCTACAATACAATTTATAAAATACATAACTGCATTCTTAAGGCATACAATTAAACATTTAAAAACATATTTAACATTTCTTCATAGACATAAAAATCAATAACATCAGAATAAAATTTAACATTTCTTCATGGATTTTTAAATCAATACTGTCAAAATAGACCATTGTTTGGTAAGAATAAGTATTCAGAGTTTAGTATTTAAAAGGTTAGTATTTAAAAGTAAAAAAAAAACTAAAGACAACGTTAGGCATAACAGCTTTTAATGTTTTGTTTGAACATTGCATGTTGTTGATGTATGCACTTAATGTTATGCCATGAAAAAGGATTTATTATTTTTTAAGGCAGGGGCTAAATGTTTTTATAAAGGTGTTGCCTTAATAGATAAAACTGTAAATATAGAAAATAAATAAGTGGTGCATAGACAGTAAAAAATTGATAAATTAACATCTGCCGGACATTTCCAGAAGTACTTTTCAGAAATTAAATGTGATTCATTTACTGTAAAAATACAAGTTAATGTTGGTCAAATCAGTTAATGAAATAAACTAAGACTTGTTGACAAAATGAACTAGACAAAATATAACAGAGTTAAGGCTGAAGGATGGAAAAACACAGTGCAAAGATTATTTGATTTACTGTTGCAGCTTATGTCCTTATGGAGTAAAGCAAGCTCATACTGTACAAAGGAAATAATTTAAAATTTACAAGATGAAAACAGAAGATCTGTGTAATGCTTCATTAAAAAAAGGCTTATACCGTTTTATTTAACATTCTCCTTTTAATGGAACCATTTGCAGTAATGCTAAAATTAAGATTTGTTGTAATTTACATCTTACTTGTTTTCACATTCTCATTGAGGTTTTATGAAACAAGTATTTCTAGAAGAAGAACATTATCCCACAGAAACTTAAAATGTTTGCATCATATTAAAATAGTGCTTGCTGAAACTTAATTTATAGCATCAACAGCTAAGAGTGCAACAACCATTAGGAATGCAGTCTGAAGGCAAAACATCAGCATTCTGAAAAATACACAGTATGTGTATGAGCATCAGAAACTTTTCTGTGATTAGTGATAAAAAACTGGATGAAATGTTAACTAATAATATCTTCAAAGACAATGTTAAGTTGCAAAGCCGTCCTCAGAAGGCACAATAAAGGCAGCATACTGTCATACTTGGTTCAGAAGTGGAGTAAATGCACTACAAGTGCTGGAATTCAGCTACATAACTTTATTTACCACATTAATGGCCAAAACAAAAGAAATACATAAAATACCAAGAAATGTATAATTTTGTACTAGCTGTAACATAATTTACATGATTTTGCTATTTGTTACATTATATTGGTATAGTGCTTCTTGCCTTTAAATGGTGATGTTTTCTAAATATGCATTGGTACACTGTGCAGACCCTGCTTTACTCATGGGCTACAGACAGGGCTGAGGTCTGTGCTGGTATGCCTTGCATTAAATAAATCCAAAATAAAATAAAGAAATACAGCCTTAGAATTCCTGATGTCAAATATTAAGTCCAAAGAATATGTCTCTGTTCACAGTTAACATACAATTAATACAATGTAATGGTTCAAATGGCAACAAGGCTACATGTAATATTTGTAAACACAAAATAGAGTGGTATTACACAAAACACACCATTAAATCATTTGTGTAACATTAGTACATATTCCTGTCTGTAACACACATTCATAAGCAAACAGTAATGGTAGAATAATAATGTTATTTAGGAAATAAAAAAATGATGAAATTTTACTTTTGGCAGCATAAAATGTTTCATTTTTTCATATATGTAAAGCCTTGCTGTTTATTGTGAAAAGCATTAATATTTTTTTAAAATATTGTCACATTGTAGCTGACTATAGTGGTAAAACATGACAGGATTTTTTTCCAATGTAGTTAACAAATATAGATTTTATCTTGGTCTCCAATTGTTTTCTATTTTTTTTTTGTTAAGTACTTGAATATACAACATAGAGACATTTATAAATGATGCACAAATTGTAATTTATTATTTTTTACAGAGATGTGTTTTTGACATTGATACCAATACTTTTTGTTGCAGTCATCACTTTCACTTTTGCACAGCTTCCTGTAGGATAATGTTGGAAGCTCTTCTCTGTAAAACAGCAGTCTTCTATCTTGTAGTAATTCTGTGACAGGTAGCTGACACAGATAATGAGTACTGGTCCCTGTCATTTTCAGAAAATGAATAACGGTAATGGTCTGCGCCGTGAGAGGTTGATTCATGATGCTGAAGGGCTGAAAACTATCTGGGAAAAGCGAATTGAAAACCATAGCCAGAAGACACAGAGTGAAGTTACTAGGTTGGAGAGAAGTGCTTTGCAGAAGTAAGTGCCAAGGTTTGCTTTACAGCAGATAATAAATTTAATAAGAAGTCAAACGCAGAAACAATGGTAAATTCCTCCAGTGCACCTTATGTTTAAGATGTTCACGACACTTAAGTGAATTCAGCTAAAACTGATATACTAAGGTACTATATTTATATATATAGAGAGAGAACTGAAGAATGGTTTGAGTGTATACTAATTGTCATTGGTGGCAGCTTCTCTTTCTTTAAATTACATGTATTATGAAAACTTTTTGTAGAAACCACATTCTGATTTACATATTGTTCATCCCTGACATTTTTTCTGAATATCTTAGTGATTTTGTTTGACTTAAAACTATTATTTGTTTTGTTTTCTTAAAATGTATTTCTTTATGTGTGGAATATATACATTTTAGCTCCATAGTCTTCCATCAGATCATTCTCCAATTACCTGTAATGTACACAGAGTGGTTCAGTAGTCTTAACTCTTTTAGTATAAATACATTTCTAACTCTCTTAATATGTTACACAGTTTTATCAGAATACTATAATATGAATTACAGTAATTTCTTATTTAAAGCATGCATCCTAAGAAAACATGCATCCCTGTGCACACAGACAGACACAGACAGGTACACACATACACAAACACAGATACACATGTGAGTGCAGACACGCACACACACACACACACACACACACACACACATACACACACACACACACACACACACACACACACACACACACACACACACACACAGCTACCCTATAATGTATTTCAACAAACATGCAGACTTGGCTAAACACAGGAGTTGAGATATACACTCTGTGAACCTACAGCAATTATAAATTATGCAGCAAATACTAAAAAAAGTTCTCCAGAAACTATAAGTTGTTATAGAGATAAAATATTTTCTGTAGCATATTTCCTGACATCTAATTATCAAATGAAGTAAAAAGCCTACAATATAAAGTTGTTTAACTTGAAATGTCTAGGTTGTTGTGAATACTGTCATACACAGCCAATGTCTAAGAAAAAATGGTATGTATTTTATGGTATATCTACACAATTATCAGTTTAATTTGCTATAATACAATAGTTACATAACAACACTCAACTGCTGCTTCCTGCTATGAGAAAGTTTAATCTAGTTTCTTTAAGGTAATCTCCCTCATATAACTATATGCAAGAGAATGGATTTTCCATTTAATCTGCCTTAATACAACAGTCCTTTTTTCTTGCTACACTTATTCTTTTGACTTCTTAAACTGGAGCTACTAATATAGATGATTGTTTCAGAAGCAAGGTTCAAAAATTCAGTCATATATGCACAATCCATATTGCTGCTCCACCTCAAGCTTAAAAACTGTACACACCTGTCTGAATATTGTATCTGTGCATTCATAGATGCAGAAATCTTTTCGGTGATTCCTCTTAAGAGTTATCAAAAAGGTTTATTTAACAAGCTGCTCCATCTCTAACCAAGTTATAAAGATCTGTGTTGCAGACACTTGCTTTGAAAGTTATAGCTAGATTCTAGCCTTTGTACACTCCAATGATTCTGAGGGATGTTCTAGAAAAATATCCATTAATGAGTGCACACAATATATCTGGTTATAATCTTAAATATATGCTGTTTCCACTCCAGTGCTAAATGATTTGATAGAAAAAGAATTGCCAAAAAGTAGGAGGAATATGCTGCCCCTTGTTGCTGATGTACAGATATTTTGTGTAGCATAAATAGCAGAGGCAAATAAATTGGGGCTGACTTCATGATCTGAACAAGCCAACCAGTAAACTGAGATAACCATCACCAAAAGTAATCTGATGGGTCGCCTTTCTCCATGCCAAAATTTACTCTGCCCGTACACTGCTAAGCACCCACCAATGTACAACTGCTTTCACTTCCATAATTTACCAGCATCGGGAATTCGGTTTTGGTGTTAGTAGTCTTCCAAGGCAGCCTTGGTGCTTATTCAAGGGAAACCAATTTTACAGTTGGCAACCATATTAAGCCAGTTTACAGTACATGATATAACAGCATACTTTTCTAGTATTAGTCATGTTATTAGTATTATTATTTGAAAATAAATGCTATACAATTTGTCTGTTGCGACTTCGTGCCCGTTATGTTTATATTTCTTGTTCTTCCATTTCCTCACTACTGAGTTCCATTACATAAATTATTTGATTTATTCCTGCTGAAGTCCATCACATAAATGACTTTATTTATGTATTTATTTATTTATTTATTTATTTATTTATTTATCTATTTATTTTGCCAGAAAAGGTATAATCACTATTCAAAGTCAGATGGATAACTGAGTAAATAAGAAGCATGGTTTAGATTGATATGCTTTGTAATGTCTTTTTCTAACCTGCTCATCTGAAAGTCCACTGATACTCTCAATAACAGCTGAGACTCCAGTTCACAAACAATTGGTGTAGTTGTGAAAATTTATGAAACATTACTCAGCCATCACTTTCCAAAATGACTTTTTAGGCAGTATTTTGAATACTTCCTGTAAACCCGAGCAGCTTGAGCCATGTTTAGAATAAAGACATCAGAATTTATATATTATAGACGTTACCATTTTTCAATGTGTAAAACATATTTTTTTGCATCTTTTCCATATCTGACCCCAGCTTATGAAAATGCCATTTTAAATTAGTATTGTATGATGTCAGTCACATGGAAACAGCATGAGGAGTACCAGAGATGAGGAGGGTGAAGAAGATGAGATTCAGCCTTGCATCCAGTTTCACTTTCATGACGACACACAGTCATGAAGAATTGGTTGGACTCATGAAAAAGGCTGTGTGGTATAGCAGAGTTTGCAGCTCACTGAATTTCAGTGGTTCCTACTAGGTGTCCAGTGCACGACATCAGTGGTGATATGCTGCTGTTGATTAGTTTGGAGTATCAGAGGAGGGAACAAATGGGTAATTGACCAAAGAGATGGTAGAGGTAGGGAGCCTTCATTGTTGTCTGACCACTGAAGACAATTGGCTATTGATAGGCAGGAGTGGATGGACAGCAAGTAACACCAATCATTAATAAACTGCATAGCTACCAAAGACTTTGCGCACACATAGGCTCATTCTTCTACTATGAAAGAATGAAACATGATCACACAGGTTGCACCTTTTCACTTGCAAATCCTCAAAAGCTACCCACTGCATACAAAGTAACAGGAAAGCACTCAGCAAGTGTTTTTGACATGCTCCCTGCACACACTAAATGCAGAAAGTATTTGCATCTCCCAAACATATATATTATAATTTCACAGTTCCATAACACCAGGAAAGGGAGAAATTTCCCAAAACAGTTCACAGTGGTATTGTGTGATTAGATGTTTCACTCCAACAAGAACAAACAAGTGATTTCTCAGATTTAGCTCATCAAGAATTAATGGAGAAGGCCTCCATTCTCTGATAAGTAGATAAAAAGACTGGGAGAAGGTTACTTCCAGCCACTGACAAGACATTAGGGAATCAAATGGGAGCCTCCAATTACTGACAGGCTGGTGGGATGCAAACATGGTTTTTCAATCAATGACATTAAAGGGTCATTGGTGTGAGAAAAGTCTTGCTTTCCACAAAGGCAAAGAAGGCGGTTGAGGGAGCCTGCTGTATGCCTCAGGTATAAACATCAGGCCTTATAGAATGTACTGTATCTGTAGGTCAAAAGGATCTGTTACTGGAAAGGTGACAGATGGGCTATACTGAAGCATTTCCTGAAGTACTCTTACAGACTTTCTGTAATTAGTACATGTGCTGAAGGATCCCATGTTGCCAAAATCAGCATATACTTAAACGTACTTAGCATACCCATGCTGGAGGCATACATAAGATGATTTCATTAGTCATCGGATAATATTTCTAATCATTCAATGTGTAGCTGTTCTATACCAATGCAGAAACGGTGCACATTATAGCATCACAGAAGTTCATTAAAAATATATGACTGAAGCGGGTGCTTTGTTTAGCACCCTTTAGTGGTGAGCAGTGAAATACTGACCAGAGATGCCTTCATTCTACGGTCTGAATCTATGTGACTTTCATGTTTCATGGGAACTAATCTAAGGGGGTGACGAAAGCCAACACATTCCGGCTAGGCTTATAAATGCATTTGGGCAGATAGCCTAGTACCTACCTATGAACCTATGAACCTATGTTACTCAACAGACCACTGCAGCATGCATTTCCTGTAGATATGGAAACATATATCATAATGTGATATCACACACACACACACACACACACACACACACACACACACACACACACACACACACACACACACACACACACACACTGTAGCATGTTTTTTTGTGATAACTGAGTAAATGTTTGATATTTACCATTTGTGGTAGATTGGCACACCTTTATCCAACCAGATCAGCAACTTGTTGAGGTGAAAAGGAAGATTACAAAAAAGAGGCAATCAGAAAGCAGTGCAAAATACTGGAAGGAAAGCAAAGAATGAATTGTAAGATGAAGCTGTGGTAAGACAGCTGTTGTTGTTTCTATAGCTAGAGCTCACATTTTATATAAGCAGAGAAGGAATGACAGCAAACAGGATGTAAGCAAGAGAAAACCTGGATATGGAGACAGGATATAAGGCAGGAGTAATTCAAAATAACAGGGAGTTGTGCGCACATAATGTTAGGGTGATAAGGGGGTGCATATGCACAGTGAGTGGAACCCAATGCAATAGGAAAGGGGTAACACAAGCAGGAATAGGGTGGGGCTGAGTGCTGCAGTTAGGACAATGTCAGACAGACCCAGAGGGCAAGTTATATAAATCCATCACCTTGTGACGTCCCAGATTAGCTGGTACCAGTGGCCTGGTCTCCATCTGGTGACCTAGTGGGAATAGCCTACTTGTCAAGTAAATGAACAGCTGACTCCAGGAAGTGCTCTATATAAGCAGGTCATTAGTTCACAGCCTGCTCCATCTCAGACTCAAACATCAGCTGAAGCTGTGTCATGTCCATGACAGGTTCCACCACACCCAGCTAAGCAACAGTGCATATAGAGGTCAATGCCTGTGATAGATCAGGCCTGCCTGCTTGAGGGAGTTTTAAGTCCTCTTTGGTGAGGCAATCCCAGCACTCACACCAGAATCTGCCTTAGCCTTAGTCATGGCTGTCTGTTCCTAAACTGTCTGAGCCTCAGCTACCTTTTTTGGACAACCTGCAGAACACAAACACAAAGAGAAAGCTGGCATAATTTCAGTGTACCATATAAATTAAATAATATGTAGTACAGGTACAAAGAAACTACAGTCATACCTATCATGCCATGCTGATAGTCGAGCCTACTTCCTATGGCAACCCACTATACTATGGCAATCCACTGTACTATGACAGTCCACTGTACTATGGCAACCCACTGTACTGAAGTGACTGCAAAGCAAAGACTTAAATTAGCATATGTCACAGTTGAAGGTATTCAAATAGCATGAGGAAATGCATAGAAATAAATATTTACAAACCCTTCTGCTTTCCAGTGTCAGAGACAATGAGGCTGGTGGTATGTCTGATCATCCTACCAATGCTTATAGTGATCTCTAGACCATTGAATGCCTGTGACTTGAGATAATACCTTGCCAGGACATCCACCCACTTGAATAAACCATCATAAGTACCTTTCCTTATAATCTGTGTACAGACAAAATAAAAATATTTTGTTTTCTTTCATTTCCTATGTGATCTGCTCCTAGGGGATGCAGCAGACCTAGCTCTGATGTCTCCAAATGCTGCGGTGCTACCAGTAGATCAAGGAGAGTACTAAAATGACACACAAATGCATATGTGATGTGCACAACTGACCTGTGCAACGTGACCAATGCAGTATTATCCTGCATGTCTGCTGTGATATTCTGACACTTGGTCTTGCATAACAGTGTAAGACAGCAATTCAGAAATTCAGAAACAGGAATGGACCAAACTGACTATGTAGCACAAAAGTATATAACATTAATCATTCAGTAGTACGTCACCATTTTGGTGGTTGTTAGGCATCATAATGTTATACTGATTTACTTCCCACAGTTACTTTGTGTGATAGTTGCATGTCTGAAGTTGTTTGTTATGGTGTCTAACTTCCATTGTGTGCATGTGTGTGTGTGTGTGTGTGTGTGTGTGTGTGTGTGTGTGTGTGTGTGTGTGTGTGTGTGTGTGTGTGTGTGTGTGTGTGTGTACAGGCATCCTACCATTTACTTGGACAAGTGGGTTAAGATGTAAAAGCTGTGCTCCCACATTGTGATACTGCTTGTAGGTTCATTTCCTCACTCCCTCCCATGTGGGTTCTGATCATTTTCCCATGGAGGTGTTTGCTCATTGTACTAAGTCTAGCATTAGACATGGGAAATATGTTTCTGCAACATTTCTGGGGTAGGTTAACATCTGTGCTATGGACAATGAGGAATTAAACCCACACATAAGGCAGCTGTTTAATCTCAGCCTTACCACAGGATACGTGCCCAAGTAGTGGCGTACGGCAACTGTGGTCCCACTCCACAAAGGCGGTGCCTCTACGGACCTTGGTAATTACCGCCCCATAAGCTTAACAAGTCTAGTCTGCAAAGCTATGGAGAGGATCATAATGGAGCTCATAAACAAAGATATAGGGGACTTGCAGACATTGGACCCGACCCAGTTTGGCTTCGTCAAGGGAAGATCATGCCTTTTGAACTTGGTCGACTTCTTCGAAACAGTCACCAAGGCCATTGATGAGGGAAAGGCAGTCCATACAGCCTACCTTGACCTTGCAAAGGCTTTCGACACAATACCCACTCGGTATTGTAGAAAAACTTACCAGCTTAAATGTAAAACCATATGTCACAAGATGGGTTGCAAACTGGCTTAAGGACAGAACCCACAGGGTTAGAGTTGCTGGCGCTATGTCAGACTCCAAGCCAGTCACAAGTGGTGTCCCACAGGGCTCGGTCCTTGGCCCCCTATTGTTCGGCATCTACTTCTCAGAAGTACAGGCCAACATGGGAGGACTTTGGCTGACAAAGTTTGCAGACGACTGCAAACTGGCCATAGTGGAAAGTGCATCGGACACGGATATCCTTCAGAAGGGACTCACGGAAACAGATAGCTGGTGCCAGAGCCATGGCCTGAAGTTAAACACCAAAAAATGTATAGTCATACCCTTCGGGAAAAACAAGGTAACCCCAAGCTACCATATAGGTGGCAATCCACTAAGCACAGAAGAGGTTATCAGGGACCTGGGGACCCAGGTTGACAGTGGCCTTTCTTTGACACTCATGTTGCTAAAGTGGTTAGAAAGACCTTCTACATTGCCCACCTGATCATGAAGGGATTCACATCCAGATCTAGTGAGGTCATTGTTCCCTGTACTCTTCACTTATCAGACCAATGATCGAGTACAATGCCCCATTCGGGATGTATCTCACCCGACATCTGCAGCAATTGGAGAGACCCCAAACGTTCCTCACCAAAAGGATAAAGGGACTCCAAAATCTGTCATATGCTGCCAGATTGAAGAAACTCCAGCTCTATTCAGTTGCATACTGTCTGCTCAGAGGTGACATGTGCCTGACATACAAGGCCATGTCCAACCCGGAATTAATGGACATGCTCCACCTCAAAAAATCCAAATCCACCAAAACCACTAGAGCAAGCAACTTAAACCTTAGCACGGATATAAATAGGACGTGCTGGAGGGATAGATTTATCACTCAGAGACTCCCTATGCTGTGGAATAAAATCCCGGTCCATGTGAGGCAGAGCACCTCGCTGGCTCTGTTCAAGAGAAATCTTGACCTGTGGATGGGAGATCGTAGGTTTACCCCGGGAATCATCTCTGTGTCACTGCTGGGCAGAGGCACAACAAACTAATGGGCACAGTATTTTTTCATATGAGGGGTAGCGTAAGCCACAAAAATTTGGGCTAGGCTTATAAATGCCTTAGGGCAGATAGCCTAGTATAAACCTATGAACCTATAATAGTAGTCTGCCTTGGCTTGATTAAATTTCAGACAGGATTTTCAGAGGCTGTTACTTTGATTCAGATTTTGGAATATGTTTTCCTCTTTCCTCAGTTGCATGTTCAAAGTGGGAAATGCAATATTCTGCATCTCCTGTCCAAATAAAGAATCATAATTTGATATAACTTAACAATTTCAAGAAGAATTAGACTCTGCAAAAGTACAAAAAAGTAAGGCAATAATAGTTTCATTTGTACATTCTAATGCAATTTTACAATGAAAAATAAAATTTTATACACTTTCTACAGTTTATTTCACATCTCCTTTACTGAAAAACCAGCACAATGTAGCTTTGTTTACTTTTATCTTCTTAAATGATCATTACATATTTATTTGAAACATCTTAGTAACATTTTCATGCATGTTTCTTTTGAAGTGCAATGATATTTTCTCACTTTATTAGTGTTCCTAACACTTGAAATAAAACATGCGAACGCCTTAAATGATTTAATAGCTTTAAAAAAAATAATTTGAAAAACTGCAGGATAACTGTAGCTGTAGCTAAAGCACTGTTTTAGCTCAATAGATGAAACACAGCAAACAGAACAAATACAACCATGTGTGGAGGAGAACACAACTGCTACACAGAACTCCGAAACATAACATCCCAGTCAGACATAACAAGATATTGTAACCGTCCCCACACCCTGTGCTAAGGAGTTCATGTAGAAAAAGTTATCTTTGGTGCAAGAGTATACTTGTTCCACTAGCATTTACTTTGAAAAGTTCAAATGTCCTATATTTTCACTGTACTATGTAACATGTACACAGCACTAGACAGGGGTTACCGTTTCAAACTTTCAGTATCCTTTTCTAAGAAGGCCTGAGCAGATTGCAGGCATTCATGAATGCAGAGTGCATTCTTCTTGTTTTCCGGGAAAATGTGTCACAATTAACTAACATAGCTTTTCTAGAAGTAGGGCTAAGCTCTGTAGGTACATAACATCTAGATGGGGTAGGATAGGTTCAGTTTGAAGACTGAAGAAAGTCTAGCTTCTGCCACATCAACATAGGTAAGGGTTCTTCTTGTTCTTCATGTGTCACAAGAGTAAGCACACATTTCTGAAGTGTAACTGCCTCAGTTATATCAAGCGACTCTGGTAGCACTGCTCATAGAATCTTCAGGTTTACAGACTAACACTGCCTCTGTGAATCTTTCTCTCATTAGAGTAATATGCTTCCCTGCAGATGAAGCATGGCCAATGTTTACAGCATTTGACACAGGTCATATCAAACTCAAAGTTACACTGGGGGTTTATATAAGACCATAAGTGCAGGTGTTCTTCATTAACATCACTGGTGGACTAGCTTTAACTATATGGGCTATATACTGCCCACAACAGAAGAGCTAGCCAGCTTCCAAAGGCTCAGAGCTCCTTCCACATGCCCACACCATTATTCCGCTCGAGTTGAGCTGACTGAAAACCCAGGTTTGGCTGCCAAGCCCTTCAGAGCTTTCCTGCCACTTAAAATTGCTTCTCTTGTGGGCTTTCAAGGATCAACCGTCAGTTAATGCTTTCCGTTGTGGGACAGTTAAGTTCTCTTTGGGGAGAAAAACCTTCCACTTTTACTGTTTATAACAGAAATTATTTTGTGTGTGTGTGTGTGTGTGTGTGTGTGTGTGTGTGTGTGTGTGTGTGTGTGTGCGTGCGTGTGCGTGTGTGTGTGTGTGTGTGTGTGTGTGTGTGTGTGTGTGTGTCATCTACTGGAACACAGGTGGGATACCAGACCTAACTTGAGCTTTCTGGATTACCTTTGCTTTACTTTTTTACTTTTGTGGAAAAAGTTGTTTAAATAAAATTAAAGCTACTTTTTATGAAGTAAAAGTTGATTTATTTTACTTTTAGGGGAAGTGCTTTTTACTGTGTTTTTTTTTTTTGGGGGGGGGGGTGGAGTGTTTTACTATTTACTTGTTTTACCAACTACCGCTGCCAGGCTTCATGGAGAATCAGACATCTTGTTCAGGTTAACTGTAAGAATACCCTACCAGTACTTCAGTTCTTCCTTCTTCCAGTCACAAAAACAAGAAAATTCATAAACAGCATTTGCCAGGGCAGGAGGCTGCTAAAGTGCCTCAGCTGCAGAGTGGCAACTCTGCTGTTGCCTTTAATGGTTCTTCATCTTTTCCCTGTGTACTACATGTGTAGTCCCTGCAGCCAACATGGACCGGGGGGGGGGGGGTTAAACAGTCCTCTATAGCTTTTGGAGTGCCCTTGGAGGCAAGAAACTGCCACCATTATCAGTACTGGAAGAAAGTGCAGGGAGTTCATTTTAGCCTTACCAGTCTTTCCCTTAAGGAAGTATTTTCTGGCAAAAACTGGTCTGCTTATTCAGAAATTCCTGCCAAAAAGAATTTGTGTCTTTGTCACTTTGGATAGGAGTAATTTATTGGGCTTAGCTCAGAGTTATGTTTAAGATCCTGACCCTTCCAGTTCTTTTCTGGTTTCTGATAAGAGAAAAGGAGATTTTTCATTTTTTGAAGATGTTCATAAATTTGAGCCACAAACTGATTGTGAGAAAACAGATTCTATTTTGGCTCCTCAGATTTTTGAAGCATGAAAACTGAAAAATGAATCAGTTGTTTCAATGGGAACATAATGACGTTCCACAGTCCATAAAAAAAATAAGATTTATTGCAACTTAATCTTCTTGAACCTACTCCATTTTTTCCTGTCTTTTAAGCACTGGAAGACTTTTTGTCTCAGAATGTAACTTGCCTGATAGCCAATCTGCTGCCCCCAAGAAAGCAGATAGATTGTTCAAACTTTCTCAGTCCTATAAGTTTTTATATACTCATGCCAGATCAACCCCTATAGCTATTGCTCTAGTAAACCTATCTGCTGCTAAACATCTGTTTAATACCAGTTCCTCTCCTTCTGACAAGTATGAGAAAACTTTTGATTTGGGGAAAATGTATTCTTCTGCAACACTTATTTTTAGAATTCTTAACTGTCAAGCTCATATATTAAAGTTTATGCCTTCTTTTGAGAACATTAGGAATGCTATGGCATATGTTTCCTCGTCTGAAAAAAATGTTTGTGTAGCCTAATTGCTTCTATGTCTTGAGTGAATACCCACTGTTTAAAATGTGTTTATGATTCTACTGATTCCACTTCTAGGGCTTTTGCCACTGGAATTGTCATAAGGAGTTTGGCCTGGTTTCATAGTCTGTGGACAACACTTCAAATAGATCTTTTTGGATCCCCTTACATTATTTGGTAAAATTATGCCCTAGGACTCCATGTAAGAAGACCTGGAAGACAGATGCTTTTTTTTTTTTCCTTGGACAAGGATGTTTGTGCATGCTTTTTCACCCTTTCCACTAATATCCAATGGCATTCTGAAGATTCATAAAGACTCTCCAAAGATCATTGGTGCTAAGTGGGTTAAGGACCTGGCCTACTTAAACCTATGCCATGGAGCGATTCTAACAGTGGGAGGAGTTTATATGCCTCTCTTAGCCAATGTGCATCACCCATGAAGCCCAACAGCCCTGGGTCAATAAGCTACTTACCAGAGAGTGTCCAGTTGCCCAGCTTGGGCTACCCAGGATAGCTCTGTTGAGTGAAAGCTGGATGTTAAAACAACTAATCTGCCAAACATGCACTGAGAATTGCTAAACCTCAATATAGGTTCACTGACAAGAAGTGGATGACATTTTGGTAAGAAGGAGGCTGGACATCCTGTGTATCCAGGAGGAAAGATAGAAGTTCAGTGCAGCAAAGCCACTTGCCTTGGGGTCCAGAATCTATTTCTGAGGGGGATTACAAAACAGACAGTGTGTGGGAATAGTGGTGATGGATTGACTATATATGTCTTATGTAAGATCAAAAGTGAAAGTTATGTTGCTTTTTAAGTATGGATGGTGATTTTATGTGATATGGCTTTAAAGGAGGCGTTACCATGAAGATTAGAAATTCTTAGGTTCACAGGTGTATACTAGGGTAACAACTACTAGGGCCCTTAAAAGCCTAGCTGTGCAATCTGAATGTGACCCACAAATTTGATTTATATTTAAATTATAGGAGGTGATTCACTGGCTTCCTTTGTCCATCAGAGACACAGGAGACAGACCAGGGATGAATGTCTGATTACCCATCAATTGGTCTAAGTTGCACTTAAATAGGGATAGGGAGGAACTCTGCTTCACATGGATGGGGAGCCTGTTCCAGAGAATGGGAATTCTCTGAGAAACATATCTATCTCTCCAACATGTCCTATTTATGTTGTAAGCACAATCTAGTAGTTCTGATGCTGCTTGTTTTTTGGATGTGCAAAAGATTCATCAAAACAGGGTCCAGGGCTGCCTTGTATGCCAGGCAAAGATCACCTCTCAGAAGTCTGTATGATACCAAGCAAAGAGACAAGAGCTTTGAGGTGATCATCATAGGACATTTTTGTGTTTACCCCCAGTATTCTTTTTGAAAGGAACCTTTGTGGATGTTCCAGTTGCTGCATGTATCTGGTCTGGCCCATACCAAGGAGGGCATTATACTCTATGATGGGCCTAATGAGGGCTGAGTACAGTAGTATGATGATCTCTCCAGACCTAGATGCCATGTCTTTGCTTATACGTTGAGCAATACAGAAGAATTTTTGTACTACCTTGGACACATATTGGTCAAAGGCTAGGTTACTATCTACATGAGTTCCCAGATCCCTGATTAGTGAATCAACTTCCAAGGGTATTTTATTGATGATTTAGTTACCCAGGGTGACACACTTCCCAAAAGGTATTATAATGCATTTCTTGGCATTGCGTCTTAAGCCATGGTTTTGGCACCAAGCATTTGTCTGGATTAGACCTTCATGAAGGATGTTCTCTTCTTGGGGAATTCAGTAACTGCTCCCAATTTGCAATCATCTGCAAACTTAGTTAGCCAGAGGTCTTTGACATTGGCTTTGACATCCGAGAAGTAGATGCCAAAGAGGAGTGGGCCTATCACAGAGCCCAGTGAGACTCCATTGGTGACCAGCCTGTTTCTGGAGGTGGCCTCACTAATTCTCTCCTCCTGGGTCCTATCAGTGAGCATGACCTTCCTTTGACAAAGCCAGACTGTGATGGATCCAGTGTTTGGAGGTCTGCTATGTTTTTTTCCATGGCTTTGCAAATAAGACTAGTCAGACTAATGGGTCTGTAGTTTCCAGGATCTGTTGAAGGTCCTTCCTTATGAAAGGGAATGACTGTCACAGTTCTCTATTCACATGGCACAAAGCTGGTTTTAAGACTACAGTTAAATAATGACTTCAGGGGTCCTGATAAGTCATATTTTGGACTACTCAGAAGACATCCTAGGATGTTATTGAGACCCATTGAGGTCACGTTCTTGCCTTTAGTGAGTACAGCCAGTACATGCTCCCTAGCTATAGTTGATGGGGTTATGCATGAGGGTATTATTAGGGGATGGTTATAGGTGGGGGGGGGTAAAGTTGGAACAGAATTTGTCTAACAAGCTCACTATATCACCAGGCTTGGTAAATGTGGCACCATTAACCACCAGTTCAGCATATTGCTGTCTGCTGCCCTTGAGATTTCTGACATAGCTGTAGAAGACCATATAGTTATCATTCACCTGGGAGGATAATATCTTAACCTCAAAGCTGGCTTTGCTTGACTTATTTAGCCCTCTTACTTGTCTATTTACTTTGATGGGAGAGTTGCTATCTTTATGGGAATTACCCTTCCTGATTTTTTCCATATTTTTCCCCTTTTTTTGTATTTCCTGTTTAATTTTGGGATGACAACAGGGTAGTTTATTTCTGGAGCTAATTCTGGGCTTACTTCTCGTAGGTACAGCAACCTCTATACAGCCATTGGCATGCTTGTACAGAGTTTATGAGAGCAATTCAGCAGAGGCTGGTATGTTCTCGGGGTTTGAAGAAGCATTGAATTTTGACAAAACATAACCTAATAACAGGTAATTTGCCTTGGAATAATTCCTAACTGTCATTGGTTTTAATGGACTGATGGAGTTGATTTTGATTTTGAAAGAAACAGCTTTATGACTACACCAAAAGGTCCAAGTATGCATTGTCAGCTTCTTGGGATATGGAGGGTGACCTACAACTAGGTAGAATGTGGTACAGGATTTTGTCTATGGTGATCTGCACAAGAAGGAATTCCACCACATCATCCTGTTTGACCACTTTAGAGGTATGCTTATTATTGATGTACATTGAGACACCTCCACCTTAAGCCCTTGTCTGTAGAGTTACTGGTCTAAAACTGTGGAAGGCACTGAAACCTTGCACTACTGGGGTACTCTCTGCCACTTTAAACCATGTCTTGGTAACGCCACAGATATCTATATTCTTCAGTATCAGGAAGGCTTGGAGGGAATGCAGTTTTTTATTTAGGCTCCTGGCATTGAGCAGTAACACCTTGAGGTTCTGTTGACTTTGCTATGTCAGTAGCTTTGTCAATTTGGTTTTGCCTAAAAAGGCACTATGGGGAGGATAACGTTTTAGTCAGTATTCACGAGCCCAGAGGGGAAGGTGCAGACCATCCTTGGCAAAGTAAAAGGGTCTGTTGACCATGCCCTGCCAAGATGACAAATACTGGACCCCCTTAGAATGATAGTTGTGTATAAAATGTCAAAAAAAAGTTTAACAGATCTGCTGGCTGCAGACAAACTTAGACACAATAAGACTCCTGTGTATAAAAGGAGCTCATCCTGTTAAGGCTGCTGTGACTGCATATAAAGGACACTAGAATGGGACATTAATGATGACATTTTCATATCAGGGGAATATATGATTGCAAATCAATTTGGGTAGTATACTGCTTATAGGAGTCTTGTAATCCTCCAGGTGCTAAATCAAGGAAACATAGAAAAGCTCTAAGAAAGCTTGAGCATTTCATGGGCTCCATAGTCAGATGCAAAGTCCTGATGCTAACCATTTTATGGAAATGTATTCTAGCAGTTATCATGGAAATAAATTTGCCATGAAGTGTCAGATGAGTGGGCAGAGAGCAAGAAAACTTAAACAAATTTGGAACCTCAGGCTTTTACCCTACCGAATGGCACACTGCTACAGTTATCCCTCTCCATAAAGGGTGAGCAACTACAGACCCTGGGAATTATCGCTCCATTAGCCTGACAATATGTAAAGCCATGGAGCACATCATCATGGATCTTATTAACGAAGATATAGGAAATCTCCAAACTCTAGACCCCACACAATTTGGCTTTGTGAAAGGGAGATCATGCCTGCTCAACCTGGTTGACTTCTTCGAGTCAGCCAGCAGGGCTGTGGATGAAGGTAAGGCAGTGCATGCAGCCTACCTCAATCCACCAAGGCTTTTGATACCATTCCTCACTTGAGAATTATTGATAAACTCACCAAACTAGGCACTGACCCATATATCACTAGGTGGGTTGGAAACTGGCTCACAGACAGAACACACACTGTGAAAGTATTAGACTCCAAGTCAGACTGCCAACCAGTCACAAGTGGAGTCCCACAGAGATCGGTCCTAGGTTGTCTCCTGTTCAGCATCTACTTCTCAGAAGTCCAGGCCAACACAAAGGGACTCTGGCTGACCAAATTCGCAGAAAACTGCAAGCTGGGAGCCATTATTAGCACCCCAAGTGATGCAGACATTCTACAGAAAGGCCTCACTGAGACCAGTGACTGGTGTCGAAACCGTGGCCTTAAGCTTAATGCCAAAAAATGTGTCATCATTCCCTTTGGTAAAAACTCAGTTCCCACTAATTACCACATTGATGGAAGCCCACTGAACACTGAAGGCGTTATACGAGATCTGGGGACGCAGATTGACAGCAACCTCTTCTTCAACCACCATATTGCCATTGTGGTCAGAAAGTCCTTCTATATGGCACATCTCATTACCAAGGGTTTTGCATCCAGGAAGAAAGAGGTCATTGTATCTCTCTACTCTTCTGCCTATAGACCAATCATTGAGTATAATGCCCCATTTGGCATGTACCTCACTAGACACCTGCAACAGCTGGAGAGGCCATAGAAGTTCCTCACAAAGAGGATCCTAAGCATTAAACACATGTCCTACACAGACAGACTCAAATTACTCAAGCTATTCTCCATTTCATATCACCTACTTAGGAGTGATCTGTGCTTGACTTACAAGGCCATGTCTGACCCAGCTCTGTTAGAAATGCTACGTCTAAAGAAATACCAATCCCTCTGTACCATACGCTCCAGAGACCTCAACCTCATTACCACAATCAACAGAACATGCTGGAGGGACAGGTTCCTCACCCAGAGACTGTCCATGCTCTGGAATAGACTTCCCATACATGTCAAGCAGAACACCTCTCTGTCCCTCTTCAAGAGAAATCTTGATGAGTAGATGGGTAATAGAAACTTCACCCTGGGGATCACTCCAGTGGCTCTACTTGATAGAGGCACTGGGAACTAACGATAGGTGGCACGATGCCAGGGCACTTCTATAGGCTAGGCTTGTAAAGGCTCCAGGGCCATTAACCTAGTACACACCAATGATCCTATGTACCTATGAACAAAAAGAAGATTTGTTTATATTGATATGCTCTCTTTCTCTCATTCTATGTCTCTCTTTCCCAGAAGTATGAAAAATAATTTCCTAAAATATTTTGTGTAATTTAGGTCAGCTAAGGTCCTATGCATGTTATTTCATTTTTGCATTTTATTTTTCTGTTCACAATGTCTTATTATTTTTTTTCTCTGACCATTAACCTACTTCCCCTGCTGTGGCACTAACCCATTTGTTCCACCAGGGGTGAATACTCTACAACTCATTTGACCACCATTTCCAAAGATATGTGTGTGGTGTTGGGTATGCTGCTGCCATTATATGTGATGTAAGCCTCTAGATTTCCTGCCCCATTAAGACAAACATCTCTTTTGGATCTCCAGTATCCATCAAAGAGCTTGAATGGAAAGCAGGTTCCTGAACATATGCCACTCCCTTCTCACCCTGAGAGAAGCACACCCTCCATTCTCCTCACTATCAGACAACTTCTCTAGCAACAAAATTGCTAAATCAATCTCATGTAATTTTGGGTACAGTTAAAGTTCTATCATTCTACCATAGAGCTGATCCTCATTAAAAGCTTGATTAATATTTTAATTATTTAATTGATACTATAGTTTGTTTGATGGTTAATCATGGATGTTTTATACTTTATTTCAATGATATACTTTCTAGAAAGCAACATTAGTTAACAGCTCAGCACATCTATTCATTTAAGTGTCCGGAGCATATAACCTCAGGTCTGATGACCAAACTACAAAGTTTACCTTTGACTTTTATCCCAAGGTGATCTATTACCGGGTACAGTTATGAGCAGCCTTTTGTTTGAACATGATGCTTATTATAGATAATCTAAAGCTAGCACAGAAGGCCATGGAGAGTGGCTTTTGTATGGCCATAAAGAAATTCTAATAAACCACCTGGTGACTCAGGAGTAGTGGTTGAGACATCATCCATGCCGCTCTTAGCAAGGGTATAAAAACTGCAACATAAATGGAGGACATTTTTGGGAGGTGGATGGAATATTCTGAGGAACTCCTGAACCTGCTGGATATGTCCTTGTCCTGGAAGGGAGTACCAGAAGCAGTTGGTGAGACAACCCATTTTTGTAGATTAGTCATTGCTGTGATTAAATACCTTTTCAGTGACAAGGCTGCAGGCGTGAATGCAATCTATCTGTAAATGTTGAAGGTGCTGGATATTGTTGGAGTGAGTGACTAACATATGTTTTCAGTGTTGCATGGAAGTCAATGGCCAGCACTTCCGTATTAACAAACTGAAGTGATGGTTCCCATGTTGAAAAAGGGAGAAAGAAGATGTGGTTCTGTTATGCAAGGATCACATTTCTCAGCTTTCCTTGGAAGACCTGTGCCAGGGTAGTGCAATGGAAATTCCTCTAATTCAGGAGAAGCAGTGTGGATTCTGCCCTACCAATGGAAAAGTGATCTCCTCTTTGTCCTTGTATGGATACTGAAGCAATTGAGAGGTTTGCTATTCCTGGTTAAATTTGCTTTGTGGCCCTAGAGATGGCATATTTCTGTGTACTCCAAAACATCTGTTGGGAAATTCAACAAGAGTGTGGGGTTCTGGGGAAACTGATGTGCGATATTCAATCCTTCTATTTAAGGAATGACAACTGAGTTCACATTCTTGGCATTACATCAAATGCATTCAAGCTGGGCATAGGATTTTTTCAGGGGTGTGTGATTTGTTTCCCTCCTGTATGTGATTTTCATGGAACAGGATATTGAGGCACAGCTGTGGTTTGCTGATTATCCTGTTTGGGGGCATGGGAGTTGTATCACTGCTGTTTTCAGATGATGTTGTCCTCTTTGCCTCTAGTGATTTTGATTTCTGACACACACTAGAACTGATCACTGCAGGGTTTGAAGAGGTTGTAATGAGAATTACTACCTCCAAATCAGTGGTTGCAGTTCTTTTCCCAACAGAGAGCAAATTGCTGTCTACAGGTGATGGGGAACACTGAATTACTCTCTGCAGGTAAGGGGGCCACCTATCTCACATAGAAGTATTTATGTATCTTAGGATTTTGTGCATGACTGAGGGTAGAGGAGATTGTTAGACTAGCCAGTAAATAGCTGCAGCAGTAGCAGTACCACAGGCATTAGACCAGAACGTGGTCATAAAGAAGGAGCGGAGTCTTAAGATGAAGTGGTCAGTTTACTGGTGAGTCAAAATTCCTAGCCCCACCTATGTTCACAAGCTTTCAACAATGATTGAAAGTCTGAGATCAAGATAATTGCAGCAGAAATACTTTTCTCATAGGATTGCTGTGCTCACTCTCCATAACCAAGTGAGGAATGCAGCAATCCTAGAAGATCTTGGAGTAGAGCCACTGTTCCTCCAGACTGAGAGGAGTCCATCAAAGTGGTTTTGATACCTAGTGAGGATGGCCCATCATCGTCTCACACGGCAGGTGTATCAGACACTGTCCATTAGAAAGAGGTCACAGGGCAAGTGTAAAACACATTAAAAAGATTATATCTTTGAGATAGCCTGGGTACTAATGAGAAATCACTCAGAATGAGCTGAATACTGTTGCTGGGATAGGGAAATCTAGCTTGTCTTACTGTGATTGCTACCACCACAGCCTTTATCAGCACAAGTGGTTTATGAAATGGTAAAATGGATGGATAGATTGGATGGAGTTATAATTATTCTTGGATGGATGGAAGGATGGATGGATGGATGGATGGATGGATGGATGGTTGTATGGATTGATGGTTAAATGTATGGTTACACTTAAGAGAATTCTTTAATTTTCAATGAATTATAAGTTTCTAGAAGACAAGAATCAATATTCCAAAGAACAGAAATAAAGTGCTAGAAGTTTATATCCATTTCACTTTTTATGGTTTAGTTTATAATTTGTTAGATTATGAGTTGGGAAGAAAGAAAATATGTAAGAGGTGTTTGACTAGGTCACCAGGACAGTAGATAAAAACAAAGCGTTATTAATGTAGTATACTTAAGGATAGACGGTAATAGCAAATAGAGTCTACAGATATGAAAGTATGGTTACTGCAGTGGTTATTTCTTTGATCACTCATAAATAGCTCCTAGGCACACAGTCCATGAGACCATTAAGGAGCTTACCCCAAATTTTCAATGGCCCCAAAGCACTCCCTGATTAAGTGACTTGTTCATGGTTATACAGTAAGCAAATGAAAGTGGAAATATTCAAACCCTGCACTCTTGAACAAGGAATCTACTCATTAAAAAGTCAGAGCTTTAGTCCTCTGCTCAAACTGCCACACAACCTTTTTTGCTGTCTATATAAGTGACATTGTAGAAGATCTAGAAGGAAAGGTATGTCTTTGTGCACTCAGCACAACTAAATACAATGGTTTTGAGTTACAGACTAGCACTGAAATGATATAGGGGAACTTATCAAGATTACAAGAATGGTCTCAGTTATGTTGAGTGAAAATCCATGCAAACTAATGTATCTTTGTGATAAATCCTAATTAATAATGATGAAGCTGGAAGGGAATGAAACCTAACAGCAAACAGGAAAGGATTTCTGGTACTCATATCACATGACCTGATGCTAAACAAGCAGTGTGACAAAGCAGCATGGTGGGGTGACTTTTGACTGGCTTGCATGGTACTACTAGAAACCAGAAAGTCATTGTCCCTGTTTACACACATTGGGTAAGTCACTGTCTAGTGTAGAGTGGACAGTTCTAGAGACCTTCTCTTTACTGAAACAGAGACATTTTAGAGTAAGAAAACACAAATTTTGCATGTTGTGTACCAGAAGATGTAGATATATAAAAATAAGATGTGCAAATCTGAAAGAAAGTGGTAGCAGAGGGTATGAGAAAAACAAGTACCATAAGAGATTATACAGCGGTTAGCCTATTTCCAAAAAAGATAGATTTAAAACAAAAAGAACAAAACTTGAAGATATAATGTGAATGTCTTTAGGGAGATATGTTTTCTTTTTTTACAGAAAGGGTGAAATACGTCTGAAACAGACTTCCTGTAGACTTCTGTAAGGACAAAGTTGTGGTACAGTGCAAAAATGCAAGGGCTAGACATTGAGGAATTCATCTGGTGGATGGGAAGTATAGGCTGTTGGATATGTAAGATCAGCAACTTAAAATGTAGATATAAACATATGCAGACAAGGATCCTTAACTCATGAATGCCAACAGTACTAACTGTACTGTGGTCTTAATCACATCTGCAGAGTTACTTGTGTGAGATGGCTTTTCCTATTCATACTGATAATGCTTGAAAGGCAGATCACACAGAGTATATTTATTTTGACGTAACTTAATCATGATTCTCAATTTGTGTTATTCAGTGTTGCAATAAATCACCTTAAATGTGAGAAAATTATTTCAGCTTCAAAAGAAATGCAAATAAAGCTGTTTTTCTTGTTTAACTGAAAAGATTTCTCACACATTTAGTTTTTCTTTCTCATGGCTCTAGGAAACTGTGATCTAGCCTGCCAACAGGCCAAAATCTGGCTCTTAATTAACTGACTACCAGTAGGTATTAATGAGTTATCTGCCATCAGAAGCTTTTTTCTGGGTTTCAATAAATTATTTGTACCCCAACAGGCTAGCACTCCACCAGAACATGTAAAAGAGCAGAATATGTTCATAGCTGGTTACTAAGCATGTGATCCAGGAGGCCATTGAGCAGCTTAGCCCAATTTACCAATTGATCCAGAGCATTGGCTGGAGAGTGAAATTCCTCTGAGGCACACCACTGGCAAATGTAGGCTGAAGGAATCAAACCCTGGACTACAGGAAACAGCTCATTAACATATCATAGTCTCAATCATCAGTGTTAACTGCCAGTATTATACCTCATGCCATATGTGGTACCCTGTACATTAATGGCTCCTGCAGCACTTGTAGAGAGATCATACCAGAAGCTGATCCACCCAACACTAGAAAAGTTGGATCAACAACCAGTGTCTGACAGCTATCTAATTTCCTAGGCAGGATGATACAAGAGGTATTACCACAGTCCATAGCAAAGTCATAGTAAGAAATAAAGAGAAAAATACTTTCAAACTCCCCTGAAGGTGTCGAAGACAAAAGAAAACAACAACAGGAAAAAAAAAAGACTTTGAAGCACCACCACGGCAATTCAATTCTTCAAATTCCTAGTGTTCCAGACAAACAATCCAATAGGAACAAATGATTTATTAAAATAAATGAGTATTCAAATAAGACAAAGTAAAAATCATGATCGGATGAAGGCTGAATAGCCAAAAAGCGCTTATCGGATGTTATTATTATTATTATTTTTACTTTGTCTTATTTGAATACTTGTTTATTTTAATAAATCAATTGTTCCTATTGGATTGTTTGTCTGGAACTCTAGGAATTTGAAGAATTGAATTGCCATGGTGGTGCTTCGAAGTCTTTTTTTTTCCTGTCATAGTAAGAAATGGAGATTTGAGGAAATACAGTTGACAGAATGTGTGGGATGCTTGTTTTATATGTACAACCACTGCAGCTAACAGTTAAAGGTTGGTAAGTTGCCCAGCTTTGATACATGCTAGAGCCCTATATTGTTGCACATGGGCAGTGGCATATTGGTTATCATAGTAAACAAGTACTATGACACTCAATAAAATAAGAGATTTAGTAGCCCTGCCAAGGCTGACACATCCTAGAAATGCATATACATGTTGGATAAGATATATCAAATGAACATCTACATCAGTTTCTCCCTTCTGTTTGATGAACCTCAAAATGTAGAATAAGTTGGCTTAGTGAAATAAGCCTACATTACTGCCAAAACAACTGAAACTTGTCA
This sequence comes from Protopterus annectens, assembly GCF_019279795.1. Taxonomy (NCBI): domain Eukaryota; kingdom Metazoa; phylum Chordata; order Ceratodontiformes; family Protopteridae; genus Protopterus; species Protopterus annectens. The sequence goes on along the minus strand of NC_056730.1, from coordinate 896,814,682 downwards.
AAAAACAGCACTCTGATGCTCAACAACAGAGTAGCTACAACCATTGTGCTAAATGCATAGAATAGGCCTTCTTTATTATGCATTCATACTAATAAAAAATAACTGGCCTAAATGTTATCTGATGTATCCTAATAAATCAATTAGTTATGTTGCTTAAACTTCTGTTGGCTTGGTCCCCAGTACAAAAACAAAACATGCAGAAGAAGAGTGCTGAGGTCTGTAGTTTCATGCTCAGTAGAAGTAAACCCTCATTTTCCTGAGTGGCAATCCATGTCATGGAATTCACTTAGACAGACTATAAGATTGAAGGCAGGCAGCCTCTTGCAAGGTGTCAGCTACCATCTGATAAAGAAGTAGAACTGAGTGCCCTGTTGAGGCGGTAGTCTTTTCTGTGAAGTTTTTTTGACCAGTCACTTATGACCGAAGTCGAAGCTCTTTGGCTTTTATTGCATTCGATTAGGTTCCATTTCTGAGTGCTGATGCCTATGTAGATCCACAGTAGATGCTGCACTGCTTAATTATACAATAATCTGGATGGGATGTTTAGCTAAAATCCGTTCTGCCTATTCAGGAGAAAATTAAAAATCAGAATACATTTCCTGAAAATGTAGGAATTGTACTTAGTGTCTGTTAAATGCTCTCTATTCATCATAATGCAGTCATTAAATTAATCAGAACTAGCTTCGGTTAACTAACTTATGCATATTTTCTCACGTGTTTAACAAACCAATTGTCTTGACATTCATATTCAGAGGGAGAATGTGAGAGAGAAAGACAGAGAGAGAGGCAAGGAGTAAAGACGATGCAAAGAAAATAGCACAACAACAGTAAACTTTCATAAACCTGCATTCCAACAGCTTGGAACGTTAAAGCCAAGAAACTTTAAGCAATTACATTGAAACAGCATCATACATGCAGTCTGAACTTACCAATTGCTGTCAAATTAAATGTCAATTGCATATAATCCCAAGGGCCTTGTAATTTATTGGGCATATGTTTACCCAAACATGTCTGTTATTGTCACTTTAAATGATAGTAGATTTGTATAACAATAAATAAGAAGCTTTAAATTAAACTGAAAAAGAAACACATAGCTCTTATTTGACTGACTGAGGTGAGTCCCAGCTTTTGCAGTGTTACAGAACAGTTGTCTTGTTTGTCTTTCAACACATAACAGAATTAGGTAATGAACAATAACATTATGCCTATGGATTGCTTGCAAGCCACCATCTCTACTGTCTGCTATGTATCTACTATTGTATGTCTTAGTGCTTGCTGCCAAAGGAAGGCATTTTAAATTGTACTACCAACAGGAAAAAACAAATAGGAGATCACCTTTAAAACAGTAACACTCATGTTTCTTCCTACAACCTAACTCACCAAGGACATAATATTATCAATTCTCATTACACAGTATAGTAAAGTGTTCCTCTACAGAGTTACATATTTCATTGCCAACTTGTTGAAAGGTCTTAATATTAACAAAAAAGCTTGACTTGTTTTATTTATTTATTTAAAATTGTAATAATGGAGAGACATTTAACTCATTACAGCCAAGTGTACCTCCAAACGTTTTTGGAGTTAATTCTAGGCATCAAATATTGCTTCTTCATATTTGCATTAATAATTCCAAAACCGTGCTACATGCAAGGTATCAGAAGATTTCATCTTAAAGCATACATGATAGCAAACACAATTTTATTGATATTTGACTTCTGTCTAATGCAGCTAAAGTGATATTGAAAATTATTTGTATACTGTTTATTTGTATTGTAATTATGTATTTCTCTAACTATCTCAACATTCAGGTAACAGAACTGCACAGTCTCATATGAAAGCTCACAGCTGTATGAAGAAAATCCTGCTGTCAGTATGTGTCTTGCTTGAATAGTTACTGAGATATCATAAGCTGTTTATACAGCATTACAAAATTAAAATTCACTACCTTTATTTTTGGCTTATAAAAATGTAGCTTAAAGAATCACACTGAATGAATGTCACCAACATAAAGATTAATTTATCCTGAATAGTCATTTACAGTTTTCTAATAACACTTACCATTCCAGAGATATGAATATTTGTTTGAAGTGCTAGGTAATAACTTCATTTTTTAAAGGCTCAAGCCACACCCACTGGAAGGAATGAGTTTTAAAGGGTTCCATTTCTTACAAGTCCCAAGTGCAGTCTTCCCAACTTCTGTGATCACCACTGCTGACAATTGCACTATTTTTAATCCCCACAGGCTCAGAAATGAATGGACCAAAAGACTGGATGAGAGAACACAAGTGTTGAAAAGCTTTCATGACGACCTTCTGAGGAAAAGTCAGATGTTCAAAAATTCTAATCAAAACATTGAGGAGATCAAATCTGCCTCTTAACTTTGAATTTTAGTACAGATACTTTATATTTTACATACATTGCCTCCAAGGTTCTGCATTCATCCAGAACATTTTTCCAGTCTTGCTTGTGAACTGGAAAAGCATTCATCAATAACACCGAGATGTCCCCCGAATATTGCATTGTTTCTGCCTTACTGTCTAATGAAGTGTCTAAAATTAATTGTTATTTTCATTTTGCATTCTCATAGATTATAATTTTCTGTTCTGGGATACTATTTCTGTTTTGTTAAGCACATGGATGAATAATTCCTAAGACAGAATGTACACACTACCAGTTCAGGATGCTATATATGAAAGCAAAATAATGACAAATGTTGAATAGGAATGAAGTTTCATATCACAACCACCCTAATTAACCATTTAATGCAACCTGTGGTTAGATTGCCCTCTCACATATGTGATTAATCACATTTTTGTTAAAAATTAAGGATATTGCTTGAACCAAAGTAGTGTTTTGGTTAGTATTAGTTATTAGCAGTGTGTGTACTAATGTTGAACATATAACTGGGTCAGTGAGCTATTAAACACTTTTCAGACCACTACCCTTTAAATTTTTTTTTTGTTTGTTTATTTTTTGTGACTCACTGCATTTTATTTGAAAAATATTTTTTTTCTGTTTTAATAATCAAATCTATCAACAGATGAAAGGAACAGCAATGGATTCCCCTTTTGTCCCATCCAATGCAAATCTGGCTATAAGACTTTTTGAGTTTCTGTTTGTAAGAATTGTGTTTTATTATTGTTGTTATTTGGATGATTCTATTTTGTTTTGTAAACATGGCAGCCATAAAGCACTAGATTTTATGAATTCTCAGCAGTCTAATAGATTTGGTTTCAAATTTACTAACCATATGACTGTCAAGCAAGTTATGTAATGGGATAGAAAATTAGGTGCTGAACAGAATAATAAGATAAAGAGGAAGTTGTTTCATAAATCTATGGCCACCGTAGATTACTTAGATGGATGTAACTGCCATCCTTCATATTTGTATCCTTTTCTTTCTTACAGGAAGCTTTTAAGAACTCATAGAATATGCACTGACTGAAGTTATGTTTTGGATTATGTAGAGAAGAATATTAATTTAAACCAAGAACCACAAAAAGTAGTACAAATCTGGAACACTGTATTGGGAACTGGAGAAAAGAAAACAAACTTGCACCTGTCCGAGATAACATTTATTCAACAAATTAAGCACCTTTCTCCGGAATATAACAAAGACTTTTTCAGAATAATGGTTATTCTGAAGAAGTCTTTGTTATATTCCAGACAAAAGCGCTTATTTTTTTTGAATAAAAGTTATCTCAGACGAGTGCGGGTTTGCTTTCTTTTCTCCAGTTCCTGGTGCAGTGTTCATGAATATTAATATGTTTACAGACAGATGTTATAGGTATAAGGATGTGAAGAGGATGTATAGAAGAGAGGCGTGTATGATCTTGTGTGACTGAAATGCAAACATTAGACTGTAAGAATAAACCACTAAAGAGCTGTTCTGTGGCTGCCTATCAGAAAAGACACATTTATTTTGTGACCCTGTGTAACATGATAGCAGATTGAAGAACTATTGACCCATTCTGATTACTGACCCAATAACTGGTGAAATACTAGATACCTACACACTTATATATAAAATAACAACATAAACAGCTAAAGGTGTTGTTATTTTAAGTCATGCGTACTGCTGTAATTGCACACACTTGCCCCCAGTAGCATACAGAAAAGGGAGAAGTTTAATTACTTGGTTCATACATATTTTCAGTTTTCAGTGAAATAATATTATTATGATGTACATTTAGGGTTAGTGTATACATGTAGCCATATAATAATTGTTCAGTGTAGTACTGTGAGCTTTGAAAAAAATAATAATCAGAAATGTATTACTAACAAATGCTTTTCTGTCATTCTGTAAATGTGCTACTGTCATGTTCCTGTTTTATATAGGATACACAACTAGTAAATTTAAAGTTAGATTGCAAGAACATGTCAGAGACATAAAAAAACTAGAAATATCTGACTCCTGTGGCTAAGCATTATATGAGTTTTCATAATAATGAACGTGGATGTTTAAAAACAACAGTACTAAATGAAATAAATAATTGTGAATTTATGAATGTTCAGAATCAGTTACTGAATAAGTTGTCTTTTAATACTGAAGTATGACACTTTAAATCCTGTAGGATTGAATGCTGACCTTAACTGGAAGTATTTTATTAATTATTTTATGTGATTGGATGTTTTTATTTGTTTATAATATTTACGCATACTATATGCTAATGATGTTGCACATTTTGGAAGGCACTGCCAAGTGGTTGATTTATATGAAATAAACTTGGTTCCTGTTCACCCTTTGTGGTGACTGTATTTTTGTTTTGTTTTCATTTATTTTATGTAGCTGTTTTTTTTAACTATATGTGAAAAAACTGCTCTTGAGCTAAGAGTTTCTTTAAGCATGGACAGAACCCAGAAAAAATCAAACAGAATCAAGAGAACCCATGATGTTAAATCTGTGCATACTGGTATTTGTGTCAAAGAGCTATGACTCCTTCATATGTATGGATTACATTTTATAGCCATTAATTATTTCAGTTGGTCTGAAGTGTTTTAGTGTGAATGAAATAGATACCTTATTTTATGAAGAATGTTAACTGCACTGACAGCATTGCAAATCCAGCTCCTGAACAGCAAGCTGCCCCTTTTATTAGAAATATGATCATTTATTTCTACCTACAAATAGTTACCCCATTTTTGCAAACATAATATTGGCTTGGCTAACAGATATGGTGATCTAAAATAAATGTATCCTTGACTTCTGACGAATGGTGCTGCATAAAGATGTTTTCCATTCATTCTCCAATATCAAGTTTATTCTTTTCAGGATAGGACAGGAGCTGAAGCCTATCCTGTCACTTCATTCGTGCAAGGCAGATAACCTAATTGTAAGTAGGATGCCAATCAATCAGTCAAAGGAACATGTTCTTCATTGTTAGTAATTTGTTAAGTCTTCTACTCAACAGATTACATGCCCTTGCTACATAAAGTTTCTATGCAGATTGTACAAGTTCAGCCCTTTGAAGACCAAATCACTGAGAACTTAAGGCTATTGAATGGCATGGGGAGTTCACTACATATTTTGTAATTTACCCTACAGTTTTACAACCTTAGACGTAAGTTGTACTAGTTAAGGGATGCATGTGGTATAGCTGCCTCCATTAGATGGGGCAAGAGCAGTTGTGCCATGTAAAAACGTGAGTAAACTACTTGTTGGGTTTATTGAGCTTGACTGAATGGGTTTTTAGAGAACTGAATTCTATTATATGGACCATGTCTATGTAGAGTAAAAATATTCAATTTCAGAAATAAGAACAAACTTGTTCATAGGTTCATAGGTAGGTACTAGGCTATCAGCCCAAGGGCCTAAGTAAGCCTAGCCAACAATGTTCCCTGGCTTATTCCACCCAAGAAAGTTAATTTCCTGTGCCCCTGTCATGCAGAGCCACAGAAGTGATCCCCGGGGTGTTATTTCCTATTTCCCATCCACTCATCAAGATTTTTCTTGAAGAGTGCTAATGAGGAACTTTGCTTGACTGAGATGGGTAGCTTGTTCCAGAGTATAGGAAGTCTCTGGGACAGGAATCTATCCCTCCATCATGTTCTGTTTATTGTGGTCACAAGGTTTAGGTCCCTAGCCCGTGTAGCTCGGAGGGATTGGGATTTCTTAAGGTGTAGCATGTCCAACAGCTCTGGGTTTAACATAGCTTAATATGTTAGGAAGAGATCTCCTCAGAGTAGGCGATATACTACAGAGTAAAGCTGGAGTTTTTTGAGATGGTCAGTGTAGGTCATCTGTTTGAGGCCAGTAATCCTCTTTGTGAGGTACTTCTGTGGCCTTTCCAGCTGCTGCATATGTCTTGTGAGGTACAGTCCAAAAGGGGCATTGTACTCTATAATAGGTCTAACGAGTGCCGAGTAGAGGGGAACAATGACGTCTTTTTCCTGGATGAGAACCCTTTTGTGATGAGGTGTGCCACATAGAAGGATTTCCTGACTACTGTGTCAATGTGATTATCAAAGGAGAAACTACTGTCCACCTGGGTCCCAAGGTCTCTTATCACAAATTCGGCATTAAGTAGACTGCCATTTATGTGGTAGTTCATGGGTAGAGAGTTTTTACCAAAAGGGATGATAATGCAATTTTTGGCATTGAGCTTGAGGCCATGCCTCTGACACCAGGCATCTGTCTCAGCGAGGCCCATTTGTAGGATGTCCACATCATTTGGGGGCTCGACTATGGCTCCTAGTTTGCAGTCATCTGCGAACTTCATTAGTCAGAGGCCTTCTGTGTTAGCCTGTACTTCAGATAAGTAGATACCAAACAGGGGAGGTCCCAGGACTGAAGCCTGTGGTGCTCCACTTGTCACCTGTTTGAAGTCAGATTTGGAGTCTGCAACTTTTACAGTGTGGGTTCTGTCAGTGAGCCAGTTGGCAACCCATCTTGTGATGTAGGGATTTATACCTAGTTTAGTGAGTTTAGCTATAATTCCAGAATGGTGGATGGTGTCAAAAGCTTTGGCAAGGTCAAGATAGGCTGTGTGAACCACCTTACCCTCATCTATGGCTTTGGTGACTGCCTCAAAGAAGTCGATCAGGTTCAGAAGGCATGATCTACCCTTCACAAATCCAAACTGGGTGGGGTCCAGAGTTTGGAGGTTACCAATGTCTTTATTTATGAGTTCCATGAAGATACATTCATTGGCCTTGCAGACCAGGCTCGTCAGGCTAATAGGGCGATAGTTCCCAGGTTCAGTGGTGGCTCCCCCTTTGTGGAGTGGGATAACTGTTGCTGTGTACCATTCAGTGGGCACAAAGTCTGATGTGAGACTATGATTGAACATTGTGCTTAGGTGGGGAGCCAGTTCATTCTGAAGTTCTTGTAGAACTTAGTCTGGGATGTTTTCAGGTCCCATGGATGCTGTATTTTTGATTTTAGAGAGTGCAGCTTTTACCTGCATAGATGTGGTTACAGGAACTCTGCATTCTTCCTGTATAGATATGGGCCCTTTAGGGGGTGATAGGGGGTTAAAGTTAGCACTGAACCTATCTGCCAGGATGTTGGCAATATCAGTTGGTTCTGTAATTTTTGTGCTGTTGTGCTGTAACTCAGAGCAGATCTGGGTGTTGCCATTGAGATTCTTGACATAGCTATAGAATGCTTTGTGGTTGCCCTTAGAATCAGTGGCAATTTTGTTTTCGTAGCTAGCTTTGGAAGATCTTTTAAGGGATCTCAGCTCCTTACTAAGGCTGACCAGGCAGCTCCTCCACTCATGGGAATTTATTCTCCTTTGCAACAGTTTCTTCCTTCTGTTGTAGAGTTTGTTTATGGCAGGGGACCACCAGATTGACTTCCTTTTTTTGGAGGATAGCGTCTTGGTTCTGTTTGGGATAGCACGATCCATGCACTCGTGTAAGTGCTTATAGAGTGCATTTGTGTAGGATTCAGCAGTTGTAACTGTATTGTCCATCTGCATGGGTGTCATGAAGTTCGCTACTTCTGTCTTAAGAAGCATGAAGTTGGCTTTGGAGAAATTTTTTACCCTGGTTTCCTTAATGGTGGGTGGGGGCAGGATGTGGATATCTAGGGAGATTAGTTTATGGTCAGATCTGACCAACAAGGAGTTGATTTCAGGTGTGGAACACTGGTCACTCATGCTGGTAATGACTAGGTCTAGAATATTGTTGCCCCTAGTGGGGGTATGGATACGTTGATAGAGGACACTGGAATTTATGAATTTTAGAAAACGTTGAGCAAAGGAGTTGGTACATGAGTAGTTTTCCCAGTAAATGGTGGGGTAGTTGAAATCACCCATTATTAGGGTGTTTGGTTGAACCTTAATATTTTCCAGTATATCAAGAAAAGAGGAGTGGGAATCCTGAGGCATGGTGGGGGATCTGTAGCAAGCTACAATTTAGATTGCAGTTTTGCACAGAGTTAGTTGCACTTGGATAACCTCGAATGCATTATGCTGCGCAACTAGCCTGGAGATGTGGATATCCTTAATGAATATGGACACACCTCCACCTTTGGTGTTCTGGTCCAGGTTAGATGGCCAAAAAGTGTGGTATGAGTTATAGCCTGGTAATGCAGGGGTGCTCTCTAGAGCCTTGAATCAGGTCTCAGTCACTGCACAGATATTGATGTTCTCCTTTTTAAGGAGTGCCTCGATTGAGTGCATTTTGAGATTTTAGACTTCTAGCATTGAGTAGCATTACCCTCAGTTTTTGCTTGCCTGTTCCTGTTATGCTGGTGAATTTGTCATTTGAACCTTGCCTAAAAAATTCACTATAGGGGCAGCAAGAGCCTTAGCCAGTACTCGGAATCCCAGGGGTGACAGGTGCGGGCCACCTCTGGCAAAGATCGTGGTCTGTCGATCATGTTGTCCAGGCAGACAGATACTGGATCCCCTTAGAATGACACCATAAGCTTAGCCAGTTGTTGAAGTCAATCATTTTGTCCTTGTACTGCGGTATCATTCTGGGTAATGGCAGGATGCTACAAAGGGCTAGGGTCATACCTGCCTGGGCTACAAGATTAGAGAGCTCTTCCATGTCTCTTTTCATGTAGTCCAGAGAGGTACGTCTCAGGCTGTTCACACCAACATGGACAATAACACAGTCATATTTGTACTTGTTGTGGAGTCCCTGAGTGTGTGGGTTATGTGGCGGATCCTGGCACCCAACAGGAAGCTGACAGTAACCTTCTCCTTGTTTAGCCTGGTGAGTGGGACATCAGTTTGCCTGACTATAGAGTCACCTATGACTAGTGTGTTGGGTACATTGGTTTTCCTTATGGGCTATGGTTTATTTGCACACTGAGTCTGTGGGCTATGTGTCATTTGGGTTGTGTTGGGGGGTGGAGGTTGCTTGCGTTTCTGCTTTGGAGGTCTCTGTTGCTTGAGCAGATTATTATTGAGAGTTTTTACGAATGTGTTTGTGTTTCTATGTGTGGATTTTGGTGGTGTAGGTTTAGTGAGACTATGTGATGAGTGTGGTGGGGTGCAAGTGTTTACCTTCTCCTCTTGACTGTCAAGTTCAGTCTTGGTTGGTGGGAGCTTTACCTCCAGTTTGGCTAGATAAGTGCATCTCTCACAGGTTGTGGTATTGGGTGGTAGAAGGAGAGGGTTGTCTGTGTACATGAGGCAATTGCTACATTGCTTCAAGATGCCCAGATTCATCAGACAGACAGGAGAGAACACTGGAAGCTGACCCTTGGACATGCCTGAATAAAAAACTACTTTCCTCTAGACAAGTGAGGAACGTGAGTATAAGAGCTGTTTTTCTCTAAGCAAGTGAGGAAAGTAAGTACAAAAACTGTTTTTTTCTAGGTAAAGAGGAAGGTTTGGTGCTGTATTAATTTGTAGCTTATTTAGTGCTAACAACAAGTTCTGAACAAGTGCTGAGCACGAATAAACAAATTCAAGTGCTAAAACTAAGAATCTGTACCTGGATCTTGTGGTAGATAGGCTACCTAGTGCTTACCACTCAAACTAATAAGCTAGAAGGCTTCCCTCCAACACAGTACAGCTTGGGGGGGCTCAGAAGCTTACAAACAGTCCTGGATACAGCAAATCTGTATCTGGACTAGACTAGTTACAGGAAAGGTGGGAAACAAGTGCAAACGCAGGCTTTTAAACCAGAAAGTTGAAAGAGATGGAAAAACTGCCCAAACGGCTAATAAACTACAATTTCTGGGCCAGAAACCGCTCTTATGGTAGATAGGCTACCTAGTACTTACCACTCCCACTGATAAGCTAGAAGACTTCCCTCCAACATAGAAAGACTTTGGGGGCTCAGAAGCTTACAAACAGTCCTGGATACAGCAAATCTGTATCTGGACTAGACTAGTTACAGGAAAGGTGGGAAACAAGCGCAAATGCAGGCTTTAAATCCAGAAAGTTGAAAGAGATGGAAAAACTGCCCAAACAGCCAATAAACTAAAATTTCTGGGCCAGAAACCACTCTTGCGGTAGATAGGCTACCTAGTGCTTACCACTCCCACTCATAAGCTAGAAGGCTTCCCTCCAACACAGAAAGGCTTGGGGGGTTCTGAAGCTTACAAACAGTCCTGGATACAGCAAATTTGTATCTGGACTAGACTAGTTACAGGTGTTAGTGAGTGAGGCCTGAATGCAATGGCATCATCTCTCACTGGAGCAAAAGTGGTTTATCCACCATTAAAGTGATCTCAAAATCACTAAGGGGGCACAGCAAAACAGGACACTAGGACCTGAAATAAACAGAGAAACATAATTTAATTAGTGCAATAATATTTGATGGTTGATCACAGATGCAAACAACTTTATCTACACAGAAATGGTAATGAAACTTAGAACAGATCAACAGGAGTTATTACTGGAAGCAAGAACATTTAATACATTCTAGCATGGATAGCATCAGAAAAGTAAGATTTTAATTATACTTAAGCAACATGAAGAGAAAAGAGGATCAGGAACGCAATGTAAAAAGAGTCAAGTGTCACACCAGCCTTATGGTAAGGCAGTACTGGACATGAGCAAGCATAATGGGAGGTTGGGTTCTTACTGTTATTTCTGTATGTGTTGGTGTTTTCAAGCCTGAAAAGTAATATTATGAAAATGTATCCCTATCTGTTTATGTTTCAGCTCTTGTACAGATTTTCTCCCCTTGTATATAATTTACTTATCAGCTGTTATAATGTGTTTTATGTGTGTTTTGTGGAGCCTTTCTCCCCAGCTCATTTGAACTATATGTAAAATAACTGCTCTCTGGATAAATGGGTCCTATATTTAAATGAAAGGATATAATTAGTCATAATACCTGAACACAAAAAGTAAAGTCAACATTATAATTTTTCTTCCATGTAATACCTTATCAGTTTTAAACCCGTGTTGGTAGTGCTGGTCTAGCAGGCAATTCTGTATAGAGAAATGTGCACGCTGTTTATGAACTGTTAATAATGAAATATTCCTTTACCTCTGAAAAATTTTTTTTTTTTTACTTAAAAAAAAAAGATATTAAAAAGCTAAATCCTATTTAACTATCAACTAACATAGTTATAATATATACAATGGAAACCTCATATTTTACTTTATTTGTTTTATTCATTTGCCCTTTGGTGTCCACGAAAGTCCAACTGAGTCAATGGCCCATTTTCAGCAGAGGCTCAAGGACAAAAGCTCCACAACAGATTCAAGAACATTTAAACAGCAGTTGATGAGTAATTATATACAAGGGGAGAAAAGCCCTGCAACAGATTAAATATTTTAAAGTGAACTGAGGAGAAAGGTTTCATAAAACACACATAAACCATGTTATAATAGCTGATAAGTAAATTATATACAAGGGGAGAAAATTCCTACAACAGCTAAAACATAAACAGATAAAGATGCATTTTCAGATTATTATTATTATGATAAACTATGATCAAGAATACAATATGAACTGCAAGTAGCAAGACACTTTGCAGAAGTGGATAGCTCGTCATGTAAACTAATTTATAATTTTCTAAATATTGACTATGTTTCTAATAATATATGGATATGAGAAATAACAGAGTATTCTGCTGCCAAAATAAACAGAGTAATAGAATGAGATGTGGAGGATAAATGAGCAGGAGGGAAAATGAAGGGCATGGAGACAGAGTTTATTAGAGAGACATTAGAGAGGAAAATAAATAGCAGAAAGTGTCAGCTGGAGAGGGAGAAAAGCATTGGTAGTCTGGTATCATTAAAGTGAGAGTTTCTTTTGATGTTAGGTCATTACTTCTTGGTATGATGTGAGAGTGTTAGTGAATTAAGAGTGAGAAAGGCATAGTTATATTCAGTCAGTTGTTGTGCATCTGTTCTGAGAGTTGTGAAGGTACAAGTTGTTAACTTAAAGAATATCTGTACTTTCAAGTTTCTTATAGCAGTGTATCCCAAACAAATTCAAATAAAGTACTAAATTATGAGGGAGTATTATCTTTATAATCCTCTAGAAATATAGACAATTTAAGTCAAAATGTATAATTAATATTTGTCTGCTTAGATCTTGGGTGGTATTCATAGTCATTAATGCAAACGCATTAGGAAATTCAGAGGTGAGTGCAGTCTCAGCTGAACCACGATTCATAAAGGCCATTTATGCCAATTTGCAGTGTCCCCAAATGTGTGTATGCAAATGAACAGATAATGATATTGTAATGAGAAATGAAGTAATGTTGTTATGCTAATGAAGGCTATTTTATGCCATATGCAATTCATAGTCAGTATTTCCTGATATTCCATACTTGTCACAGATGCAGTATAAAAAGAGGTGCCTCACCAAATATATCAGAATTGCAGTTGCAAAAATGCTATTTCTTGCAGTGAGCTTTGCTATTTCTAGGTCAGAGTTACTTGTCTTGGCCAAGCCAAAACTGCTTGCACCCAGTGGTGCTCGCCCACCAAGAAGGTAGAAATTTAGCAAAGGATTATTCATTATAACTTTTATAATCAGGAAATCCTTGATAAATTCAGAGTGGACAGGGGCATTATAAGGGACTTAGTGAGCATGTTTGAACTCCATAGGGGCACTGGAGGAATACATGGACTTCCTATTCCTATGGACACCAAAGTGTGTAAGCCCTCACTATACTAGCTATGATGTCTTTCAGAGACAGTCTGGGGACACCTTGGGGATCTTGAAGGCTTTTACTTTGAGGATGCTGAAGGAGTTTCTGGATGAAGTCTTGACACATGTAGATCAGTACATCTATTTCCCAGTGTCACCTCAGGACCAAGCTTAGATAATATGTACTTTTTATGGAATTACATATTTCCTTGAGGTACTTGGTGCGATAGATTGCACCAATGTCACAATCAGGACCCCTTCTGGTCTACAGAGGGAGCAGTACCACAACAGGAAGGGCTACCATTCCATCAATTGCCAAGAAGTGTGTGATACATGGAGTGAATCACCAACGTCTCTGCCCAGCATCCTGACAGTGCACATGATTCTCATATCTGTCACACTAGCTCACTTTAACACCTCTTCCTGCATGATATATATTTTTTAAGAGGATGCCGAATATCTAATGATGGCTCATGACTCTGGTGAGAAATTCATCTGGACTTGCAGAGGAGAAATCTAACACATCCCTGTCACAAATCCATATTGTCATTGAGAGGGTGGTTGGCCTCCTGAAGAGCCATTTCAGGTGTCTGGATGAGTCTGGGGGTGGCCTTTAGTATGACCCAACTACTGCATGTAGGATGTTCACTGCCTGTTGCATTCTGCATAATATGATTATGAAGTGACCCATGCTGTCACTGCAGCTCCCAGTTCCAGACTCACTATAACTACTAGTGACCATCTGGCAGGCTTATGCAGCTGCACAAGTTAAGAGGTAGCATCTAGTCCAGAACTGTGAACCAGGACATTCAGGTTAGTGTTTCTCTTCTGTTTAAAAAACACATAGAGATTAAGTGATGCACACAGTGATAAATGTGGGCTATGCTGTGCAGTGCATGGTCTACTGTCACTGATACTCACTCTCATTTTAAAATATTTTTTTATTACTAGCTGTTTCCTGAGTAAGTCAACAGTTTGCACATACTGTATTTAATAACTGTTTTATTTAATTATTTATGTAGCATGCAATATAAAGTGGTACTGTCAGCAATGAAAAATGACGTTGTACCAGCGTGCACAATGTGTTTTATTACTGCTTTTTATATGTAATATCACTTTAAATATGAGCAGGCTCTAGAATAGCAGCACCAGTTGATGCTGATCACATGACAAGAGTAAGTTGTTTTAAGTGGTGTGTGTATTTCACAAAACTGTTTTGAATCTGAAGAAGTTGACACATTTGTGCCAACGAAAAGCGCTTCATTCGATAAGAATAAATTTGTATTTTATTTATAAGTTCCTTGGCTTACAGTTATTAGTCGGATTTTGTGGATTATCAGTTTGTTTCTTGGTTACTCTCGCTCATTTTAAAATATTTTTTTTATTACTAGCTGTTTCCTGAGTAAGTCAACAGTTTGCACATACTGTATTTAATAACTGTTTTATTTAATTATTTATGTAGCATGCAAAATAAAGTGGTACTGTCAGCAATGAAAAATGTAACTTTCATTTGTGTTTTCTTTGTAAAGAATGATGTCACACTGCACATCAAATGTCTTTCTTACTCTCATTTGAAATATTTATGATCTCAGAATCTCTCTTCATTTGTGCAGTGATGCGGAACTACTGGCAGCCTATGGCAGGAAGATTACTTCAGTGTGTCATTTCTGTATGATGTAGTGGACATGGAAATGTTGCCTCATTGTTGTTTTGATTTCATATCTAACTGTAAACATATGGAATGGTGATACATTTATCATTGTTTTTTGGCCCAATGTTAAGTTAGTACTAAACAGATGTGCATAGACTTCTCTTCTCCCCACAGCACATTTGCATTTAAATACAAATTTACAAGATTACAGTTTCAGAATATGGTTAAAGTAATAGCTGGAAAGGGAAAAATGTGGCGTATATATATATATGTATATGTGTATATATATATATATATATATATATATATATATATATATATATATATATATATATATATAGCCACCCCAATGCCCTCCCACTTCCAACTAAACCTTATTTTCATTACACAGATATATTTATTAATGGATGCAAGTCACACTTGCTCCAGATCAAGATCAAATGAGTCCTGCACATCTCCTATTGATAGACATGGTGATGGTGCAATAGATCTGGAGGATGGGCTACCATGAGAACTGCTAGGTGAGTTAGTCCAGTGGTGTGACCTAGAAGATGAAGGTGATCCCCCTATGAGTGACCTGACAGTGCTTCATGACTTTAACCTTGACCTGGAGCATGAGGTTCTCCTAGGTGTAAATGACCGTTGACATGGCCTGAGAGAAATGTGTTATAACTGCTCACTGTGAGGACTGATATTACTGTCTTGACAGCCAGTGTTACTAACATGTGATCTTCTCCCACATGCCCACACTGGGTACTGTGTGATCATGTGATCTTCTCCCACATGTCCACACAGTCCCCGGGCCCCTTCCCTTGGTAAAATTGTGTCCATCTGGACTCTGGTATGTCCAGACCAGTGTACCAATGGAGGCTGCAACTGATGCCTGGTTTGCCACCATACTATGCATCACTGACATCATGGCATTATCCCTGCTCTCTGCCAGTGCAAAGTAATGTTTGAAATCTTCACGCATACCCTGTAGGCACATGATTATCGTCATGGCTACAGTTATCATGTCTGTAGGGAATTTCTAGCTGACTCTCTGTTGCACTGGTTTGAGCCCTAACTATGTCATGGCACATTTTCTGTTGTGCAACCAATGCTTTATGTGTTTTTTGAGGTAGTTCAAAATAATTTCTGCACCTAACATCACTTTGTAATGGTGTCAGTGTGGTCTATGTGGCCTCAGACTGCCTGTCTTCATCCTGAAACTGTTCTTCTGTGTGTGGAGACACTGCTGTAGAAGTGCATGTTCTCTCATTGTATACAAACATGAGTGGAATGCTAGCCTGTGTTTGACTTTGGGATGCAGTGCCACTTTCTGTAGAGTTACTAACATAGTGTGAGGTGAGAGAACCTGGCATTCCACGGAGAGATTGCCTGCACTTCCCGCACAGTGCCTCACAAATACAAGTACATTATCATCAGCAGTAGCAACATCCATTCTATTGCTGACTTCCTCCATATTTATTGGCACAGTTGAACTCTTTGTTTCTGATGCTAAATCTGTAAAATAAATCATTACAACACATTAAAAGTTGTGCGACAGCATACTGTATAGTATACAGGGGATTGCTGGTGGGACACTTACCATGAAATCTGCCTTCATTTTCATCAGCTGCTGATTTACATGTTTAATTACAAAATTGTTTGTCACCATTCAATATTCAACATTTAAAAAGTGTATACTTTAAACCAGCCTTCAGAAGCAGATGAATGCAAATGCTGCTGCAGACTTTGGTTTGATACAACAGTGTCCACTCCACATCTAATTATTGCAGTTGCACCATTTCCTGTATCATAGTCCTGTCCATGAATGGACAGAATGAATTCATCATCTGGTGTTAACTTAAAAAGATTCGGAGGCTACCCTTGCAGTGGTCCTGGGAATTGTATTCTGCCTGGACTTGCTTTTAATGCATCCTACCTTATCATTTGCCATTTTCTTGCACTGTGCCAGAGATCTGTTTCTGTCTCCAACTGCATTGATTTCAAGTTGCTTGTCTGGGCCTCACCTTTACCAAACAGCAGTTTGCCATATGTCCTAAGTGCTGCCATGAGCACATGATTATTGTCATGGCTACAGTTATCATGTCTATGCCTAGATCCCTTATTCTCCATCTGTACTATACAGGAAAAAATACATAAATAAAAGGGCTTTAGTCAGACACTTGCCACAGCACTGCCTGCATGACATCAGCAGTTAACCTATAAACCACGGGCCTGCTATTTCTGCCACCAAACATAAATACATAAATAAACAAATATAAATGTGACTTCAAAGTGTACAATGTTATTTGATACAGAATATATATTTTCTGTGTGCCATTGTTAGGTATTCCTCCCTCACTAACAATAATAAAACAACACTTTCACTACACATCCATATGCCTGTCTTCTGCGTAGTATAACTGCAATGAGAAGATCTAAGATATATAGACAATAGCACAGCACTGTAATGACATATTGCTCATTTACTACATTTTCAATGAACTGAACCACACATCAAACAACTTGCAAGCACTTCCTCATAATTAAATACTCATTCAATGTTATGTATAACAGCACAATACAGTTCAGAATGCATTTCAATCATTATGATGGAAACTGTTAATTGGCCTGTTAATAACAATTAATTTATAAACGTTTTCTTACTTTTTGATGCCTGAGGAATCCTAAGGAATCTACAGCCTATCTTGGCTATTCATGAATCAATATGGCACAGGTCAACCTTGCAGTGTAAGTTTAGGCTGATTTACGTTTAGTATGCAAATTAGGCTAATTTATATGCATGCCCATGAATCGTAGTACAACACAAATGTGCTACAATGCACATAGGCATATTCTGGATTTTTGCTGATTGTGAATGCATGTTAAACACAGCATAAATGAATCTGAAAAGTTTTGAACATGCTACAGACTTTTCCAAACTCTACAGCAGTCCACAGCAATACCAAGCTGTTTATAGAAATGCTCTGCTTGGTCAAAACTAGCCAATATAAGGATATACTGGTAAAATAAAAAGTGGAGTCATCTGAATATCAAGTTGTAATGAATCTGAGGGTTAATCTCTGGCCATCCAAGTCTTTATGTCACACTCTAACAAGTAATACATAAGCAAAAGTCCTAGAAATACTTCCTTACATTAGTAGTGACATTTCTTTCTCAACTACCTATTTTTAAAAATGTGATAAAAAAGTAATAGGTCCCACTTTATTGCATGAAACCAAATTCTGCAAAACTCAAACATAAGAAAAAAATGTAAATATTATGAAGAAATATTACTTCAACACCTAACTGTTTTAGATAAACTTAGAAATAATCCAATCGTAATTGTTTCCTATTAAGAAAAAGTATGAGACAAAGGAGTTTTGGTTACACCAAACCTGCCAATGTTATCAATGCTTGGTCTAATGATCATTCTAGTAAAAAAGGGGGTTGGTGAAGATGATGTCACACCCAGCTGGGAGTGGTTCTAACCGTGCTTAATACAGCCTTCACCATAATTTCCTCATTCTGTTTCTGGCTGTTTGAATGACGGCAGCACCTGTGAAGGCACGAGGCCTGACTCCTAGCTGGTCTGAGAAGGAGACATTAATCACACTCTACCATTTGCATGAGTCATAACTTGAGAAGATCCAGGCATGCACACATACCAGCACTTGGAAAAAATTGGTATCTACCAGGAGCTGGGTGACCACCTATCAACCCTAACAGGTATAACCTGTTCGAATCAGTAGTGCAATCACAGGTATGACAACTTGCAAAAGTGTAGTGCTGACCAGCTGGCCGAGTGGGTTGATCAGGTTCAGGCAAGAAGGCCAGAGTTCTAAACAACAATTTTTAATCCATATATTAATTAGTACAATTTTTAATCCATATATAGCTATATATATATATATATATATATATATATATATATATATATATATATATATATATATACAATACAATACAACAGCCTGGTAGAAAAATTGTTCAAGTACATTACTTCAAGAGTCAGATATCTTAACCTGCGAATATGTACTTGAGGTGACATTCTGAAATGCATTAGAAAAAATACCATTTATGTAATCAGACATCAATCTGTTCATGACAGAGAAAAAATACTGCTATGTGTTAGGCGGTTACAGTAATACATGAAAATGTCACTAAATAATATGAAAATAGTATAAAGAATATGAAAATAGTAATCTGTACAGGTAACTCAGTACATGTATTATTAGTAATGTTCAAATATCCGTAATGCTTACAGCATGTAATACAATCAAGAAATAAAACTTGTAGTTACAGATGTAAAGAATTGTGTAACACTGCACTGAAAAAGTTGCAAGATCTTTTTTATAATTACAAGAATACAGTTTATGTGAGAGATAGCTAGATATAAGTAAAAACATTTGCTGAACTTCATTTTTTATTCATAGGTACTTTTTGCAGCATGTACAATATGGCTGAAATGACCGCCAAATAAATCACATTAGAAGTGTTACAATTCGCAAGTAAGCTAAACCTTAACTCAGTACCATAATCAGGGTGTATAAATTTACTAGCAATGTCTAAAAGTCCACAATAATTGCAGTTGTTACAAGGAAACGTATCATGTCTAACAAACTGTGTAGGGACTTTTAAATTCCGTTTTGGGTAACATAATAATCTCCTAAGGGATTTCTTATTGTTGAATAAAAAGTTAGGTTTGTCCCGTACTATAGTTCTAATCTCTGGATCATGAGTTAAAACAAGCCAATACTTTTTGGTGTCGTGTTGTGCCTGCTCAGCCTTTTATGTTGGGAAGACCAACAGGAAGTCAAAGTTTAGGACAAGGAAACATCTGTTGAACATCAGGAATATAGTTTTAACTGATGCCTTAGCCAGACATGTTTCTATTTGTGGTCCATCGCATTCCTTTAGGTTTCTTGTGACAGAGATAGTTAAAGACAATGAGCGCGGGAGGGGGGGGGATTAGTAAATAATACAGAAACTTCAGAAAACAGATGGATTATTAGATTAAGAGCAGACAAAGGGAGGGGGCTTAATGATAGGGTCCCATTCAAATCCATTCTTAGAAATAGGATGCTTTTTAAATAAAAACTGTTTTTATGCTTAGGAAATTTTTACGTTATAATTGTTTTTATTTTTATATTTATTGTTGAGTTGTTCATGGTGTAGATCATATATATTTATTTATATATATATATATATATATATATATATATATATATATATATATATATATATATATATATGGATAGGTTCTGTTGCTTTTAGATTATTAAGTAATTGATTGAAAGATTGTTTCATTTTGATTGGATGCTATCTTAATGGGGAGTAGTATATATATATATTATTTATTTATTTATATTTGTTGACTGGGAGTGTCTGACTGGATGTAGGTCCATTTTCAGCGGAGGCCCTGGGAGAAAAGCTCCACAGTTAAAATAAACAGACAGTAGTTACATTGGATTACATAGCGATTAACAATTTACATAGCAATTACTTACAACATATTTACAGATGAAGAACATAGTACATCAGTAGACAACTAGAATCTTTATCTGTGAAGTACATAACAGACATTAACAAATGTTACAATAAGAAGTTCCTGCTGTATAATAAGTACTAAGCTTATGAGCATCTGAGCTTGCTATAATCAAGGTAGTTAGTGGAGTGGAAAGAAAGGTAGTGGTTGGATGGGGTGGGTGATATTACAGTGGGAGATGCAAGGGCATAGCCAGCATGATTTTAGGTGCGCTTTTAGTAAAGTTTTGAAGTGGGTGCATGATGGTATGGAGGTAATTGTGGGTGGGAGGGAGTTCCATAATTTGGCTATGGTGCAAGAGAATAGTGCTTCACCAGCAGAGTTATTGGCTTTAGTGATCTGCAAGTGATTTTTGTTGCTGGATCTTAGTGGTCTGGTGGTGTGATAGGGTTGGAGTAGATTCTGGATGGATGGGATATTTAGTGGATGGTTTACTAGTTTGTGGGCGAGTGAGAGTTGATACCATTGAAGGAGGTGATGGAGTTCAAGCCATCCCAGTTCAGCAAGTGAGAGACAGTGGTGACTATGGTAGGATGCCCCTGTGGCGAATTTGGCGATTTTGTTGTAGCAGGTCTCTAGCTTGTTTAGATTGCATTGCCTTAGGTTGGTATATATTGGAGAGGCATAAAGGAGGGTGGAGATAAGGTGGGAATTTGCTATTGAAATCTTTGCTGCTTTGGTGAGAAGTTGCTTATTTCTACATAATGCTCCTAGTTTTTTGTGGACTTTTTTTATGGTCATGGATATGTGAATGTCAGATTTTAGTTTATTGTCTATTTCCACTCCTAGCAATTTGGTGTGTTCAGTTGGGTATATAGTGGTGTTGTCTTTTGCTGTGATGTTAAAGTGAGAGTTGTTTTGAGTATGTTTAGTGGGTTGGAAGACGAGTAGTTTAGTTTTGTTTGGGTTGAGTATTAACTGGGCATCGGATAACCAAGTTTCAACAGAGGAAAAGGCTTCCTGTGTGACTTTTTGCAGTTTGGGTAGGGACTGGGCTGAGCAGATGATGGTTGAGTCATCTGCGTATTGTATGAGTGTGCCATGTTTGGTGGCAGAGGCTAGATTATTGGTGAAAACAGAGAAGAATAGGGGTCCAAGGATGGATCCTTGTGGAACCCCTATGGAGACAGGTAGTTGGGGAGATATGTCATTCTGCCATACAACGGATTGTTGGCGGTCAGACAAGTAACTCTGAAACCAGCTGGTGACTGATTGTGAGAAGGATAGGTTATTGAGGACAGAGATAAGCTGTTTGTGTGGGACCATGTCAAATGCTTTAGATAGGTCTAGGAAAGTAGCAGAGGAGAGATAGCCATTGTTTTTATGCTGAAGGATAGTGTTAGTAAAGGAGAGTAAGGCAGTGGTGGTGCTATGGTTTGGTCGGAAACCATGCTGAGTATTGGAAAGGAAGTTGTTAGTAAGGAGGTAGTCTGAGACCTGAGAGTGTATGCATCTCTCTAGTATTTTGGAGAGTGGAGAGAGAATAGCTATGGGGTGGTAATTGGTTAGTCCTGTGGAGGGTCTGCCTTTGTGGAGGGGAATTATATGTGATACTTTCCACAGTGTGGGAACGTAACTTTCTGACAGAGATCGGTTAATCAAGATGGATACTGGGTAGGCCAGAGCATCAGCTGTGATTTGTAGGTATTCACTTGGGAGGTTGTCTGCTGCTAATGTGGTGGGCTTAAGTTTAGTTAAAAGTTTTTTTTATGTTGGAGGTAGGTACAGGAGAAAAAGAGAAGGCAGTGGGGAGATTACTAGTTGAAGTTGTGGGTTGGAGGGGAGGGGGGTTGTGTTGTTTAGCTAGTGATAGTATGGTTTGTGTGAAGTGTGTTTTGAATGAGGTAGCAATATTTTCTGAGGAGTGAGGGATGTTAGGAGGAGGGGTACTGACTTTACCTGGGTGGAGGATGGAGTTTATGGAGGACCAGAATTGTTTGGGGCTGTGTTGGGAGGAGTCTAGGGCAGACTGGTAGTATTGGAATTTGTCCTGTTTTATTAGCTTTTTGACTCTATTGCGTAGTTCTAGAAATTTTTGTCTAGTTGAGGGGGTTTTGGTTTTGCGCCAGTGCTCCCAGGCTTTATCCCTGTTTTTCATTTCTGACTTAGTGGTTTTCTGTAGCCATGGGGAGGGTTGTGCTTTGATTCTGGAAAGTCTTATGGGGGCATGGTAATTAAGGATGCTCAGGAAGGTAGTATTAAAAAATTCAACTGTGTCATCAAGACTGAGGTACTTTGGAGGATGCCAGTTACATTCTTTGAGGGATGAGATGAATGTGAGTGGGTTAAAGTTTAGTTTTTTACGTATTTTATGGTAGATGACAGGTTTAGCTTGGTATAGGTATTTTTTGAGTAGGAATGTTGGGGAGTGATCACTGAGGCTATCTAATAAGCAGCCTGTTATATATGACCGGGGGCTCTTACTGACTAGTATCCAATCCAGGGTAGTGTGCTTGCTGTAGTTTTTATTTATCCTGGTTGGCGACTGGACTAGTTGGGTGAAGCCATGAAGGTTTACATGAGGGGTTGGATGGTTGCCAGAACAGGATTGTCAGTCAATATTGAAATCACCTAAAATGATAATTTCTTGGGGGAGATGGTGGGTAGACCAGCTGAGGAGGTTTTCTAGTGGAGGCATGTTTTGGCCAGGTGGGAAGTAGCATCCAATTATGTTGATGGTTTTGTTTTGGTTTATTTTGAGGTTGGTATATATTATTTCTTCATTGCCTATTTGTGGAGCAGATTATTTTAAGATCTGGATGTTTAGATGCTGTTTAAATATTATAGCTACACTGCCTCCTTTCTTGTTTAGCTGGTCTACTCTTAGTATGCCATAACCTGCAGGGAGTATTTGCTCACTGGTAATGTGAGGTTTTAGCCAGGTTTCTGTCAGGATGACTATATCTGGGGAGTACAAGTCTATGGTGGCATGGAGTTCATGGACTTTGTTGGATATACTTCTAATATTTAGGCTTAGTAGAAGGAAGTCACTTGGCTTTCTATTGGCTGTAATATGGGAGAAGTTGTGGTTTCTAATCTGATTATGAGGATTGGGGTTGGAGATGGTAGGGCCAGGGTTGGGGTGGATGTCTCCACTTAGGGCTAGTTTTGATATGTATGAGGTTATTAATTTTCTCAGTTTTTGAATGTGTTTGTTTATAAGGGAAACTTTATGATTGTGCTCTGTGGGTAATAGGTATGGTGGGAGGGTCACTATGTTAAGTTGTAGAGATGCTTTATGTTTGAGTAATATAGTTGGTAGAATATGTGGGGGGTGCATAGGGATGGTTCTTGAGTTGGTGGGAGGGGAGCTGAGTGAGGGTGAGACATGAGTGGTGGTGTGAGTAGTAGTACAGTGGTAGTGGTTGAGTGGGGGAATGATGGAGTTTTGGTAGGATGTAAGATATGCAAGGAGAGTGCATGCAGTGAGCATAGGTAAGGTATGCTTGTGCATGTTAGTTGAGGGGGTGTGATAGTATTGGGAAGATGGAGGAGGTAGTGTTGGGTTAGCGCTGTGGTTGGCTATTGGAAAGATGGGAGGGGTTTGTGATTGTAATAAAGGTGGGACCACTGGGGGCGGGAGGTAATAGGGGGCAGGGTTGGGAGTGAAGCGGGTAGAGACCCTGTTAGTTGCTCTTATGAGGGGGCTGGAAACAATCAGGTAACAGAGTTAACTGATAAATGAACATATGATAGTGACAAGGGTAGTTGTAGTTTTAAAAATGGTGCCTGACAAAGGTAATATTTATTAACTTTGGGATTGTCTTAAGGTAATAAACAGGGAAGGGGGAGGGGAAAACAAGAGTGTGAGCAGGCAGTTCTTTGTACTGCTGCTAATGAGCCAAAGCAAAGACAAGTTTGTGTTTAAGAAACAATCACAATTGACCAAGGACTGCTCTAAAACTATAAGTCATTTCTTAACAATTTCTCAGGTGGAAAAACAGGATAACCTTGTATCAGTAGGCTACTGTGGTCTCAGTTTAAATTAACAAACACACAGTATTGATCAGTTATGGATACTATTTGCTAACAGAAGGGAATAAGAGAGAAAGTGGAAGATGAGTGTGTGTGTGTGTGTGTGTGTGTGTGTGTGTGTGTGTGTGTGTGTGTGTGTGTGTGTGTGTGTGTGTGTGTGTGTGGGCTGGGGGGGCTGCTTACAAGCCAAAGAGAGTGCTCTCCAGGGGAAAATGAATATTGGCTCAAACAGGTAGACACATACTCAAAGTTAACTTTAGCTGTCTGCAGACAGTTCAGACCCGGACTGCGCTTTTCTTATAAGAATGATAAAGGTGGTACCGCAGTTAAATACTTAAGAGTGGTGTTAGGTCTAGAAAAGAAGAGTACAGAGAGGAGTAAGCACTTTGAGATGGTAAAGATATATTATAAAGATTACAAAAAATAAACTGAGCAAATAGCTACTGTATGCAGCAAAATATGCCTTGAACCAACTACTAGTATATGCAGATACTGAGCCAATTGGGAAAACATCTGTTAGAAGAAACCTCAAGACAGTTATGCTGTCACAGATAAAAATATAGCGAGCAGCACTCTGTCGAGGTTGTCTAATGTGATTCTATCCACCAGTAACAGCACAGTTATATAGAAATAATTAGACACCAGTATGAACTGTCTCACACAACACAATTACATGAATAACATTAGTAAACAAGGTGCTAAAGTCATTTCTTAACCATTTCCCAGGTGGAAAAACAGGATAACCTTGTATCAGTAGGCTACTGTGGTCTCAGTTTAAATTAATAAACACACAGTATTGATTAGTTACGGACACTATTTGCTAACAGAAGGGAATAAGAGAGAAAGTGGAAGATGAGTGTGTGTGTGTGTGCGTGTGTGTGTGTGTGTGTGTGTGTGTGTGTGTGTGTGTGTGTGTGTGTGTGTGTATATATATATATATATATATATATATATATATATATATATATATATATATATATATATATATATATATATATATATATAGTGTGAATTTATGTGAGGTCATAGTCTGAAGAAGTGGTGTTTAACACTACAAAAGTGCTAACTTCTCAATAAACTTGTGATTATTATTTGGTTGGACTATTTCCTTGACCATTGTTTGGTACACTGGATGTTACTCTGGATTATATATGGCTTGATCCACACTGTCAGGAATATAACCCATGCCACTGATGTTATCAAACCGCTATGTATGTACTGTGTGCATCACCAGAACAGGTATCACACATGCATCTGGTGAAGCACCTTGATGGATGTTCCACACTATCAGACAGCAATGTTTATGCAACAAAAATAATACCTAGGTATGTCCAATATGATGTGTGACAGCTCAATGTGACAAAGGTGGTACACTTCAGTTACACATCACTGGAAGATGTGTAGGGCAGTACATGAAGAAGGGTGCATTGTACTCAGTTATTGATGTGATGAAGGCTGTAAACTATGGCAGTATTATGGTGTTTGATGTGGATGTCTTTCACATACTCAGTAGTTGTGTTACATACAAGGCAGTAGTTATCACTGTGGCCACATGCTGGTGGAAATTCCCCATACTGTCTACCCAAGGACACAGATCACATACCAGTTGGTCTGTTTATTTGGTGTGGTGTCTAAATTATCCATTAGTTGTATGTTTGTTTTCAGAACATAACCCCCCCCCCCTTCACATGTGTT
The DNA here is from genome assembly GCF_019279795.1 of Protopterus annectens. Lineage (NCBI taxonomy): Eukaryota > Metazoa > Chordata > Ceratodontiformes > Protopteridae > Protopterus > Protopterus annectens. Next base: position 896,788,805 of record NC_056730.1, on the reverse strand, counting down.
GTCCTGGCTGTGGCAGCAATTTTTGATGTGTGCTGATACTGTCTGTATTATACTAATAGCACAGTTGGAGTCAATGATTGTCCACAATCTGTAGTCCTTTATACAGCTGTTTGTACACAGGATGTGTATGTCATTTGTGATGACTGTAACTTAAGTAATGGGCAGGAAATGGTTTAGGTGATAGCTCTGATGTACAGACCTGATCACTGGACCTCACATATAGGTCACTTCACACATTTCTGCACATTTAGATGCCATGTATGTGATCCAGTGATCTACCCACTTGGTGATTTATGGGTTTATGGCCACATCTAACAGTGTTGAGGGAATACCTTAGTGTGGATTTGTGTCAGATGCCTTGGCCTGGTCAAGTTCCACAGGATGATTGTGCTGTCATCATGCATACCCTTGATGACCTCTTTGAGGACATCTAACAGATATAACAGACATGGATGTAGCATTAATAACGCACACAGGTCTGCTGCACACATCTGGCATATTACTAGTGACTATTTAGAAAAGGCTCATGATAACATGTTGGTCTACGTCACAGATGAGGAGAGTCAGGATGTGTCTATACATATATGCATCAGGTGCTGTACCCTCCAACTCAGATAGATGCATGTTGATGTACACCCTTCTATGGGAACATAGTCGATGTGGAGGGTGTGTTGAAGTGTGTATTCAACCATGGGTGTATGTGCTGAGTCAAACTATAGGCTCAACGTGATGTTGTCAGAGCCCATTGATTCTGTATGATAGGCCTGGATGAAGGCAAGAAAGTGCAAATTGCCTATCTTTTTTGACACAATCCCCCACTCAGGTATCATTTATAAAATCAGAACACATACTGTGAAAATTGGTGAATCAACCTCTACCAGTAGAGCTGTAACTATTGGTGTAACCCAGGGAGCTGTGCTTGGCCCTTCAATGTTTGTAATACATTTCTCAACAGCCCAGTCTATAGTATATGGCCTTTGGCTTACTAAGTTTGTCGATTTTTTCATATTGGGAGCAATCATTGAGTCAACCAATGATGATAATATACTACAGGAGGGGCTAACACAGACAAATAATTGGTGCCAAAGCCACATGGTCTACAAGTAAATGCAAAAATGTTTGTTTATTTTAGCCTTCTCCAAAGTGGAATTCCCTGCTAATTACAGCATTGGCAACACTCCCCCTATGCTGAAACCCAGTGCTGCTAGACTTGGGAACACATGAACATAACAATCTGAACATCAACCACCAAGTGTATGTAGTGGTATGGAAAGGCTATGTTATGTACCTCATGCGTCAGGCCATCATATACAGATCTGGGGATTATATAAAAGCACTGTACTTGAATGTCATCAGAACACTAATACAGTATAATGCTCCCTTTTGCATGTACCTAACTAGATATCTTCAGCAGCTGAAGAGACCACAGGGGTTTCTCACAAAGAAAATACAGGGCCTACAAACCATGCCATAACATATGTGGCTAGAATGAAAGCTCTGCCACCGTAATCTATATTGTATAGGATGAGGTGACTTGTGCCTGGCCTCCAGGCCAGTATCTGACTTTGTACTGATGGGAATACTGCACATCCACAAATCAGCTATAGTGGATGACGTCAGCAGAGTCTGGTGACTAGAAAATGCTAATAGCAGTGTTCCACATGCTGGTGTAAAATGTACTCTACAATGTCAAGCAAGGGCACAAACACACACACACACCCCAGCAGTGAGAACAGAACCACTACCTATCTAAGTACACCAACTAGAGAACACTGTATTTAAGGCAAGCACCACAGTTCAAGTCTGACTTGAAGAGTGTCAGACAACACTTTATAGTAGATGACATCAGCAGAGTCTGGTGTGGAGAAAATGCTAATAGCAGCATCCCACATGCTGGTTTAAAATGCAGTCTGTAATGTCAAGCAAGGACACACACACACACACACACACACACACACACACACACACACACACACACACACACACACACACACACAAATACCAGTTGACTGCAGTGAAAACAAAACTCCTACCAATCTAAGCACACAGACCAGAGAACACAGTACTTTAAGCAAGCACCATTGTACACGTCTGACTCTTACAAGGCTGCATGACAACTTATGGTGGATAACATCAGCAATGGATGTTGAAGAGAAGATGCTGGGAGGCCTGCAAGAAATGGATGTGTAGACATGTACAACTGTCAAGATAGTTCAAGTTCTGAATGTTACCAGATTGATGAGTGTGCAATGAGTAGTATTTGGTGGTTGTGTTCCAATGTGCAGGAATAGTTTAAGAGACAGCATTACAAACTATATGCAAACAGGTGTTCACATTACTGCAAGCATTTGAAAATCTGAAAGTGTATTGTCATTCTAAAGATGTGCATGCTATATCACACAAAGTTTCTTATTAATTTTGTAGTATAATTGATATATTTGTGAACAAGTACTGAGAGACCTGGGTGTCAGTGCATGTGGGGTAAGAGATGGCTGCATTGCAAATATCTGACATATTCTTAAATAGGGCCTTCATTTTATGTTTCCACATGCAATTTCATGCCATGAAGACTAAATGGATAGTAAACAGAACTAATACATGCTAATATTTAGTTTGCATGGGTGGCCACAGTGGTGCAGTGGTTAGCATTGCCACCTCACAGCAAGATGGTGTCTGGTTTGATCCTCAGCTGGGGTGCCTTCTGTGCGGAGTCTGCATGTCCTCCCTATGGTCACGTGGGTTTCCTCCTGGCACTCCGGTTTCCTCCCACATCCTAAAGACATGCTGTAGGTGGATTGAACACTCTACATTGGCCCTAAGTGTGACTGTGTACGTGTGTGTGCCTTCTGTAGAAGGTTGGGCACCGGGCTGGCAACTTCACACCGTAAAACTGCACTGCCAATCATGAGAGGACAGGTTATCTGCTGTGGTGACCCCTAACTGGGAAAAGACGGAAGAAGAAGTGTAAAGGTGAGTGGCAGGTTTGCACAATGGCAGGCAAAGTGTTTGTGCATGTGGGATAGATAGTTCTACTGTTTTCCCTGCTTGAGCATAGTTAAGCAGTGTGGAGCAGTGGGGAAATGTGAAGCTTATTGCTAAAATTCTGAGAGTTAGCACTGAGTGTTTGAACCAGACCTGCTGCTTAGCTGACTCTGTGGCAGCAGGTGTAAATGCACTGGCCGATTTCTTTTTGAGCCCAGATGATACTGGGTTTGAATCCAGGTGTATGTAATACTTTTAAATAAGTTGTGATAGTGAAATGACATTATTCTTATACTGCATTTACCATTTGTTACTATTTAAATAGTGATAATGAAATTAAATTATTTTTATACTACACTCACCGTGTGTTGCTATGTTTTGCTTTAACATGACATGTTTAGTGGCATTGTTCAATAGTAGACTGCACCACAGAAGAGCCATTTACCATTGCTTGGCATTGGTGCACATTGCCCAACTCTGAACAAACATAGATGCCAAAAAAATGAGGGGCTCTAATGCTTTTTGGTACTTATGTGTGTTGTATGTGATTCTATTTTTTGAACAGATTATAAGTGTTAATATTGGGTAGATAGGAAAGTTGTGAAATGGGGAGTAAGCAAGGAAAGAAGAAAGAGAAATAAATACAGGAATGTGTAGTAGGGAGGTAGGAAAGAACCATAGCTACCTATTGTTTTAACAGTGTAACAGAATATTAACTGAATTTGGGTTGTTACTTCCACAAAGTGGAGGTGACAACAATGCAATTGTGTTGTATAGCCAATTGGACCAAATCAAGTGTGTCAAGAAGATGTGTGCAAAATGGACAGGTATGTATGGGGTGATATTTTTTTTGTGGGACAGGTGCCCATTTTTTTTTTAATTCAGTAAGGGAGGAATGTTGAGTAAGGGACATTGGTATTTGTGGTTCAGGTAAGTTAGGTAGGTGAGGAAGCAAATGCAAACAAACAAGACAAATAAGGCAAGACACAGGGACAGTGAGGGACACAAAGGTTTGGGGGCACCATGACTGGGGTGAGGAAGGGGACAATGCAAGTTCATGCCCATCAAACATGGAGAGATTGAGAATCTAGTCCCCACCCATAGGACTGTAATCACTGCTTCCTTACTCTGTTGAGTGCTGGAGTGCTTGACATCTTCTCCTCCTATGTAACATGAGGGAGAGCAGCCTCCCCATCCAGTGTAGGTGTACAACAATGGTGTGGTGCACAACCCTACACATCAACCCTGGCATCTCCTGGGGGGGTGATGAAATCCCCACCTCCACCACTACTCCCAGAGGGTACCATAGCACCAGTGCCAGGGCAGTGCTACCTCAGAGTGCAGATACTACAAGGACAGCAAAGACAGTTTTGCCAGATTCTGTCCCAGATGTGCGGGGCATCAGTGCTGGAGCCAGTGTAGCAGGAGTAGACTGACTAACTGGGGCTGGCGAACCTTGTTGTGCTGAAAAGCATTCAGTAATTTGTTACAGATGGATGACTTGGAGACATTTTGACAACAGATAATAGAAAAAAAGAGATAAAGGTTGGGGTGAGAAAAAAGAGATAAAATTAGTACCATCATATGTGACAGACAATGCACTATCACAATTATACAACTATTTTATCTGAACTATTATATTTAAGTATATGTCCTATCAACTACAAACTACATTATAGATAGCTTAAAGTAATCCTTGCAATGTGCATATATTGCACATATGCTTGTTCCAAGTATACTGCTTACAGTTAACAGCAGAGCATTTATGCCACTTGTATAGAGTTTGTTTATGTAATATTATGAAAGAAATGAAGTATTGTGTAATTGCTGTTCAAGGTATTTGATCCCACAAACCCTGACTGCAGTCTTACACTTGACTCCTACAGTTAGTTTGTGCTACTGACATATGGATGCATACTTGCTTTTACAGTTAGGATGCACATGCTCATTTTGCTGCTACTGTATAGAATACCAAACAATCTATCATTAACTTTTAAGCCTACAGTAATACTTCTGTTGTGCTGCATACATACCACTTACTTCCATGAGTCTCTCCAGACATTCAGCATGAGCCTGATGATTCAACTCTATGTCAGCATTAGCTGTGAAAAGAACAGAAGAGCATTATGCATATAAGTCTTGCCTATATTTAGCTTTATATGTATTAAAAATTCTCTTTATTAGCATACTTACACAACTGTGGGATGTCACAAGTCTGAAATTCAGTCAACCACTGGTATCCCTCTTGCACCTTTGTAAGTCACTGAAGTGGTGCCTACATTGTTCTCCAGTGCATGGGATGCCAGTCACACAGGATACAGCCTTAGCCAAACTACTCCAAGCCTCAGACTTGTACTGGGACCCAGAATAGTCCCCCTGCAGAAGCCTTTGGTTGTGGCACTTTACCAGGAGTCCAATAAATATCCTGGACTTCTGAACACCCCACCTCTGTGCCCCAGTGCCAGACATGTCTAATACCAAACATAGAGTAATGGCAAGTAATGATTTCCTGCCAATTCCTGTTATCACATTTAGTGGTAGTACACAAACCCCCCCCAAAAAATGCCAACTGTGTTTGCATGATGTTAAGCAGAGAGCAACAGTGCCAAACAGGGAGGAAAGCAGTTTTTGAAACTGGAATGTTAATATGATACTGGACATTAATTTGAGGCATGTTTGCTGCTTTAGGTAAGAAAAAAAATTAAAAACTGGAAGGAAACTGTTAAGTGAGTTAACTTTGGAGATATGCAGTACGGGCATAAATTTCATGACCAGACACATTTTTTGTTTTATACACTGATAAAATAGTTTTTAAAGTGTGGGAATCAAACTCATGCATAAGTGCCAAAACATTTTCTTCCACAATGGTGATTTTCCATCTTTGAAACAGAAAAAGTGCTGCTAAGATATAGTCATGAATCATTCATAAAGACAGCTGAGAGCTGCAGGTGTTATGTGTGTGACCTGGCAAGAATCTTCTATATAGATTCATTTTTGTATGTGTCTTATTTAAGTGTGAAGGCCATCCAAGTCCAGATAGCAGAATAATTCATATAAGCTCCACTATCTAAAGTGGTTGTAAGTGGGACTGAATATAATGTGAGATGGGACAACAGCAAAAATATCTGGAATGTCCTGTATTAGAACCCAGGACCATGTGCATGGCAACCCTAGACTTATACCTGTTGCTACAAGAATGTTGAACTAACATTTCTATATTTTGCTATAAAATGGACTGACAAACAGTACACATATGCTGTATTTCCTGTATTTGAAGCCAGGACCATGTGTATTACAGCCCTATATGTATACCTTCTGCCACAGGAATAGTTAAATGACAATTCAATAATTCCTTATTCATTCTTAACTTGTGTGTTAATCACCACTTAGCAGTGTTGCACGATGGAATGCAAAGATTGCAACAAAGTATCCTTTTTAACTTTGCACTGCCCACGCCCAGTCTGCATGTGTTCTGTCTGCTGCTTCCTGTGTGGGCCACTGCTAAGCATTGTGCAAACAATAAGCACAGCTAAACCTGCCATTCATTGTGTTTTTCAGTTTCCCTTATTTGTGTTAAGCCGCTCACCATGCATAATATGCAAACATTGGCATTTTAAAAAAAGGAAAATTAGTTAAAGAAAAGCAATTTATGAAATAAATACTACAAAATTTTTGTTGGTACACATTAAATATTTTACACAGGTCTGGATTTGAACTCTCAAGCCAATGAACCTTCAAAACAGGGAAACAGTGTCTTACCACTCTTTGTCACACAAACAGCTTTACAGCAGGGAACAGAAATCCTTCTGCATAAAACCAACTGCAACATCATCCACAGTACTAACAAAATATATGACAGTTGTTTGTACATGTATTAATTTCAAATGTAGTGACTGAGTGATCACACAACCATTTATGACTATTGCTTGCAAAAATGCAGCTCTGTGTTATCTCTCTGTGTTTGTTGCCCAGTCATGTCTCATCTGAGCAATAATTTGAGACATGCAGTTTGTAAGGCATTCTATATTCTTGTCCTTAAAATCTGTGAGGATATTAACTGGTAATAATACGCAGTTATCAAGAAATGAAGGGGATATTTGGTGTTACTGAACAGAAATTGTGAAATGTGTGCTGCTTTCTAACATTTAAAACCTTGATACAATTACTTCTACACTTTGTAAGTCTAACCTGACTGACACCCACTGGAGGTAGGGCAGTCTGAATTGCTGTTGTGTTTTCCTTCTCCCTACCAGTAATCTTCACAGTTGCAATCCATTAGCAACAAATACTGAGGTAGTGCCTGCACTGTGTTTACATCTGCTACACTGAGCCATGTAACTGGGATTCAGCAACTCTAATGAGTTCACACCTCATTTGCATCTTCACCATGATCACAACCCTGAATATGCACCATAAAAAGGGAACTGTGTAGCTAGGAAACCTGAAGATGAGGCTTGTTTATGTGGATAACACAGTAGAGGATATTAATTTGGGATATATCTGCACAGAAGATTACTGACCTTGAGAAGGTATGCTTGTGTTTTTCAGCTATATACTGCATGTGTTGAAATGTTGTTAAGAAAAATATGTTATTATATACTTGCATTAACAAATACTACTTTTTTCTGTATGCATTTCTTAGAAGTCTACTGATGGCATGCACATGTTTGTCAGGGCATTTCACTTTCTCAGATGCACAGCCTTATTAACTGTCATCACAACTGCTAATGTTACAACTCTTTTTTTTTTCTGTATAAAGTCTTCTATTGTTATTTCTGCAAAATGATAAATGTCCTACATACTTAATAACACAGGGTTAACCTTCTAACATGAACCATAAACTGCTCTAGGGGAATGTTGCCCACAGATACAATGGAATGTTCTGTGTTAAATCTGTAGACATGTTTCAGGGACAGTTCATTTGATAGCATTTCTAGCATGTCACTGATAGTTTGTTAGCAAAATGTGCCATTTGCCTGTTCTTTTGAGGGTGGGGAGCAATAATAGATTTCTGTTTTGGCACAAACAAGGATATGTTGCTACTGTTACATGACTTGTTTTCCATCCAACCATGCTTTGTGTGTGAATGTAGTATGTTACAACCACACAATTCATGTTTTATTTGCTAATATCTTGACTTTTTTATGTTTCTGCAGTGGGTAATGGTGAAGTAATAAATTTTATTTGATATCTGGAACAGGATTTTAGTTTTATTTATTTATTTATTTGTCATTTATTTTCCAGGTTACGCCAACTGAGCCAAAGGCCCATTTTCAGTGGAGACCGAAGAAGAAAAGCTCCAAATATCTCAAAAATTACATAAATTCAAGATTACACAAGTAGAAATAATATGCATTCAAGGCTGCACAATTTGCAAATTGACCATTACATGGAATATCATCAAAAATATAATTACCCCTTACAGTAACCCAAAAACTCTCAATTCTTCTGACAAAATACTGCACAAACTGTTAAATCAAAAAACTCAGCAGGTGACTCATTGTTTTGCAACTCTGTTGGAACAATCTGGAATTGGCTACCTACCAAATTTACAGCAAACCAGACTATTAACCAATTTAAAACATCTCTCAAAAAATTCCTAAAAAGTCATTGGCTATGCCCCTGTACCAACCCTGACTAACCAGCTTACCACTCTCTTCACTACCTGGCTATCTGTAAAATAGTCAATGCATCAGACTTAGTCTCATTCTCATATGTATTGTACTACTGAATGACATGCTACCTTTTTCAGCCTTGTTTGTGCCACTAAAACTGTCTAAGTTCGAACAAGAAAACTACAATGTTAAGTTTAAGTATGTATGTATTCCAAGTATGCATATAATCCTATAATTCTGTACTGGTATCTATATGTGACTGTATAAAACTGCTACTGTTTAACTCTTATGTAACTATCCACATGTGGAGCTTTTCTCCCCAGGCCTCTGTTGAAAATGGACCTGTGTCCAGTCTGACTATCCCGGGTAACAAATGTAAAATAAAATAAAAATAAAAATAAAAATAAAATGAGTATACAAAATAAAATTGCAAATTATACAGAAAAGAGATAGATTTGAGTAAGTAACACAAGATTAACTACTTAATTAACTGCAAAGTAGAACAAGTTAATATCTATGTTAGCATTACATTATATTACATAAAGACTATCTAGATAGGCGATATAGCACAGAAGTGTTGTTATTTACATTAATCTATGTACAATGAAGCAGCTGATAGCTTCTCATCAATCTGACAGAATTTAGTTTTATTTATTTTTTTATTCTCTATTTACCTACAAGATATAGGTTTTAGGGAAGGAGGTAAATAGGTAGGGTCCTGGCATGGAGAGGAGCTTGAGTTTGCAAGGTTGCTTTTCAGTTCTTTTTTGAAGCTGTTAGTGAATTTGATATTTCTGATATTTCAGGAGAGTTTGTTCCAGGCTTGTGACTCAGTGTTTCTGTAAAGTAGTTTGCCTATGGTTTTACTAGGTTTGTATGTGTCAAGAAGGAGTTGATCAGAGCTACGGAGAGTACAAGTAGGAATATAGAGAGATATTAGAGTGGAGAGTGAAGGATAGGCTGAGGGTTTATTTAGTAAGGAGTGAATGATTGGTAGCTGGGATAGAAGCAGCAGTTGGGGGGAGTTCAAGCCACTGGAGTTGTTTTTGGGAAAAGTAGTGGTGAGATTTGTATGGTTGGTTGCTGGCAAATCTAGCTATTTTGTTATATGTTTCTTTGAGTTTGGTTATTAAGGTGTTATGTAGATGTGCAAGAAGATGAGAGGAGTAAAGAAGGCAAGGTAGGAAGATTGCTTGTGCCATCACGGGTTTGGAGTCAGGCGAGAGGAATGTTTTATTTCTATATAGTAGTCCCAATTTTGTATGTGTTCTTTTAAAACACTGTTGAATATGGAGGTCAAATTTTAATTGGTCATCAATTATGGTGCCGAGGAGCTTAGTGTGTGATTCAGCTTTAATAATAGTGTTGTCAAGAGATGAGATGGTGAAGGTGGTCTTATGCTGGGTGAGATATTTAGGAATGAAGAGAAGACGTTTGTTCTTTTGTACGGTTGAAGATGAGTTGGTTATCAGTTAGCCATTTTTCGATGGTGAGAAATGAGTTTTGTGTAATGGAATGAAGGTGAATGATGTCATCGGAGAAGGAAAGAAGAGTAGAATCATCAGCGTATTGTATAAGGGAGGAGGTGCTACAGGATGAGTGGCGGTTATCAGTAAAGATGTTAAAAAGAAGAAGCCCTAAAATAGAGCCTTGGGAGACTCCTGTCTGGGTGGATAACAAAGGTGAGCAGGTGGTTTGGCATCTGACTGACTTTAACCTATTAGAAAGATAGCTTGAGAACCAGAGGATAGGGGAGTTAGAGAGGTTGAGATCAGTAAGTTAGTTAGTAGCTTAGAATGAGAAATTATATTGAAAGCTTCAGACAGGTCAAGTAAAAGACAGGACACTGGTTTGTTTTTGTCTCTAGCCTCTGTGACAGTATGCATGAAAGATAGTAAGGCAGTGGCGGTGCTGTGATTTTGCCTAAAGACATGTTGAGTGGGGGCTCAAAAGTTTTTCCTGAATTAGGTATATCAGGAGCTAATTTTGTATGCATTTTTCAAGGATTTTAGAGACTGGGGAGAGAATAGCTATGGGTCTACAATTAGAAGGATCGGTGAAGTTACCACTTTTGTGCAGTGGTATGGTGTAGAAAGATGTCCAGATGTCAGGCACAATAGATTCTTGGATCGATCTGTTTAAAAGTACTGAGAAGGAGTAGGCTATAGAGGCAGCTGCTAGTTTAAGAATGAGAGGAGGTAGGTTATCAGATGGGGGAACATGGTTTTAGTTTAAGCAGAAGAGATTTTATACAAGCAGTAGGGATTGGTTTAAGAGAAAAGGAGGTGGTATTGGAAGTAGAGGAAAAGGTGGTATTGGAAGTAGAGGAGGAGGTGGGGGAGGATTTTTATTTTGGTCAGTGTGGGTTAGTTTGCAGATAGATTCAATGATGTAAAAGTTAAGAAGTGTGACAGTTTCTTGATGAGTATTGTTAGGGTAGGGGTTAGGTCATAGTAGGTCTTCTGGGATGGAAGGTTTTATTAATCGTGTGCCAGAATTTTTTGTGGTTAGATTGGTTTATGGATTGGGTCTCACAGTAGAATTTTTTCTTATCTTTGCTGATTTGCTTTTTGGTGAGGTTTTTAAGTTCTTTGTATTTCTGGTGTAGCACAGTGGATTTCGTTTTTAGCCATTGTTTCCAAATGCTATCTCTTTTTTTATAAGGGAAAGAGAGTCTTTTGTGAGCCAGGGCATATGGTTGGCTTTTATTCTGATTTTCCTTATCGGTGCAAGGGAGTTTAGAATATTGAGGAAAGTCTGGTTAAATTCATGAACTGAATCATTGAGGTGAAGGATTCTGCATCAACGGAGGAAAGGTTGTGGCAGTGTCTGTATAGCTGGGACCTAGGAATTTGAAGAGAGTATCTTTGCATAAAAATAGGGAGGTGGTCACTCAGGGAGTCAGGTAGAGTGTTGGAGTTATGGTAGAGTTTGGGCTGGAGATAAGGATCCAATCCAGAATGGAACTGTTATTGTTGTTTTTATTTAAGAGATTGGATATTGTAATTAGATGTTTGAAGCCATGGAGGTTAATGCTAAGATGAGTGTTGGTTGATAGTTTTTTCCAATCAAAATTAACATCACTCAGGATAATTGTCTCGTACGGTATATGGCATGAGATCCATGATAGGATAGGTTCAAGGGTGAGTATGTTATTTCCCGGTGGTATATAGATGGCTGCTATAGCAAATTTTTTTTGGGGGGGGGGTTAACATGACAATTAAGAATAAGTAGCTCAGCTGGGCAGAAGTCTGGGAGAGGTATAGGTAGGGGAGACAAGCTGAATTGCTTGGAGTACAGGATTGTGATACTTATGTGTATTGTCTTTCTGTTGTGTTTTAGGTTACCTAGGAGTATGGCACCCAGGCATCCCAATTCCTGAAAACCACCCTTCAGTGACCCTGAGAATCAGGTAATTGTGGAAGCTTTTAGGTGACATGGTGCCTTTCTGTTTGAGAGGGGGCATAGAGATATGTTAGGCAAAATGCAGATTTGGCAGCAGACAGTTGCTGATGAGAATGCTGATGTGACCAGGACAGCCACAGCAGGACATATGATTTCATTTGCATGGAGGAGAGCAGCTGCAGTGGCCCATGATCAGATCTGTACTGGGGGGAGTCTGCTATGGAGCCACCACTAACAGTAAATGAAGAGTTCCTGACCACAGTCAAGGATCCAGATGACTCCCAGTAAAGTATAGAATAATATGTCCTTAACAATGGTGCTACTGTTTCAGGGAGAACAATTATGTCCCAGGAGGAGCTTCCAGGTAGGCTTATGTATCTCAATTGTTAAATACACTTGTATAATAATATATTGACAGCAAGACGTAAGTTCTGTTTAACAATAAATTTGTTTTGGAGTGGGAGATGTAGATTGCTACAGTTAACAACACATTCTGATTGATTACACACAGGCTTAGGTTGGACTTGTCATCCAAATTCTTGTTAAAAGTGTCTTTAATGGACATATAAAGGCCAAAATGTTTTAATGTCCTGTGTTACTGTTATTTGTGTTGATGTTGTCCTTACTTTTTGCTTAACCTCTTCCAGGGCCATCATCCATGGGAAGCATACATCAACTGCACATGGTAAGACAAATATATTTTTTTGTCAGTACTGATGAGCAGTTCAGATAATTTATATATTTTATCCATATGTGTGAAGTGGGTGTCAGGACTCTTAGGTGAATTGCTGTACTGTCTGTCATAGTGACACCACTGTTACTTTGTTAGCATACATTTGACTATAGTAGTGTAGCTATTATTTTCCTTCCTGTGTTTGCTGCTTATTATCACAGGTGATCCTGACAGTGGAAGTGTAGAACTCTACCACCTGATATACCACCTGATGTCAGAGTATCAGCAGACTCTGATGATGATGGTGGCCACGGGCACAGTCGTGGGATGCAGAGTTTGAATCTGACACTGAGGTTGACATTTAACCATCCCCTATAATGCCATCAGACACAGCCAGATGGCCTACACCAACCCATTCCAGTGACCCCTCAGATATCGGAAAGGTGGAGGATAAGACACTCAACTGGGGACATGTGGCTACTGTGGCTTAAGCGCCTGTTAACTCTGGTCATAGACAAATGTGGGCAATGTGCTATGCAGGAGGGTTGTTAGGGGTGCTTGGAGGAGGTCTGCTGTCCTTCCTCCACCTGATCCAGGTGTGTCTTTCCATGCCACTCAACACATGTTTAGGGCCATCGTGAAGGTACAGGCATGTTCCATAGTCAAAGTCAAAGTAAACTTTATTGTCATTTAGAACAACACACATGTAGCCTAAATGAAATTTCATTCATCGGCTCAATTCTTGAGATTACAAAGGAAAGTGAAACAGTACATACAAGTAGAGGAATAAAGATAACTAACAAATATAATACTACTCCCAATACATGCAAGAAAGAGCAGAGACATTTACCAATACACATATATGAAAAGAATACCCTCCCTGGTTAAATTAACTACCCTGCTTAAAGTAATACAAAACACACTACAGACTGAACAATGCCTAAGTTTTTTTGTCTAATATTGCACTTGAGGGGGTTAAATAATACTGACTATGACTAGAATAAATAAATGTTGCACTTACTTGGAATATATGTAAATATATATTGCACAAATAAGTAAAAATTAACTTATTATGTGTCCAGACCCCTGGGACTAGTGCCCGAGTTCAGAAGTCTAATCACTGCAGGGTAGAAACTGTTATTGAATCTTGTAGTCCTGCAGCAAATGCTGCGATATATCCTGCCTGATGCCAGATTCTTAAACAGTCCATGCACAGGATGTGTGGTGTCCTGTGTTATTTTGGTGGCTTTCAGATGCTTCTTGCAGAATAAAGTTGTTATATCAATGGAAGACTGGAGCCTGTTACCTTCTCTGCAGCCCCCAACAGTCTTCGTAGCACCTTCCTTTCTGTAACTGTGCAGCTTCCAAACCACACTGCTATGTTGCAGGTGAGGATGCTCTCTAGTGCACCTCTGTAGAAGGTGGAGAGAATATGAGTAGGAAGCTTAACTTTTTTCATCCTTCTTAAAAAGTGGAGGCATTGGTGTGCTTTCTTGACCAGTTGTCTCATGTTTCCCCTGATATGTGTACACCCAGGAATTTTGTACTCTTAACCCTCTCCACACTCTCACCATTGATCCTAAGTGCTGGTTGGTTTGTTCTCCTTTTCCTGAAGTCAATGATAATCTCTTTGGTTTTGCTTACATTTAGGTCAAGGTTTTTCCCCTTACACCAACTGATCAGAGATGCCATTTCCTCTCAGTACGCCCTTTTATCCTCCTTTCTGATGAACCCCACGACTGTGGTTTCATCAGCAAACTTGATGATATGGTTGGACTTGTGCTTAGCATAGCAGTCATGGGTCAGGATGGTGAATAACAGTGGGCTGAGAACACATACCTGTGGAACCCTGGTGTTAATTGTGATGCACTTTTAAGTGTTCGTACCCAAATACACCCTCTGTGGTCTCTCAGTCAGGAAGTCCAGGATCCAGTTACAGAGATGTTTACTGATTCCTAAATGTGGCAGTTTTTATATCAGCTACATTAGTAACACTGTATTAAATGCAGAGCTGAAGTCTTTGAACAGCATCCTCACATAGTTGTCTCTGCTCTCTAAATGCTCAAGGGAGATGTGTAGTGCTACTGATATGGCATTGGCCATGGATCGCTTAGCTCTGTACACAAACTGCAGAGGATCAAAATCAGGAGGTAGGCATGATGAAAGATGTTTTTGATCAGCCACTCAAAACATTTCATAACAGTGGATGTCAGAGTGAGTAGTCTGTAGTTGTTAGGGCTGGAGGGAGTGGTTTTCTTAGATAGTGGGATGATGTTCATTTCTTTGTCGCATGAGGGTACTTTTGCCATGGCAAAAGAAGTGTTAAATATTTCCTTGAGCATTGTGCATAGATGATCAGCACAGCCTTTTAACACCTTGCCCAGTATGTTGTTTGGGCCAGCAGTCTTCCTGGGGTTCAATCTCCTTAGCTCCATTCTTACCTCCTCT
The DNA here is from genome assembly GCF_019279795.1 of Protopterus annectens. Classification (NCBI taxonomy): domain Eukaryota; kingdom Metazoa; phylum Chordata; order Ceratodontiformes; family Protopteridae; genus Protopterus; species Protopterus annectens. The sequence goes on along the minus strand of NC_056730.1, from coordinate 896,773,682 downwards.
GTACTGAGGCTGAGTACTGCATCCTTCTCATCAGTGGGTATCTTTAGTGCCAGCCTGTTGTTTCTTTCCTCAAATCTACCAAAGAATATGTTCAAACTGTCCAGGAATTTGATGCTGTCTTCATACTGTGCTGACCTGGCTTTGTAGTCAGTGATCTCCTGTACGCCTTGCCATAGTCCCCTTGCATCCTTCATGTCTTCAAAGTGGGTTTGTACCTTTCTGCCATACTCCCTCTTAGCCTCCTTTAGACCCCACCTCGGATTACCTTTGCTAAACTTAGGGCTGCTTTATCCTTAGCCCCGTAAGCTGTATTTCTCTCCTACAGAAGCTCATATACCTTAGGAGTGAGCCCTCATATACCTTAGGAGTGATCTATGGATTCTTGTTAGCTCTAATAGTGATGTTCTTGGTATTTGTTACCCCAGCAACACAGTTTGAAATGTACACCATCACTGCCTCAGTGTTTTCATCAATGTTCAGATGCTGATTCACTGTGGCTACCTCCTTGAACATATCCCAGTTGGTTCTTTCAAAGCAGTCTAGGAAGACCTTCATAGCCCCCTCAGGCCATACCCTGATTTGTTTTTTTGTGGGTTTCTATCTAACTGGTGCAGGTTTGTAAGCTGGTGACAGCAAGATGGTATAATGGTTAGAGTTTCCCATTTGTGGAAGTTGCACTGCCTCATAAGCTTTCTTTAAGTTTATATATACCTTGTCCAGGATATTATCACCCCTTGTAGGAACATCCACATACTTATGATAGTGTGGGAGTACATTTTACAGATCTGCTTTATTAAAGTCACTAGCTGCCACATGTACAAAGTGAGGATATTTGCTTTGCAGCTCACCCACGTGATTGCATAGTTTATTTAGTGCCTCAGTGGTATTAGCACTAGGTGGGATATACACCACTGTTACACTGACCCCATTCAGTTCCATGGACAAGTAAAATAGTCATTTAATGGAAAGGAACTCTAAGTTTTCACAGAAGTGTGATAGTATGATTCCACAGTTGCTAAACCATCTTTAATTTATATAGATGCAGACTCCACCTCCTCTGGCCTTTCTACAGAGTGTGTTTTCTGTCTGCATAAAACAGTGTAAAATTCTTTAAGTTTACTGCACTATCATTTATCTTGTCATGCAGCCATGTCTCAGTAATCAAAATTAAACAAGTATTTCTTACCTTGTTAATTTGGGAAAAGTGATTTTCTTGAGAAAGGCCTTGATTTCATCGTCTGAGGGTTGTTTGGCATCCATATTGTATAGTTCCGAGTATATTTGATAGAAGACATCTAATATTTGGGTGTCTGACTTATATATCTTATCCTGATAATTAATGAGTGCTATCTTAATTGATTCCTGTCTATTGTTGATTATTCTTGCTAATATTCTAGAAGGGAGCTGTGACCATTCTGAATATTTTGCAATGTTTCTTAGTTCATGTATAGAATAGTTGTGTTGGTATAGTTCTATAAGTTGCCTTTGTATGTTATGGATTTTTTTTCCATATCAGGGTTTTGGTTATTCAGTTGGATATTTTCAAGTTTTTTAAGTTCAGCCACCAAATAATTTTCTTTTTCCTTATTTATTCTCTTAAAATAGGCTGTCCTTTGAATGAGGACTCCCCTTAGTGTGGCCTTGCACACAGCCCACTGGACATCAAATGAGATATTTGTATTGTCTATATTACTACCTAGTTCAGTCAAGATATCTGATATTTCTTGCTTTACTTCAGATTTGGTAAGTAGGTTATTATTTAGGGTCCATTGTCTCCTGGTCTGGTTGTTCAAAGTGCAAAGTTTGGCCATACCAATTTTTAGAGTGATTTTGGAGTGATCTGATAAAGACCTGGGATCTGAGTGGAATGTGATCTCCCCTTTTGTTAGTACTTCAGAGATTAGGAAAAAGTCAATCCTTGACCAGGTGTTATGACATTTGGAGTAATACGTATATATGTTATTTCTCCCACCTTGTCCCTCATCAAACGATATGGGGTCTATCAAACAGAAATCCATCATTAATTCATTTATAGCCGTAGATGCTTGCAGGTTTTGAGAGATGGGGTTACTTGTACGATCCAGGTTAGGATTTATGATTGCATTCCAATCACCACCTAAAATATATATATGGTCAGGGAACTTAAATAGAATGTTATATATTTCTAATATAAAGTCCTGTTGCCGTATACAAGGGCCATATATATTTAGGAATAATGTTGGTTTATCTTTCCCCAAATCCGAAGCTACAAAGTAACACCACCTTCCTCTTGTGTCTGAGTCAAACTCTGTAATTGTGTAATGAAATGTTTTCTTAATAATTATGGCTATGCCCTTAGAGTTGGTACTATCCCCAGCCGCTATTATTGTTTTAATCCAGTTTCTGTTGAGTGTTCCTAAACATTCATCTTTCAACATGTGGGTTTCTTGTATAAATAATATATTTGACACTGATTTAAAGATTAGGTGTAGCATCAGGTTCCTTTTCTTTTTGTCCTGTACTCCCCTCACGTTCCAAGAATCAATAGTACACAGGGCCATTACTCATTGGATTTTGTGTTGTTTGGTTTACATCTCAGTGTATTTATTTTGTACTGGTATACTTCCTGAATGATTTCTTTACCCAGTTCGAGATTAAGGAGTTCTAAAAAAGATATTCTTCGCGTAGTAGCCCCATGCCCCTTCACTGCTAAACCCGTGCCTAACCACCATCCCCCCTCACTCAAAAGGGCTTGGTATTGTGCTATCACTGCAGGGTCATTTGTTAAGCAAGCACTGTCTGTATATGATGTGAAAATTATAGTAGTGTTGTTACATATTATTCCTACCTTTCTAACAACATCAAAACATATATACATTAGATAAACTATTCCTAAATTGGCTATCCTAATTACCCTACCTACATTTCCACTACACTCCTAATTTAAAAAATGTGTTTAGCTAGTAACAGAATCTATATGTTTTCATGAATTTACAAACTGAAGTAACTTTCTATTACAGGGGAAATTCAGAAATGTTAGTAACAGTTATTAACAATGAACACATTTTACCAGCATTTTGCTTACATGAACAGTCTGGTGGATTACGTTCAACAAGATTGAACCATTGTCCTATTTATCATGCATTAACAAATATTTCAAGTATCTGTTTGCTTGTCTGTGAAAGCTAATTGCTAATTATTTATCATTTCTCATTCTATGTATTAACAGTAGAATTGTCATTTGTCACAGTCATTAATGAAGAAAGGCAGAGATTTACGGCTTTAAATTTCACCTATGACTCTGTATGGGGGTGCTGCACACAACGTGCCCTCATTTTTGATGGGAACAGATCAATGTAAGTATACTCCTGCTTATTTTCACGAAACCCCTAAGGTATTTTGAGATATTATCTCATGGCTAGATTCCCTAGAATTTAGCCTGTCTCTAATTCAGATGTTATTTCTCGAAGCTCTTACACTGTGGTGATAGCCCTAAAAAGAGAAGGTGTTTATCATTCATGGAGTATGCATTACAGCTGATCCATTTACATAGAGTAATACCATAAAATCTGTTGATTTCTTGCATATTGATCTTCTGACGCCCTTTAGTTTGCTTGAGCTTGAAAAAGGGGAAGTCAGTTATTAGTAACAGTGGAAGTTGTTTCCTCAATTGCTGTCTACAGGCAAACAAGAACTGATAAGGTTGTTCCAGTCCGTTCAATTCCTCATTCTGATTAACTTCTGGTTCCTTATAATCAGGTTTGATACTAAAATTAGCGACAGGTAAATACTGCAACTTTTGATTGTTTCTATTCAGGGGCTTTACCAAAGCAATTAAAAAGAAATGCTTCTTGCTTCTTTGGGAGAGTCTTTATTAAAGTAAGCGACAGGTAATTACTGCAACTTTGAATGCTTCTATTCACGGGCATTACCAAAGCATTTAATAAAGATGCTTCTTGCTTCTTTGGGAGAATCAACTGTGTATTTAACCTTGTTGTTTGAGAATATTAAGCTGTTTGGGTAGCGCATTTGAAATTTAATTTTGCGCTTAATTAGTTCAGCACAGTATGGTGCCAGCGTTTGGTGCCTTTCTTTAATAGCCATTGGTAAGTCTTGTGAAAGAGATATTTTATTTCCTTTCCATGTGAACTGTTTTAGTTTTTTAGCTGCAGTTAGGATTTTTTGGACGTCTTGGAATTTTAATAGCTTCACGTAGATCTGTCTAGGTGTGTCAGAGTTAGGACGTTTGTATAGGGCTTGATGTGCTCTTTCTATGATTATGTTAGATGCACTCGTGTCAGGTTGAAGTTTTTGTTCAAAGATCATTTGTGCCACATTAGCTAACTGATTGTGATCAAAGGTTTCGGGCACTCCCCTAATCAGCCATGTCCCAGCTTTTAAATACAGTCCAAGAAACACGTGAAAGAAAACAAAAGCTGGATAAACGCCTGGTATACACCTCAAGCGAAAAAAATGAAAAGACCAATGGTTAGACCACAGCTGAAGATAAAAATGGAATAATCCACGTCAGGAAATAAATCACTTGCAGCTTCACGGTAGTGCCCTTTATAAAACCAAAAGTTGTAACTGAGATGTAGTAGTCAAGGTAGGAAACGGTTCACTTGCAGTTTCACACCACTTTATTAAACAAGAGTAAGCGCTTTCGCGATCTAAGTCAGCTGATCGCTTCTTCAGACTCATAAAAACAGTTAAAACATTGGTATTTAAAATATGGTTCAACCAATGAAAACACATATAGAACTATGACATAGACTAATTAAAATTGCATACATCAGTACATTAATTTGCCTTATATTCTGCATAAGATGAAATAAAATATACATATAACAGACACATTTTATGTAATAATCCATATTATTTAATGTTTTAGTGGTCTGGATTTTAAAAAAGGTTTCAAGGAAACATCATTGTTCAATCCAGGAGACCTCTCTGCCTGAAGTAGTAAAATCCATCTTTGTTCGGCTTCCTCTACCTTATTCCTTATATCACCTCCCCTCTTACTTTTATTTATTATTTCTAAAACCATGAAATTAAAAATATGTTTCCTATCTTCTTCTTCCACATGTTTTGCTAAAGCACTTGTGTCTTTTTATATCTCTAAGGTGTTCAAGGATACGTTCCTTTAGACACTTATTGGTTTTGCCTATATAAAAGGCATGACAGACAGTGCAGAAGCTGAAATAAACCAAATTTTGTGTTCTGCAGTCAACATAAAAATCTATATCAATTATAAATCCTAGTGTAGGATGTTTATATGTAGATTTATTATATAAATAGTCACATGCTGTACAATTTCTGGTGTAGCAATGGGCACAGCTTGTGCTAACAGCTACGCCAACTTAGCATTGGCTGCATGGTATCCTTGAACACCTTAGAGATATAAAAAGACACAAGTGCTTTAGCAAAACATGTGGAAGAAGAAGATAGGAAACATATTTTTAATTTCATGGTTTTAGAAATAATAAATAAAAGTAAGAGGGGAGGTGATATAAGGAATAAGGTAGAGGAAGCCGAACAAAGATGGATTTTACTACTTCAGACAGATAGGTCTCCTGGATTGAACAATGCTGTTTCCTTGAAAACTTTTTTAAAATCCAGACCACTAAAACATTAAGTAATATGGATTATTACATAAAATGTGTCTGTTATATGTATATTTTATTTCATCTTATGCAGAATATAAGGCAAATTAATGTACAGATGTATGCAATTTTAATTAGTCTATGGCATAGTTCTATATGTGTTTTCATTGGTTGAACCATATTTTAAATATCAATGTTTTAACTGTTTTTATGAGTATGAAGAAGCGATCAGCTGACTTAGATCGTGAAAGCGCTTACTCTTGTTTAATAAAGTGGTGTGAAACTGCAAGTGAACCGTTTCCTACCTTGACTACTACATCTCAGTTACAACTTTTGGTTTTATAAAGGGCACTACTGTGAAGCTGCAAGTGATTTATTTCCTGACGTGGATTATTCAATTTTTATCTTCAGCTGTGGTCTAACCATTGGTCTTTTCATTTTTTTCGCTTGAGGTGTATACCAGGCGTTTATCCAGCTTTTGTTTTCTTTCACGTGATCAATCACATGTTGTTGTGCACTTTCCAATGAGCTCTCTGAAGCTCTGACAGTGGACAGGAACTCTTCATTTGGTATCAGTGGTGGCTCTATAGCAGGCCATCCCCCCCTTAGCCAGCTGTTAACAGGCAAATGCAGCTGCTCTCCTTTGGGCTAATGAAATCATATCAGTGGCCATATGTTGCACCTAATCATAAGTCCTGCTGTAACTCCCTACAGCATTTATGTCATTGACTATCTGGTGCCCAAATCTGCATTCTGTCAGCCATACACCCATGTCCTCTCTCAAACAGATAGGCACCTGAATACTTGTACGATTACATCATTTTCTGTGTCACTGCAGAAGAGTTTACATGGATTGGTAGGCTGGTGTGCCATACTGCTATGTGATATAAAACAGAGAAGGATACAACACATAAATGTCAAATAAAATGTAATTCCTTCTTACATACACACATATATATTTTCAAAATTAACCACTGGAGGCACACAGTTCAGTTATTAAAATTTAAGGTTATGTGGTTGTACCATATCACACTCACACACAAACCAATTTCTTTGATCCAAAATAAGGAATAACAATGCAGTAATGTATTCTTTATCACATAAAAAATGGATGACTACACAATTTAAAGAGCAAACCTCTTGAAAACAACTTTTGTTATGGCAACGCAGAAGTGGTACTTGGCTCCCTCCACCCCCCAATTTCTGGCAAATGACATTTTGTACCAACCATGGAATAATAGGTTAGTCAATTGTTATAAATGCTTTCCAAAATTTCTAACAAAATGTACACATGTACATTAGAAAAACAGAAGAGTGTAAGATAACCAGCTGTAACAGTAACACATGCAATGAAAGTTAATAAGATTGCCTATATGAGAAAGTAAAATGCCTGAAAAAATACCTCTGCTAACACTAAATTTATATGAAGTACATACAGATGAAAGTTCCATTTCCTAATACATATACAAAAAATATTTTCCTTGTAACGTGAACAAATCTAGCATATACTTGAAAAATACAATCATATATTAGCAAGATCAGAAGGCTTCTGTGAAGACAAATCTAAAGTAATAGCAATTTTCTTCTGTGTTCTCCACATACACAATGCTTCTCACCTTCAAGTTTCCTAGATACACGGTTACCTTTTTATTGTGCAGATTCAGGCCTCTGAGCATGGTGAAGATGCAATAAGGTGTGAACCCATTAGAATTACTAAATGCCAAACTTTTGACTTTGTGTAGCACGTATAAACATACTGTAGGCATTAAGTGTTAGTCGGTAATAGATTGCAACTGTGTAGGGAGTAGGAAGACATGACAGCAATTCATACTACCTTATCTGCAGTGGGTCTGTCACCCAGGATACACTTACAAAGTGTAGAACTAACTGTAGCAAACTTTTAAATGGAAGTGAACAGCACACATTTCTAATTTTTGTTCACTAATAGCCAAATTCTCCTGCCTTTGCTAAAGCACAGATAAGGGAAGAATGAACACAATGCAAAGAGAAAACAGAGCTGCATTTGTGCAAACAATATTCATAAATGCTTGTGTGATCACTCATTGCACTAAATATGTAAGCAACACGTGCAAGCAAGTGAGAGCGTAAAGTATATATGTCTTCTTACACTGTGGAGGAAATGGGACTTGCTTGCATGCACAATGATTCACATTCCTGCTTCAAAGTTGTTTCTGTGACAAAGACAGATAACATACCCTGGGTGTGTTTTGTAGTTTGACAGTTCAAATCCAGACTTGTGTAAAAATCTACAATGTGTGTTGAAAAGTATTTGTAATGCTGTTTCTGTTTCCTTTTATATATATTTTTATTTTTTTTAATATTAATATTTGTGCAAAGGGTGGCTTAACATAAATACTGTGAAACAGCAAAATAATATAAAATTCATGGAAGTTGCTTCTATGATAACGGCAGCATAAATTGCAGCTGTGAATGAAAAGTGTGTGTGTGAAGAACATCTGTTAAACACGATGAATTACACTGCACATAGTATATGTAGATCAAAGTTCAAGTCCTACAGCTATCTTTTACTGATAAAAATTAATAAATACTTTTTACAATAATAATCCATATTAGACTCTACTAATCTCATTTGCCCATTTCTCACCTCCACACATACTCTATGTGATGGCCCAGACAACAAGCACTCATTGTCAGTTTCAAAAAGGATACATTGTTGCATCTTTTGCCTTCCATCACACAAACATACTAAGTGATGTTATGTGATGGTCAGCAAGCTTCTACAACACCTGCAGGTCCAGAACACCTGCAGACACCAAGCAGGTACTTACATTGTATCATATGTGGTTTGCCACCATTCAAACACTCTAACTGGCATTATATTGAATTATTTAAAATAATAATACAGCAATAATTTTAAATTAGTATTTAAACTGGTTGATTGACCTGATTAGCAGTTCTGATGAAGTCCCATTTGGGATGAAAGTGCTTAACTACTTTTTATTTCTTGTACAATAAACTGCAGTGTCAGGTTTCCATTTTGCCTTCTTGGTTCTTGGTTTGGAGTGTATTAGTATGTCCATTTGGTGTATTTTACTCTAAGTGGCATTGCATGATGGTGAGCAAGCTTCCACAATATCTGCAGGTCCAGAACACCTGCAAGCAACAAGCAGACATGTGTCAATTTCAAAATGAATACATTCTATCATGTGTAGATTTCCACCGTGCAAACACACTAAGCGGTGTGGCATGGCAGTCAGCACACATACATAGTAATGAATGTGAAAATATACAGCTGCTGCCTAGTTGTCCCTGTGGCAGCAGGTATAAGTTAAGTGCTGCAATACAGTTGAGCCTGGGTTCTAATACAGTGAAGTCTAAAGTTTTATTACTGCTGTTCCATTTTACTTTTTATAAAAATCAACATTACAAAAATAATTACACACAGAATTAACTATCTATAGCAGGTGCATTACATGTATAACTGTGGGTATTAGTAGAATTATGGTTCTACAATTAAACATTTATTTTCTGAACTCTCCTGTCACATACATGCATGGTTAAACACTCAGCTCTTTAATGTATATGTATAACTAATGAGCAGGTCTGACAAACAAGGTCTCAGTTGCAATGAACACTCTGTACAGTAATGACTGTAACAAATACAGTTATAGCCCAACCTTTCAGTTAGCAACTGGTATAAGTCAGTGTCCACAATACAGGTGAGCCAGGGTTCTAATCTAGCACTCTCCCAATTTTATTAATGCTTGTCCACTTAATTATGTAAAATAAAGAACAATGCAAAAATAATTATAAATAACAATAACTATGTATAGCACTGGAGCTCATATGGATTATATGTGTGACTGAGGGTATACTAACAATTATTTTTTGTATTTTTTGGCCTTTGATGGAATTCATACTTCAATGATTGTCATATACACATGAATTTATAAAACAAGTCACACACTCACTCTGTCATGTGTATGTATAATTAATGAGCAGGACTGATAAGCACTTCTTCTGTTGCAAGGATAAAAACACACCTAGGTTGAAAAATATATTTTGTCTATTTTATATAAGTTTGAATCTTACATTGTACAAATTGCTGTTATCATTGAGTGCGTAAAGACACACAAAAAATGTGTCAGGTCATAGAATTTATACACCCAATACATGTCTTCAAAGTTAATGCAGCTAACAGGTACAGCAGCAATCAACCCATAAACTAATGACAACTGCCACAATACCCTTTCTATTTCATATATTGCCTTCTTCTGATTTGGTACTGATGCTCTCCACTTAACATTTTGCAAATGCAGTTGGCATGGTTGTTCTGGGTTGCGCACTAGCTGTCAAATGCAATATCTCAAATTGGCAGGAAAACACTATAACCGTTGCTGTTTGACCTGTATGAACATAACAGGAGCTAGAAGGGAAGGTGCCCAATTTAGGCCTCAAAGATAGGGTGCAGAGAAGTCCAGAATGTTCATTGGACTACTTGCAAAGTGTCACAGCCATAGGCTACTGCAGGGGGACTATACTGAGTCTCAGTACAAATCAAAGATTTGGAATAGTCTGGCCAAGGCTGTCTCTAGTGTGATTAGCATTCCACGCATGTGATTAGCATTTGACACACTGGAGAGCAATGCAGGCAGCACTATAATGACCTAAAAGACACAAGCAGGAAGAACTCAACCAGGGGCTGGATGTGTTTAGGACTGCTGACATCCCACAGTTGTATAAGTATATAGATAAGGTTACTTTAAATTAGAAAGCTGGATATAGCCAAGACTGGTATGCATAATGCTCTTCTCTTTCTCTCCTCTTTTTATTCTACAGCCACCCAGGAGATAGCAGAGAACAGGGATGCCCATTATGAGAGTTTGGAAAGACTGAGAGAAGCAAGGGGTCTGTATGCAGCACAAAAGAATATTAGTTTATCTAAAGTATTGCTCTTGTATGCACTATTAGCAAATTAAGGATGCATATCTTAACGGTAAAATCAAGCATGCATGCTTTAGTCTGTAGCTCAAGCCAAATGTAGGAGTCAATTGTAATAGTGTATGGATGTTGCTGGTTCAAATCCTATAGGTAATAAATACATTGTAATATAATTTAAAAATATTACATAATAATTTCAACAAAACTGGCATAAATGCCATGTTGTTAACTTAATCTGTATTGTTTGACTAAGCATATGTGCAACATATGCATATTGTAAGGATTACTTAGTTTGTAGTTGTTAAAAAGTATACTTAATGTAAAAGTAAAATTATTATTTATAGCGCACTAATTTATTGAATTTCACATATGATGGTACTAATTATCTTCTTTTTTTTTCTATCCCTTACTCCACCCCTTATCTTTCTTTTTTTATTTTTATGGGTGGTCACAACTTTCTGATGTCATCTATTTCTGACAACTCACAAAATGATTTACAGCACAGGGAGGTAGGCCAGTCAGTGCAGCTCAGTCTGTTCCCATTCCAATGGCTGCCACACCGACACTCAGCACATCTGGAACTTGACCTTGCAGTACTGCCAATGCAGACCCTGCAATACCTGAGACTTTCACATCAGGTAGCATTACCCTGGCAGCTGGTGCAGTGGTACTCTTCAGTATTGGCGGAGGTGGTGATTTTGTCACCCACAAGGAGATGCCACACATGGTGCATGAGGTCATGGAAAGTACCACTGGTGCATGCTTCAGACAGATGAAGAAGATGCTCACTGGAATGTTGAGCAAAAGAAAACATCAAGCAAACCAACAGCAAACTGAGGAGGGGGGTGGTGATGACAGTTCTTAGGGTGAGGACCAGATTCTCACTGAACCCACATTTGATGGGCATGGTCATGCAATGTCCCCTCCTTATCCCCAATCATGATGTTCCCCAACCTGCTGTGTCCTTCACCATCCCTATCTCTTGTCTTGTTTGTCCTGTTTGCATCTGCTTCCAATCCTCACCTACCCTATTTACCTGACCCTGACATAACTTCATCTCTTACCCAACAGTCTTCTCTTACTGAGGTAAAAACACGAAAATGGGTACCTGTTCCAAAAAAAAAAAGACCGCCCCATACATAGTTCTGTACTTCACACGTGTCTTCATGGCGCACTCGATTCAGTCCAATTCACTATACAACACTATACAACACAATTGCATTGTTATCACCCATCCTTGTTGAGATGACAGTCCAAATGCATCCAGCATTCTATCCATGTTCATTTTACACTGCTGAAGAAGTGGATAGCTATGGTTCTTTCCTAATTCCCTCCTGCACATTCCTATATTCCTTCCCATTCATTGTTCCCATTGTTTGCCCCCCATTTCACCACTTTCCTATCTACTGCATTTTTACACCTTTAATCTGGTCAAAAAATAGAATCACACACCACAGACATAAATAATAAATCCTCAATGAAGCCCTTCACTTTTTGTCCTCTGCATTTCCATGGGGCTGGGCATTGTGCACTGTGCACCAATGCCAAGTGATGGTGAATGGATGTTCCCTCCTATGGCATGGTGTGGTTACCTCCGCACAATGCTGCTTAAACCCACTGCATTAAGTAGACACACAGTTAAAGAAGAATAAAGACACTCATATTAAAAATGTCATATAATTATTTATTACTGATGACAGTATAAATATGTAAATCAATATGTGTACTGTTGACATAAATCACTTGAATACTGTTTGCTTTATATAGTATTTCACTGTAGTTATTCCCTCTCACATTTCAGTAATTATCAGATGTAATTATTTAATTACATCATGAACACATATGTAAAATAAATGATAGTGCTGGAACCCTGTATCATCTGTGCTCAAAATAACGTCTCACTGCTATTGCACCTGCTGCCACAGAGTCAGCTAGGTAGTAGGTGTTTTCCTTCTACTCAGTACTATTCAAAGTGCTGACAGTTATGCCTCTCTGCTTAGCATGTTTGCATGGAGGAAATCAAACCAATTGAACTGTCATAAGTTTCTCATTAAAGCAGACACCCACATTTGCTTTTCTCTTAAGTATGCACAAGTTTGGAAAGCAGTATAAATACCTTTTAAGGTTATACAATTTATGACACAACATTTTTGATATGAACTAGTTATGAACACCATAGTATCTGTTAGCTGTGACCACTGTATCCAGTATGGATAAGTACTTCTCAACTTCAAGTAGGAGTCCTTAAATGTGTATTTCAGATGTGCAAACACTTCAGCATCAATTGCACAGACCAGCTGCTCGGCGGTGCACTGTGGAAAGTGCTTATTAGCATGTATTACTTATGTTTACTGCCCAGCTAGTCTTCATTCTGTTAAAATCCATGCAAAACACTACCAAAGGGAAGGCACTTTTTAATGACTGCACACATATTTGCACTCAGTCATTTGTTACCTGCACCCATGCACTTGAAACTTGGTATGTCAGTACTAGTTCATAAATGTCAACTATACTACAGAAATAAATAGGGCAACTACATTGTTACATACCATGTACACCTTTATAATGACAATAGACATTGCTGTTGTCTTATACATGTATTAATGTGGACAGCAGTTCTTCACAAATATAAACACACATAAAAACGCAATGCATCCATGCTGATCACAAAAAAATGTGTGTGTCTCTATGTGACAATAAGTGTGTAATGTACACAACATACTGGGAAACAGCTGCATATGTCTCAATTGTGCTGACAGCTTTTTGCATCTAGTTTGACAAACTGTCTCTTAAAGTATACCTGCACATTGGAAACACATCAGGAAATAGTACATCCACACTTTGCACACTACTCTTATAAAAGGATATGTTAATCACATCATATAATGATGATGGCATCATCTAAAAAGACCACTAAGACAAGACAAAAACCTGTATTATCTATACTCAAAATGAGACAGACCATTTGGTATAATGGTTAAGGTTTTTGGCTCCCATGGGCAAGGTACAAGGTTTGATCCTGACCTCTGGACAATGCCTATTTGGAGTTTGCATGTTCTTCCTGTGTCTCTCTGGGGTTTCTCCCACCTCTGAAAAAATGTTGAGGGTTTCCATCTCAAACTCACCAATGACTGAAGTTGTGGGCAGCAAGACAAATTCTACATGGTGCCCTATATGGGAAGAGTGCTGTGATCTGCAGTACCCTCAAGATAGGACAACACAGATCACCAAGTGTGCACCATGGAAGGGATAGCCACTTTACAGTGTAAAATATGGTTCCAGGTGACTCAGTCATTTGACTAAAGTTGCCAAAATGGGCATGGGTATTTGGCAGTGATAAGTGGAGTGAGGATCCGACCTACACCAGTGACCCATGCTAATGGTGGGAGGGGTGTATGTGCACCTGTTGGCCAATGTGTGCCTGCTATAAAGACCACCAGCCCGGGGCCAGAAAGCTACTGGCCATCCAGTGTTCAGTTGCCCAGCCTGGGTAACCTGGACTCTGTTGAGAGAATGCTGGATGTAAAACTAATCAACTGGTCAAACATGAACTGAGAATTGCTACACTTAATGTAGGTTCACTGACAAGATGCAGCTTGGAAGTGGATGACATGATAATATAGAGAAAGCTGGACACTCTATGTATCCAAGAGACAAGATGAAAGGGCAGTGCAACAAAGCCACTTGGCTTGGGATCAGGACTCTACGACTCAGTAGGACAGACTAAAAATGGTGAGGGGATTGTGGTGAGAGAGGCTTCAAAAGACAGTGAAGGATGTCAACAGAATTAGTTACAGACTCATGGCAATCAGACTCCAGTGGAATGATTCATAATCTCAGCCTATACCCCACAGCAGGGGTTGTGATAGTGAGGAAAATAATGCATTCACACCTACTTGGAGGACCTACTAGCTAAAGCAGGACAATATGAATTGCAGCTGATAATGGGGGGACTTGAATGCACATATTGAGATGGACAGAACAGGATATGAGGACTTCCTGGGTCTACATGGGTGGTGCAACAGGAATAAAGAAAGAGAGGCCATTATAGACTTCTGTCTGGCAAATGGCTTGCAACATCATATACAAGAGTGGCCAACATGCAGCTCAGGTAGACTTCCTTCTAGTAGGAAAAGGGCACTGGGGTAGAATCAATGATCACAAAGACATTCCCAGCAAAACAGTCAGCCCACAGCATACACCATGGTTGCCACAATCAGCTACAAACAGTGGTCAGAGAAGGCAAAAGAGACTAGGCTGAAGACCTGGAAGTTGACTGTAGAGAAAGCACAACACTTCAAGGAATTACTCAGGGTACTAGTTCCCCAAGAAAAGGAGGGATATGTGGAGTTGGAGAAGAATGACTGTGCCTCAAAACAGCATGAGTGAGGACTACCGAGCCAGGTATCAAAATAAGGAACATTAGGAAAGCAAAAGCTGGTGGTGGAATGCAGAAGTCCAGGAAGTTGTCAAAAGAAAGAAGGAGTGCAAGAAAAAGTGGGAGATAGAAAAGACTGACCAGGCTAGGAATGAATACTGGGTGGCTAACAAAGAAGCTAAGAAAGGAGTTGCAATAGCCAAGAACAGTGCATTGGAGGCACTCTACCAGCTTCTGGAAAGTGACTCAGTAGGTGGCACAAATACTATATCAGATTGCAAGACAAAGACAGAAGGATAAAGAAGATAGTCAGACACCTTTCATAAGGGATGACAGCAACAACTTGCTCACCAGTCCATAGGACATCAAAGACAAATGGAAAAAACATGTCCAGCACCTTCTAAATGAAGAAAACCCCACAGAAGCTGTACTGCCCCAGACACAGCCTAAGATTAGAAAAGAAGAGGAACCCACCATAGAAGACGTAAGGACAGCACTAAGAAAAATAAAATCAGGGAAAGCAGCAGGCTCAGATGAGGTTATAGCAGATATAATAAAGATGCGGGTGAGATAGGGGAGAAATGGCTCCTGAGGGTACTGATAGCAGTGTGGAGAGAAAGATATATCCCAGATGATTGGAGAATAAGCATACTTATGCCAGCATACAAGAACAAAGGGGACATCCACAACTGTGGGCCGTACAGAGGTATCAAACTCCAGTACCATTGCATAAAAGTTCTGGAGAGGGTGATTGATAAATGGATATGCAGAGCAGTAGAAGTAAGAAGAGAGGTGAGCAGTTCAGATTCAGACCAGGATACAACACAACTGACCCTGCTGTTTGCAGTGAAACTGGTAGTTGAGAAGAAGCTAGAGATGAGGAAAGAGTCCAACTGGACATTCTGAGACTTGGAGAAAGCATATGACAAGGTCCGAAGAAAACTGATTTGGGAAGTCCTGTGGTGGCTTGAAGTCCCCAAAATATTGGTAGAATTAGTGCAAGCTATGTATAAGGACCCAATGACTCAAGTAAAAATAGTGTTTGGTCCCACAGAGGGGTTCCCAGTTGGAGTGGCTGTGCACCAGGGTTCAGTTCTGAGTCCACTCCAGTTCATACTGGTGATAGACTACATTAGCAAATAGGTCTGAGGGGAGATCAACAAAGTTGCTGTGTGCAGGTGATGTGACATTACAGGCAGACTTTGTGCAAGAACTTCAGCAAAGGCTAGGGGAATGGAATGCAAAACTGAAGGTACATGGGATGAAACTAAGCACAGATAAGACAGTGTTAATGGAAGCAAATTGGGGAAATCAGAACAAGCCAAGACCTGAGATAGAAGGGAAGATAGTGGGACAGGTTAATAGCTTCAAGTATCTGGGAGGGGTGATTGAGGAGAAGGAAAGTCTGAATGAAGAGGTCAAAGCTAGAATCAGAGAGTCTGCAGCCAACTGGGTAGAGTCTCAGGTGTAGTGAATGACAGAAAAATGCCCAAAAAGCTGAAAAGTAAGGTATACAAGACAGTGGTGCAACCAGTACTACTGTATGGTACAGAAACCTGGGCAGTAAAGGCAGAGCAGATGAGGAAGCTAGAGATGCTGGAAATGAAGTGCCCGAGACAGGTGGTAAGATGCACGCTGTGTGGGACAGATGAAGAAATGAGGACATATGAGTTAAAACCAAGTAGCTCCAATTGCAGAAAAGATCAGTGAGAAGAAATTGTCCAGCAGCAGTGTAAAAATCAGACTTGTGCTGTGGCCCCTGTATTAAGTGCTGAGTTCTATAGTTGATATTCTGAGTTAGGTAAAGGTTCTAATCTCACTGTAGTCAAATGGTGTGTGTGTGTGTGTGTGTGTGTGTGTGTCTAGTCAGACAATCATAAATGTGTATCCTACTGTCAGCAATACAACCCATGGAGTGCAAATATTTTGACAGTTGTACATGGCTACCCATCCATTTTGTACAGGCCTGCCAACATAATCGCTCAAACATGCAGTGATGATATCAACTAATATAAATTATCTAGCAGAATTGTACAAGTCAGACATGTGCCATGGTGCTTGTGTTATCTACTTAGTTCTCCTGTTGGTGTGCCTAGTTAGGTATGGGTTCTAATCTCACTGAAGTCAACTTGTGTGTGTAGTGTAAAAAGTGTAATTGCATATTCTACTGTCAAAAACACAGTCCCATGGAGTACAAATACTTTGACAGTCATACATGCCTACACATCCATTTTATACAGGCCTGCCAATATCTTCTCTCAAACATCCAATGATGGTGTTGTCCACTATAAATTGTCCAGCAGCACTGTAAAAGACAGACTTGTGCCACAGCACTTGCATTAAGTACTGAGTTCTCTAGCTTGTGTATCTAGTTAGGTATGGGTTCTAATCTCACTGCAGTCAACTGGTGTGTTTCTGTGCTTGTAGTCAGAAGAGCAAAACTGTGTATCCTACCATCAGAAATACAGTCCCTTTTGACAGTCATACATACCTACACATCCATGTCATACATGCCTCCTGACACCTTCTCTCAAACATCTAATGTCATCAGCTATAAACAATCCAGCAGCATTGTAAAAGTCAGACTTGTGCTGTAGCACTTGTCTAAAGTGCTGACTTCTCTAGCCTGTGTACCTAGTTAGGTTGAGGTTCTAATCTCACTGCAGTCAACTGGTGTGTGTGTGTTTGTGTTCAGTTGGTTCATATTCAAGAAACCATTTTAGAGCAGCATGTGAGACACTCCTAATACCACCTTCTTCTCAGCAGATACTGTTGATATCACCAGCTAAAAAGTGTTGTCTGATACTATAAAAGCCAACCTTGTGTTGTGGTGTTTGCATTAACTACTGTGATCTGTAGATAGTTAGATAGGGGTTCTACTCTTACTGTGGTCATTTGGTTTGTGTGTGCATTCAACAGTCAATATGGTAGCAATTTTAGAATGGCATCCCTTGTATGTAGCACAACTCCTGAGTATGTGCAGGACATCCACATCAAAGGCATTATAGTCCCACTGTTCTCAGCCCACATCACACCAATAATTGAGTACAATGCACCCCTTTGCACATACCTCCCAACACATCTTCCAGGGATGATTTACTCAAGTGTTTTACTTTTGCCACATCTCCCACACATCATATTGCCATCTCTAAGTATTCTTTTTGCTACATAAACTTTAGGAGTTGACAGTTCAGAACTCCCTTGAATGTGTTATACAAGATGCATGGGTGATACATACTCCTGGGATGTACCCAGTAAATGCCTAGGTCATTGACAACATTGTTGATATGGGTTAGATTAGTGAAAATGTGGATTGTGGAATATATATGCCATGCAAACCTGTAAAATAGCCAGAATTGATTTTAATTTAAACTACATGTGTACCAGTGTCACTCTTACCAACTCTGAAGAGTGTTATTTTTTTCAGGAAGGTATGCTCGATTCCCTTTATAGATTACTGACAAATCATTACAGTTGTAAAGTGTGTTCATGCAGAATGTGTATACTAACTCACAATCACATGTTTAATGTCAATGGCACAGATGAGTGGTGTTATTATTCTGTTATTGCCCATGATTGTGTGTGCTTCTGTCCACTGTTGTCCATGAGCCTGTTGCTATGTGTGCCACTTAGTTGAGACCTATGTTGACATTACATTCATATTCAAGCAAACCATTTTGCACATCTTCACAATATGCACATGCCCCTTATTGTATATACTGTCCTTGCTAAATGTCCTCTCCAGTGATCATATCAGGATCCTTATATTACAACAAATCTTCTCCGTTGATATGTGACTTTGTGTGTCAGTCACATAATATACAATAACAGCGTGATGATATGATTATACCCACACAGGAGGTGCAAACAGCAGTATGTACTGTATTATGTAGATATGCAATCACTGTTCATGCTTCAACTGTCTTGTCTTTGTGGTTCACATATATTAATATGCCCTTATCTGTTGCCCTTATCTGCAGTTTATTACTATGTTTCACTTGTCCTCTTCCCATGTATTCATTCCTAAAATTCATGTGGTTGGCCATTTTCAATACACACACTCCCCCAGAATAAATATTTATAATGCAGTCCATGTACCCTTGATGATCACCCCCAAAACTTTTATTCAGTATGCCTAAAACAGGTTTGCACAGTACTCTTCACTGACTACACTTTCCTGTAATATGTTACAACTTTATGCATTGTCTTATATTAATAGTCATTGTGGCTGTCCATGCAATCCTGCAGAACTAGTTTGCCTGTAAGTAAACATGTCTGCATATCTGTAGGTGTTTGTGCTGCTTTACACAGTTTCCTGGCCAGCAACACTGTTGTGGGCCACAAAACCATTCTTGTATTTGTGTAAGCATGATGCGTGGCATGCATATGCAGTTAGCACTGCTGCTCATCATGCTAAGACATAAACTCCATGTGGGCTTCACACTAAGCCTACATGGAGTTTATTGAATCCCCAGGATTATTCCTACTTCCCAGTATAGCTATGCAAAGAGGACAACAGTATTTTTAACACTCCATCTGAAAACAGAGAAGGTTGAAGTATTTCTGCCCTCTTTCTTTTATACTGATACTATTAAGCTTACCATTCAAAACAGTTTTTTATCCATTTCTCAATACGTTTCTTTTTTCCTTGTACTGTATTGCATTCCCTTTTCATTTAAAACTCCTTACATGATGCTGTATAATGTCAAAAGAGGCAGAATGCATAACAGTCATCAGAAGCAAGTGCACTCTGTTTCCAGCACTAACATATCACATTTTGACAGTAAAAAGTGCATACAGAATATTCCACATAAAAATTTATCAACAGATTATTTCACCAACAACCAACAATAAATGATTTCTTGCATTTAATTAAATATGGTAGCTGCATTAAATAAAACTATTTCCCAACACTACAGGGGAGAAAGAAAGTATCATGCATGGATTCTATTATATTACTCAGCTTCCCAAAGTGTTAAGAATCATAGCTTGCAACCACAGTTCTATAAAGGTTCCATCCAGTGCTCCCTTACAGTGTTACATCAATAGAAAAGGTTACCATTCCATCAACTACCAGGCAGTGTATACTGCTCAGAGGCTTATAATCAATATGTCTGTAAGCACGTTTCCACATATTGCATGCAAATCATCTATATTGCTTCTTTCAGCCCAGAGACATGTCACAGGGCCAGAATAGTAGCTATTATGGCTGAAGGGGGCAGCTACCCTGGGCACAAGATGTCTGGGCAGCAATTAGGAAATGGCCAACTGGGAAGTAGCACACTAGCAGCATTCAGAAAAGTGAAGAGCACTAACCAAAACTGTGAACGAGCCTTTTTTCTATGCTCTTTAAATCAATTTTGAAGGTGATGCCAGAATGGGCAATGGCACCAGGTGCTAGGTGAGCAGCACTGCACAGGGTCACCTAGTAGGTATGTGTAGACACAGTGGGCAGCTATATATCCACATCCACATTCATAACAAGCATGTAATACTAATCCTCCAATCTCTCCCCTGTTCCTAATATGTTACAGGTGACACAGGTTGCCCCTGGATCTCTGTACAGCAGTATGCCCTTGCTACAGCCTGTCACATATTAATTGCATGTTGTATGCTGCACAATACAATTCATCATTTATCAAGCCTGGCAGTATTCCCAGAACCCTCTAGCTGTGCGCCATCAGAATCCACAAAACCCACCATGACATCCAACTACAATTACATAAATGGGAGCGTGACAACTAGTACCTGCCCCATGGCATAGTTCACAGTATATGACAGTGCAGGTAAAATAACAGCATTTAGTCCACCTCTATTGGCACTGACATATATATACAGTGTAACACTGCAGTGTCACACAGAACAAAATGAAGCATGCAGTTGTATTTAACATCTCTTTTAGGTAGTGTGTGGCTGTATCTCACTATCCATCAATCATCTTCATATACACTATACAGAAAGGGGGTTGTCGACCGTCAGAGCCATCATCATTTATATTTGTGCCTAAGACACATAAACACATCATAATCTACACTACTATGGGATGAGGGGCACAGCTGAGTGTAGGAATAGATGGAGGTCATGGTGGGGGTGGTATTTGTCTCAAGTATGATCTCCAATAGAGTGTGGGCAAGGGTACCACTATGGAAACGTAGTGGAGTAACTGTGATGAGGAACAGTGGGAGTGGCACTGTGGGACCATGTGGAATAACCCTGGTACCATAAAGGGTGTGCATTCCCTGACACCCTTGTGACATGCTTGTGGCTGAACTGGTGAAGCAAGACCTGTATAGTAGTAACACACAATGCATTCCTTCCGGGCTGGCCCTGTGGACTGTACAGTACTGTCTTTGTTGTGGGTATAGGGGAATCACAAAAATGTCAGGTGTGAACTATATACCTTGCAATGCGCATCCTATTGCATCCATCATGGGTATACTGACATTGATATGAGCAACACTGGGTTGCATGAAACTGATGCTGGCACTGGTTAGCATTCTAACGGCATTGGCCATGGATGTGATATGTCCCACCATTGAGAACATAAGGCCAATAATAGCATAATCTCTCACCTCCACTGTCTCCTAAAAGGCCATCCAAAATGCCAACCATATTTATTTCCATATGTGCAACTGCAGAATGGGTCCAGATTACAGTCCTGGATTTCAGTTGGTAGAGGCTGATAGTCACATGTGTAACAAGAGCTGGTTGGTTCCATGGATGATACAACTTCACACAGCTAGACTGGCATACAGTGGATATATTTATATAAGATGCAGTGCACTCATCAATGCCTGGGCCACCACAAGAGTTGGCAATGACAGTAGTGAAAGTGTAGATACTACAAAGTGAGGAAGCAGCATTCCACACTATACAGTTTGTTGGGTGTATGGGGGAGGCTACCATGTCATCCCAACTAGTGGGCTTTTACTTGTCCAGAAATAAGAGAAGCAGTGTCAGTGTATTCTAAAACTGTGATCTGATCTGTGCATGTTGGTTTCATCATCAGACCCCACCAGGGTACTGACATCAGCCTGTTGGGCTGACATAGACTCCATGGGTGTCACAGTGCCTGTGGTGTCCCATGTGGATTCAAATACATAACATCACTGGGTGATAATTGTCACCCCGCATGCATCACATCTCCATGGTGTGCAAATACTGACAACTGCAATTCCACAGCCAAATATGACACTCCTACTTGTAATACTAACCTAAGGTCCCTACGCTCTGCCGACAAACTGCTGGTACAAACGTCCAAGAGCAATAATGTGGCAGGAGACTCTCTATTTGCCACCTCAGTAGGTAAAATCTGGAACTCGCTACCTGCCACACTCACCCACCAACCCTCCCTCACCCAGTTCAAAAAAATCCTCAAACTCCACCTCCAAAAACATTGGCTATGTCCCTGTTTCAATCCTGATTAGCTAATTATCTGAATTTGTGGTTTTCTCTTGCTAACTGTGCTTGATCTATTATAGAACGTATGCCTAATATGTAAATTTAGACAAACCTCTTGACTGGAGCTTTGTAACATATTTATGAATGCATTTACTCTAATGTATGCTTGTATCTTACTGACTTGTGTATTATTACTTGTACTTACAACTTTCTCTACTCTGTCTTTATGTAATTGTACTTTCTGGAGCTTTTCTCCCCGGGCCTCTGCTGAAAATGGACTTATATCCAGTCAGACTATCCCAGTAAACAAATGTAAAATAAAATAAATAAATAATAAAAATAATAGTGTACCCTGCATCTTTTTACCACTGTAACTATTAAAGACAGATGCAGTGAGCAATGCAATTCCTATTGTGTGGCTATACTCACAGTTGCATTATGGCTCCTGCAGTCTGGGTACATACCTGTCTAGTCTATATGAGAGATATGTGGCATTTGGCCACCCCCCAGAAACTGTGTCAATACTACACGGTATGATGACTGTCCCTTTCGGTATGACCATGTGGGGATGCCAGAAATGTCTCTTCCTGAGTGAGAGTGCAACTAGACAGATCCCCCCCCCCTTGCCATCCTTCTCACTGCTATGTTGCAAGCCATTCATATCATATCATGTCAATTACATGCTTCCAATATGATGCATGGTACAGTTCTCCTTACCCTCACTAATGAAATCATGTACCTCTGCCCCCCCCACACACACAGTTGTATAGAGGCTAGTAGATGCCTCTTTCCTGAACAGCCACTATCCATGTTTGTTTCCTGAGTACGGAAGTATGACAACCCAGCTCTCATTCTGGAGATATCTCTATATGGGAATCTGATATTACGCAAAAGACAAGCTGAGTAGCACAATAAGTACTCATTACATGCTGTGTACAGTACTGCATTTAAAAAATATTTTTCTATTTGTCACAGGAATCTTCTGCTTCTCAGCTTTTATTTAATTTGACAGCTCCAAAGATATTCAAGGTTGGGTACTGTCAATGATATTATGTCCATTTTGTATGCTGCCTGCTGTTGGCAGCTGTTGTCTTGTGACACTTTAATATTTTTAGACTGAGCAGAGTGCTGTGATCCTGGAGTACAGTGAGCACCATTTAATGCTTCTTCATCATTACACAGAGATGTATAGCGAACACCATCTTCATCATTACGTAGAGATGTGTAGTGAGCACCATCTTCATCATTACATAGAGATGTGTAGTGAGCATCATTTTGTGCTTCTTCATCATTACACAGAGATGTGTAGTGAGCGCCATCTTCATCATTACACAGAGATGTGTTGCGAAAACCATCTTCATCATTACATAAAGATGCGTAGTGAGCACCATCTTCATCATTACATAGAGATGTGTAGTGAGCACCATCTTCATCATTGCATAGAGATGTGTAGTGAGCACCATTTCGTGCTTCTTCATCATTACACAGAGATGTGTAGCAAGCACCATCTTCATCATTGCATAGAGATGTGTAGCGAGCACCATCTTCATCATTACACAGAGATGTGTAGCGAGCACCATTTCATGCTTTTTCATCACTACACAGAGATGTGCTTACTTTAGCTGCATTTTCTTCACTGTAACTAACTCTTGCTGCCTCTGCTCCTTTGTAAATAACTGTGGCAGCACAGACTGCTCTCCTACTATGTGGGGACCTAACTACTTCTTTTACTGATTTGCACATGCGCATGCTACTATTGTTATATGCTGAGTTCTGTATACCATTTATGGCTTTTTATTCTTTGCACATTTGTATTGTTGAACTGTCATTTGTATTTCTCCACATTCATATAGGTTTTCTGGCTGCTTGCTTGTTACTTTTGACTTTCAGCAGAGGCAGTGGAGTGTACCTCTTGACAATCACTGATTTCACAGAATGTTCCTGATTTTGCCTCACAGCTTTGCTTTGTCCGTTATAAAATTTTTGATTTTATGGTAAATCACAAAGGATTATAGTCAATAATGCCAGTCATTAGAGTTTCATATTTATCTTTGTTAAGAAAATGTATGTTGATGCAAAACCCGTTTTTCTGTTAACTATTTTTAAGTGAATTGGTGTAATATTAAAAATAAATCTCCTGATTCTGGGCCTTTGTTCCATTATTTTATCAATGTCTAGAATTTTGGAGCAAATAATTTGAGAGGTATTACATGGAGAATACTGCAAACTGCTACAAAAGGGAGCAGAGACTTCATTAGCAACTATTGCCCCTCCTGGCTTATATTTGCCATGCAGTCTCTGTGTCCTTATTACTAATGCCAGGTTTCCCAATGTTGTCTTCCTTCTACAGGTCTCTGTAGTCTATCAGAGCTGCAGGCATACCAGCCTTGGCCTATTACTCAAGCTGGTGAGTGGGGTGGAAGTTCCTCATATCTTGATGGTTCTGGGCCATCCCAGGTAGGTAGCCCACCCCAACAACATGTTTTGGCTGTGTTGAAGATGGAGAGTAAAGTGAAAGCTAGGGCTAACCGGAAGATGACCAACTAGGCCATTATCCAGCAACCCTTCATGTAGTAAGAAGCAGACTCACTCGACCATTTGGCTAAGGCAGTCAGGCCACCAGGGGTGGGTGTGATCATTATTACCAACCACCTGTTCTCTGGACCACCACCTTCTGGGTCCCAGTGATGTCACCCTGGACTGGTCAGTGGCTGATAGTCTGCCAGTGTCCCCATCCCCAGATATTTGTCTTCCCCTTATTTGTGTATGTGTCTCCCATGCCTTGCCTCCTGTATCCAGTGTCCATGTTTGTCTGTGCTCTTTCATCAGTGTATATGTGTTCCTGTTACCTGCCTTCACAATCTGCTCCTCCCATTTCCTCTGTCTCCTCTTCTTTTCTCTCTCTACCCCTCTCTCTATACATATCTGTTTACACACACACACACACACATATATATATATATATATATATATATATATATATATATATATATATATAGAGGGAGAAAGGGACATCATATACATTTATATATCTATAGTTATAATATATATATATATATATATATATATATATATATTTTTTTTTTTTACACATTCTAAGTGCATGAGATTATAGGTTCATAGGTTCATAGGTCTACATTAGGCTATCTGCCCCAAGGCACCCACAAGCCCAGCCCAAAGTTCTGTGGCTTACGCCACCCCTTATATGAAAAAATACTGTACCCATTAGTTTGTTGTGCCTCTGTCCAGCAGTGACACAGAGATGATTCCCGGGGTAAACCTACGATCTCCCATCCACAGGTCAAGATTTCTCTTGAACAGAGCCAGCGAGGTGCTCTGCCTCACATGGACCGGGATTTTATTCCACAGCATAGGGAGTCTCTGAGTGATAAATCTATCCCTCCAGCATGTCCTATTTATATCCGTGCTAAGGTTTAAGTCGCTTGCTCTAGTGGTTTTGGTGGATTTGGATTTTTGAGGTGGAGCATGTCCATTAATTCCGGGTTGGACATGGCCTTGTATGTCAGGCACATGTCACCTCTGAGCAGACGGTATGCGACTGAATAGAGCTGGAGTTTCTTCAATCTGGCAGCATATGACAGATTTTGGAGTCCCTTTATCCTTTTGGTGAGGAACTTTGGGGTCTCTCCAATTGCTACAGATGTCGGGTGAGATACATCCCGAATGGGGCATTGTACTCGATCATTGGTCTGATAAGTGAAGAGTACAGGGGAACAATGACCTCACTAGATCTGGATGTGAATCCCTTCATGATCAGGTGGGCAATGTAGAAGGTCTTTCTAACCACTTTAGCAATGTGAGTGTCAAAAGAAAGGCCACTGTCAACCTGGGTCCCCAGGTCCCTGATAACCTCTTCTGTGCTTAGTGGATTGCCACCTATATGGTAGCTTGGGGTTACCTTGTTTTTCCCGAAGGGTATGACTATACATTATTTGGCGTTTAACTTCAGGCCATGGCTCTGGCACCAGCTATCTGTTTCTGTGAGTCCCTTCTGAAGGATATCCGTTTCTGATGCACTTTCCACTATGGAGCCCAGTTTGCAGTCGTCTGCAAACTTTGTCAGCCAAAGTCCTCCTATGTTGGCCTGTACTTCTGAGAAGTAGATGCCAAACAATAGGGGGCCAAGGACCGAGCCCTGTGGGACACCACTTGTGACCGGCTTGGAGTCTGACACAGCGCCAGCAACTCTAACCCTGTGGGTTCTGTCCTTAAGCCAGTTTGCAACCCATCTTGTGACATATGGGTTTACATTTAAGCTGGTAAGTTTTTCTACAATACCCAAGTGGGGTATTGTGTCGAAAGCCTTTGCAAGGTCAAGGTAGGCTGTATGGACTGCCTTTCCCTCATCAATGGCCTTGGTGACTGTTTCGAAGAAGTCGACCAAGTTCAAAAGGCATGATCTTCCCTTGACAAAGCCAAACTGGGTCGGGTCCAATGTCTGCAAGTCCCCTATATCTTTGTTTATGAGCTCCATTATGATCCTCTCCATAGCTTTGCAGACTAGACTTGTTAAGCTTATGGGGCGGTAATTACCAGGGTCCGTAGAGGCGCCGCCTTTGTGGAGTGGGACAACAGTTGCCGTACGCCACTCCTTGGGCACGTATCCTGTGGTAAGATTGCAGCTTTGACCTTCTTCATAAACTATCGACTACATTGCTCTGCTTCATTTATGAAGTTTTATCTTTGCCTTTCTTACCCCCATGAAGTACAGCTAACTGCCACTGCTTGCTCTTTGTCCCTATTTCTTTAGTCATGTCATACTGTGCTGTCTGTCTATGCAGCAGCTTTGTCTGCATACCACGTTAATGCTCTGGACTATAAATCCAGCCCTGTATCTCCAAGTTAAGGTAATAAAACACCCACTATTTTGTTTTTTCTACTGCAATAAAGACACACTTTCTGTTATACTTATGTTGAGAAGTTAACATTCACTTTATTATAAAAAAACTTAAAAGATGGCTAAAAATCTGGTTTACCTTCATGTGTGCGTATTGCACATGGGCGAACAGCAATTGTCTGAAAGGCAGTTTGCAAAGTTTGCAAATGCCGAACGGAAAAAGGTTTGAATGTGCAATGAGCGAATGCACAGTGGCATTCGCTCACTGCACATTCAACATTTTGGGGCGGATTGCAATATATTGGGGTTCGGAAAATGGTCCCTTTCCCCACTGTAGTACGATCTCACAGTTAGAATATTAAAGTAGGGGGTGTGTGGGGGTGCAGCCCCTTACATGGAGGAGTGCAGGGGGGCTTGCCCCCTGCTTTACACTTCATTAGATTTTTTTTTCGACATTAATGTTCGAAAATCAACTAATCTGCTTTTCAATATGCTGATTTTAGAACATTTAAAACTGTCACTGTTTTCATTTTTGTGGTTACGATTCGCTCATATGAGCAATCGCACTACTGTGATCTGGCTTTGTAAAGGTAAACCTAAAAATGTAAAAACTTTATTTAACTTAGATTTCCTTATCCTGGAAGCTCTATGACCTCTCTCTTCCAAATGAGAATCCTCCCTGTAAGTCTAGCATTTTGTAAGACAGATGATAAAGAAATTTACCATTTTGCTCCCTATTTTTGTGGCAATCCATACAATTCTAAAAGTATTTCACATTTCTTTGTTCTCTAAATCATCCATTTTTGTCAAACAACAAGCATTTTCTTTTAATGGGAATTCATTTTGCAGCTCTAATTCTTCTTTTAGTTTGCCCTCTTT
This sequence comes from Protopterus annectens, assembly GCF_019279795.1. NCBI lineage: Eukaryota > Metazoa > Chordata > Ceratodontiformes > Protopteridae > Protopterus > Protopterus annectens. Next base: position 896,745,661 of record NC_056730.1, on the reverse strand, counting down.
GTCAGAAATAAAAGTCTCTAAGTTTTTAGTCTGGCATCTCCTTTCTGATGAATTTGTTTGCTTGTTACATTTCATGTCATTATTATCCTTTTTGTTGAAAAAAAATGGTAAATTTTCCTAGATAATTCCTGTATAGAAACTATAATTACTTGTAGATCTGTTTAAAGACATGTCATGTTAAGATGGCGTACTCATCTTCTATATTTTATCCAGAATAGAAAGTTGAAGGAAAGTCTATTAACCAAGCCAAGGGCCACGCATATGCAATCCTAAAAATATTTCTGAAAAATAAGGTCCTCAAAATGATGTAATTCTTTCTTAAGCTAGTTGAATGAAACTTTCCTGTCAAATTTCTTAATTATCTGCAGACCAATTAACAGGAACTGCTACTTGGAAGCCCTCTTAGATTCTTATTTTCTCTGTCTAGTTAGGCCTAATATTTTGTACAAGCCAATATCACTAGGTTTTCCTTCAGTTGGTTGTCTGTACAATCAGTTTGATTCCCTGCTTCTTGACTACAACCTAGTACAATGCATCATTATAAAATAGATTGCAGGATGCTTGGCTTATTAAAGTTGAGTAAGCAACACAGACATTGAGGATGTGTGACTTGTCTCCATGAGGTCCTTAATCAGACTGAACTTAGAAGATGCACTTCATCATGCAGCACAAACTGGATAGTTTGGTCTACTGATCCATTTAACTACAGATAGTGTAGACAAGATGATACTTTCCTAAATTCCAAGTGTTCAGATATTTTCTGAATTTCTGAATTTTGCAACATCGGCCATTGTAGTTCTCTGATAATCACACACAAGATATCGTAAGGAATGAGACTTCAGAAACATTGAGAGTCCCATTAACGTACTCTAGTAATATCAAGTTAATACAGAATAGTTTTAATAAAAATTGGTGTATTTTATATACAGATGAACAGGTAAAGTCAATGGTTGGCAATGTACCAAAATTTGCCTTCAAGAATAAAAAATCTCTTTAGAGATTGTCATGCTACCCCAAACATGATGATACCAGTAGGGTGGATATGGATAGTATGGGCACATCACCATGTAATAGATGCAACTTTTGCCATCTGATTGATAATAGTAGTAAATGTGTACATCCAGATACAGGTAAGGTAATGGAGTTTATAGTGCTTGCCAATTGCAATTGTGTACATGTTGTTTATCTGGCTTACTGCCAGATATGCCTATCCTTCTATATTGGTAAGACAGATAGAAGGTTCAGGGATCAGATAAGAGAACATATGTACAATATTAGTAGACACGTTGATACAAATACGTTGGCCAGGCATGTTATACAGAATGATCCCACACACTCATTAAAGTTTATGCTCATTGAAAATATTTCACCCAATGAACAGGGAGGGGATATCAAGAATAGGACGAAGACAGCAGAGTTGAAATGGATTATTAGGATGAAGGCAACTGCTGGGAAAGGTTTAATGACAAAATATGCATTAAACCTGTATTGCAGGCTAGAGGACTGAGTAGATAGTCATGTACCATGGTTTGTATTTGTATGTTTTTATGACATTTTTATAATAATGTGATTAGATTTGTTTTTTAGTATGTATTTTTAGGGTTCTGTGTAGATAATTAGTTGTGAGATTTCATTGGTTGGTGTGTTTTTTTAAATATGGTGCTTTTTGTCTTGTTGAATTGTCTGATGAAGCGGCATAGTTTACTGCAAAAGCACTCACTATTAAATCAGTCTATGACATCCTCTGCCGTGTTTTGGTCCTTCACATTTTTTCATTGGTATTCTTTTTATTTTTGTGTTGTACCAGTTATCTACACTACTCTTACTGTTTTTTGTGACTACAGATAGTGTAAACAAGATGACACATTCCTAAATTCCAAGTGTTCAGATATTTTCTGAATTTCTGAATTTTGCAACATCGGCCATTGTCAAATACAGCAACATCAGCAACCACCTCTCTTGAAAATTTAGTCTTTAATACACTACTCATGCCTGTGAATGTTGTGTCTGCCAGTCTGATTATTTCAGTGAACTTAGAGCAATAATCTACACACATGAGATAGATGTTTCCTTTTGAAATGCAAAAAGTCTATGTCCATTCAACCTAATGAATATGAATGTTTCACTATCACAATGAAATTGCAGTATATCAAATAAAATCTTTTTTTATTTTTATAGATCATTGCTTGGTATGCACTGCAGATGGTTAAGCAATGTACTACTCATTCTATATGAAATAACATTTTTGGCAAATATATTATATCTCTTGATCTTTTTTTGCATTTTGCTGTTCACATGCATGTCATGTATCCTATCAAACATTTGTTTCCGTAGATGATTGAAAATTATTATTTTGTTAACTTTGAAAATTAAGCCCTGCAAAAAAAAAGCTTATTTCTTGCTCTCTAGCTTGGCATTTGCAAAGTTGTTCTGACTTTTTCTGCAACAGATGTCAGTCTCTCTGACATTGAGATATGACCCATACATTTCAGGTTTGCCAGACTTATTTTACATTTGCTCTTATTTAATTGCAACTGTTCTGTTTTAATATATTTAGCAGCTCTCTCAATATTGTCTTGCTATTTTGGGGTCTGACCATGCACTAATAAATCATGTTTACAATGAATTCCAAGCCTTCAATGTTGCATTTGTCAACTTTTTGAAATGTATACATCGATGCTGAAATGTCAGACAGAAGTCTAAAGAATTTGTATAATTTTAATGGTATATTAAAAACATACATTTTGGAGTTTTTCTTTCATCCAGTTGCATTCCCACATCCCTGATTATCATCTAATGCTAAAAAGAACAGATGCTGGCATTACTAAAACCACTTTTCAACTGTAAAGAATGGATGATGCTTTCTTTTAATCATATTATTCAAATGTGACTCTTAAGACAGCTCTGTGGCATAGAAGGATAAAGCCCTGACTATGTTGCAGCTGACCCGAGTTCATACAGGAGCTGTCAGGGGAGGATAGGAGGAGCTGTTGCTTGCTTATCCCTCCTAGGGGTGGGAAGGAGGCAGTTTTGGCACACTGTATGCTAACACTTAGAATGAACACTGGCTGTTCACCCCAAGAGCTCGAGCCGAGTCAGCCTGTGCTGCTGAATGCAGGTTTCACTGTAAGTTGAAAGAAAGTCAGTGTGTGGGGCCATGTTTCACTTGGGAGTGTAGCTATAGTGCAGCTCAGAAGAGCTCTCACATGGGAGGTGAATGCTCAGCTGAGCTAGTAGGTAAGTCACTGCACTTACCCAGTAAGCTAGCCTGACTCTCTCCATGGAGTGATTGAGTTGACTGGGGATCCCCAGACAAGAATTAATGGTCTACAGGGATCTTGCCTCATCCAGGTATTCACATCACCTTCAACCATAGAATTAGGTAGCTGGTTGAATGCAGGGATTAAAATACAAATATTACTCTTCTCCTGGTTTTCAACAGTACCATACTATTCTTTTTTTCCTGCTTGATCAAGTTGCTTCTTAATGAAACCTTAGCTATCAATTAACTTCAGTTCTCGTTTTGCTCCTCTGCTAAGAGCTACTGGTACTTTCCCTGGAGAACAAATCATCGCCGTAGTGCCCAGATGTATTTGTAAATGCCAGTCTCCTGAAAAATTTCCAAAGACTGCAAATAACTCTGCATAGTCATCAATTATATCATAGCTCTGAATATTTGAATTAAATGTAGTCTGTGGTTTCACTCTATAAATCTGTTTTACTGTTGCTAGCTGTTTTACAAGATAAATAATATAAAGTGATACAAGAATTACTTACTTTATGGGCTACAACTTGAAAGGTGTCTTTTCTTCTTATTTCAATATTCACACATCAGTCAGTTTCATACCTCTCAACCTCTTAATGCAAGAAATCTGAGCAAAGACCAACAAAATGGGGGTGGGGGGGTGGGGAAACAAAGGCCCAAAAATAGGGACAGGTTTTAAATATTGTTCTTATAAACTTAGAAAGATACTAGAGCAACAGGATTTGTTTTAGCATACATTTTCTGAAGGATTTGAAGTCTGAAACTCAAATGGATGTCATTATTTAGTGACTTCAGTCCTCAGATCATTCCAGTGATTTGCCAGCAAGCCGCAAATTTTATGAGGAACAGACCAAACTATGAGCCAAAAATCTGAACATTCTGCAAAAAATCTGGACAGTTGAGAAGTAACTTTATCTGGTACCTCTGAATATGTTAAAAATTTCTCCTCATATTTGCTCAGTATCTTTTAAACCCAGTGCTTCAAAATTATCTTTAGACAAAATATTAAACTGCACCAATATCTTGTCTTTATTTTTTAATCCTGAACAATAATTCTGAACATTTTATTCTAACAGCCTGGCTTTCATTCTTATCTCTATGCCTCTGATTCATTTTCAAACTTTTCTGTAATAGTTCTTTTCACTTTAACAGCAGCAGTAAACAGCTCATTGTTGTGTTTCTTTTTAATAACATGCAGTTTCTTTTGAGTACTCTTTACTTTTCTTTAGCACATCTTTGAAAAATATCACTTTCTAGAAGATTCTACAAAATGTGGTAAATGGAGGACAATTCATTCTCTTGTGCTTTTAGCCACACCTAATACATGAGATTTAAATTTCAGCTACACAACATTTTCTCTGATCCTTATGGTTCTCTTATCTTCATTAGTGTTACCATTTATTTTTGTGTGGATCTATTTTTTTTACCTTTATTGGTGCAACACATTATCACTTGATTTCTCATTTTTGTCTTTTCATCTGACTTACATTTTGTCTTGCACACATCCATTTCCTAAATTAATTCTTTCAACTGTGTACTCATAATTTAATTTACTCTATGTATATGCATGCATTGTTTTGGTAAGATCTTAGAAGCCTTCCACTTATTTCATCATTTTCTTATGTTACAGACTATTCTGGCTCTTATTAAAGAATCACACATCTCAACAAATGTGCAGTCGTTGGCTTGATTATTCATATCAGTATATAACTATCTATAGTTTCTGTAGGACCTTGTGCCCTTGTAAAGAAAAAAAATGGCAAACAAATGTATGTATTAACTGGGATAGAGCAGTGTTTTTTTCATAATGTGCCAAGGAGTCATGTCTGCTTCATTAACTTCTACAGAAAAACAGACTAGACAAATGGAGACTGAGAGAATCAAACCCTAGACAACAGTAAGCAGCTTATTAACAGTGAATCGTCAATCTGCTATTCTAACTCCCATACTAAATGACAAATTCCTCCAGGGTTCACAATAATTACTGAAGTTGTTTCTAAGACCAGGAAAAGTAAAAATATTAGCTACATATCTTTAAGGCTTTTTCCCAAGCAATATACAGAGATGTAGTATATTACCCCATTTTAGCCTTTTTAGCTAGTCTGTTTGCAATGAGAAATAAACTGAATTTTGAGATAGAAAATCTTCTGTTTTCTGTTAACTTTTTCACAGCAGGAGACATCCTGGTGGTTTCATTCGAAGAGATGAAGCATTTTGTAGACGAATATGTGCACTTCTTAAGTCCAGTGTGATAAACTGTTGAAAACAAATATATTATTTGACTTCTGCAAATGCATTTCTTTTATTTTGTACCATGTACCATGCAATATTTTTTCTGTACTGTGGAGCTTTTCTCCCTGGGCTTCCACTGAAAATTGATTCTGTCAGGCCCAGTGGACTTTCCTGGTAACAAAAAGCAAATAAATAAATGTGGCAGATGGGAGTTGGACAGGACAGTGAGTAATTAACACGATAAAGATGGGTAATGACCCTCCATGAGGTATTTCATCATACTGAACTCTCATGAAGCTGTACCATGTGAGAAGCAACATACAGAGGCTAGGTTCTTTAGCATTTAAAGCTATACACACCATCAGGCAGATTCAATAAACACCACATGGTCCACTAACACTGTGTGCTTCGTGACACAGTGTGCACATGTTAGTGTGCTGTTTAGTATTCAGTAAGTGGTTCTACATGGTGTTTACAGCCATGCAACCATGGTAAACACCATGGCATGCTAATTATAGCATATGCAGCTGAAATGTATGCTAATCAACCAACCCACGATGGAGGAGCTATTCAACAGACTATAAAGCAACCATGTAGACTCAGTGCTGGTTTTCACTATGAATTCTAAAATCTATTGGACTACAGCCAGGGGCAGCTCATGCTATTGGGCTGCAGGACTGCAGCCCCCCGATTTGTACAAAAGAAAAGAAATAAATAAAAAAACAAAAAAAAAAACAAAAGAAAAAAATAATTAGAAAACAAATGCGAGTCCCCAGAACTCGCGCATGCGCACTTGCGGTATTTCCTGAGTCCAGAACTCGCGCATGCACACTTGCGGCATTTTCCAAGTCTGGACTGCTTACCAGCAGTCCAAAGCATGCACACAGAATCCAGACTGCTGGTAAGACAGTCCAGACTCTGAAGACAGCCTGCAACAGCAAAGATCCCAGAAGTCTGTGCAGTTACAACTCCATAGACTGGAAGGGAATTGGACTGCAATGTCTGCAGGGTGGAGCCTGGTCTCGCAGGAAGGACAGGACTTTGCCTCTTTTGCTGCTTTTCCATTTGAAACTGGAGCTTAGGCTAGCATTCACGAAGCTGCTTTGGACTGAAACTTTGCAGGTACTACTTGTTTTAACAGAAGGGTGTGTGTGTGTGTGTGTGTGTGTGTGTGTGTGTGTGTGTGTGTGTGTGTGTGTTTGTGTGTGTGTTTTTTGGGGAGCAATCTCCTTTATCATATTGTCACCATGTTTGCTGAACAGACTATGAAGTACACTTACCGACCTGCAGGAGTTACTAAAATTTCAAGTCAAACCTTATTATGAGAAAAAGGCATCCTTTACCCCCTTGGTGTGGGAGTCAGTGCTCCATTCTACCTTCTTTTTATATTCTGAATCCAAGGTTACACAGGTCTGAGAAAATTTAGTTACTCTCCTTCAGTGTAAAATGTCATAGAAAGGTAAGAGGGGAGCTAGAGCATCCCATATCAAGATGGAGGAGAGGTGGACTTGCTACTGCAACAACTAAAGATGAAGCTTTCAAATTACATGTTATATTGATATCTATTGCACCATATGATGCCTCAGGGTACGCTGGGTCTGATAACCCACAAAGTTATAGGTTTGTTATATGTTAAGCCTAGATAGATAAAAAGATATGCATACAAATATCACACAGATACATACAGGCACAATTACACACACTTGGGCATACACACACACACACACACACACACACACACACACACACACACACACACACACACACACACACGCACACACACGCACACACACATACACACACACACACATGCACACACACACACACACACACACACACACACACACACACACACAGACACACACACGCACACACACGCACACACATATGCTGTTGTAAGGTGAAAATGACTAAATGACTTTAAGAATGGGCACTGACATGGTTTAATATTATCCCCGCAGTAAAATGATATTTGTGATAATATTCCATACATCAATGTGGTCTTTTTATGTGCAGTCATGTAAAAAGTGCAATCCAACAGAAATGTTTAAAAAGCTGACTATATCTTCAGATATAAGCTATGTGTTTTCTAAAATTATATAGCACATGCAACCAGTTGTTTATTCCATTCTTTTGGTTATTAAATAATAGATATTGGTCAGCCTGCTGGTACACAGGTAGGCATTTATCTGTGCTGGTCAAGTTCTACAACAGCTTAGCACTCCTGAATCTAAAGGGGAGCTGAAACAGAATGCGGCTGAGCAACCAGGGAGTAGGAAACTAGACAAAGTCACAACTGAGCTGCCCATTAGCATAACCCAGATGTACTCCAGCTTCCACACATATGACCTTCAGTGCTTTTACCACTTGCTTGATGACTTCCAGAAAATCTAAAAATATTTCCTTCAGCAGGGTCTCTATCATTTTCCCTATATATGTGTGACGGATCCACACAGCCTACCAGTTTTTGCTATGCCTCGAGCCACATATCACTGTGTATGTTTAATTATTGCTAGATTGATTATTGCTAGTTCTTGATATGCCACTACATCACTATATGCTGCTAATATTGTAACAATACAATATGCTTAAGAGCAGGCCTTGCTCACTGATTACTGGTATTCAAAGAGGAACTATATCACAAGGTTGTGAGCTAACTGTTCTCTGAAAAAGGGAAGTAGGGCACAAGAGCAGACATTACAAGACTTGTTTAAAACTTAGGAAATGATCTGTAATTTTCTAAAATATTCCATCAACTCATGATGAGCCTGTAATGTCAGATCTTTCTACAATATTCTGTCAACTCAAAAAAGACTATAAAAGCTCAAAGGTTAAGATGAAAATCATCAGCATCCGGATTTGATCACAGCACCAGCCTGAACTGAGCTTAGAGACATTTCGCCAGTGTCGGCCTTGCCTTGACTGAACAGATAGCTGCACTGGATAGGATTTGAAGTTTCCCTATCAGTGGCAAAGATGATTTTGTTAATGCATATGCTTGTAAGTACATGATTTATTAGTCTTTCTGTTTATTTAGTATTAGCTTTACTGTACATTTAGAAAAGTTTTGCTTAATAAATTAATAAGTTTGAGCCTTGGTGTCTTGTGTCATTTCTATCCCTGTATTAACCTCAGATTTTGAAGTAACGGACTAGTACACTTGGCGTAGTCGGCAGGATCTGGGGTTTACAGTGGAAATGTCACAACAACAACCAATGTTTTTTCCTTTAAAACACCTAGGCATAGGTAAGAAGGATGCCGCATTAGGCACCCCAAATAAGTTGGGCGTTGATGCTACTTTGACAGCATTATTTGGGAAGTGGGATCCTCTTGCTAAGGTATTGAGTCAAGTTTCACCTCCTCCTTCTCCAAAACCCTTGCAGGAAAGACCTAAGGCAGACCCTGATAGCCTAGCTAGAGCTTTAGAGGGGTTAAAATTGGATGATAAGGGAAAAAAGGTGAAGGAAGGGGTAGGGGCAGCCGGATGGCTGTTCTTTGAAGCAATTCAGGAATTAAACAGAGATGTAGATTCACTAAAAGGAAAAGTTTTAGAATTAGAAGAGCAATGTAAAGAGCTCACACACACACATAGACTGGATAGAGATGCCTTGGAGAAGGCAAACATGGCACTTGTTAAAGTAGGGGAGGAAGCTGAACACTGGAAGTCTAATTCAGTGACTTTAGCTACTCGGATAATTCAACAGCATAGACAACGAAACGGGAGAAAACTACACCATCCGCCCTCAAGGCCTCGGGTTCGTGCTTTGCTGTGTAAGGCAGAGTTTGATCCTGAGGAGTGGGAAGGTGATCTCCCCTCAACAGATGAGGGTGATAATGATTTTGAAATAGTAAATTCTCCGTCAGTGGAGGCGCGCCCAGTTATTGAGAAAAAGGGACAGTGGACTGCAGGGGCAGCGCCACAACAATGGGTTGAGGTGCGGAGTTATACTCAAGCTGAATTATTGAATATAATCCAAATCTATAAGCAAAGGCCAGGGGAAACTGTTTTAGCATGGTTTCTTCGGGTTTGGGACACAGGGGGAGAAGCAGTGTCTCTAAATGCTGAAGAGATGCACCAATGTGCATGTCTGGTGTTTCACCCGCGTTTAAAGCAAATAGTAAACAATGTAGATCATGGTGATTCCCAGGTGAATACACTGGTGGTGTGGTTAGCCTCAGCTTTCCGCGCTACTTGGCCCGATGCTACAGCAGTGGCTGATGAACATAAGCCTTGGAAAACAATAGCAGAGGCAATACAGCAGTTAAGAGAAATGGCTATGTTGGCTACCGTTTACTCAATGGAATTGAGGGATGAGGTATTAGTGCTTCCAAGAGGACCAGATGCACAAATTATGACTAGCAATATGAGGAGCAAATTAATCAAAAACGCACCACAGTGGTGGAAAGGGCAGCTGATGGCCGCCCTGGCAGGCTGTGTAGGTCAGCAGATATGGGACGTAATAGCCACTCTAAATCAAATGGCAGAATTAGTGGAAGAAAAAGAACAGAGAAGAGCTAGAAAGGCAAATGTGGAGAGATCAAAAGATAAATCTGAAGAGAAAGTTACAAGAAAGCAAATGTTTCTGGATCTGTTAAGGTGGGGGGGTTGAAGCTGCGGAAATAGATGGGATAGCTACTGAAGAATTATATAAAAAGTGGAAGCAAAAACAAAAAGAAAAAGGTTCAAGTTCTGAAAGTAAAAAGCAAACCCCTACAAGAAGTCCAACCAGGAGTACCACTGAAGGGAAGGTAGGATGGAATCAATTATATCCTGACATCCCTACTGATGAGGAGCTAGCACAGTGGCAAAAGGGGGAATTTAATGATGAGAGAGACTGTGGAGGAAAGGGATGGAGAACCCCGGTCGAAAAAACAGAGACAAATTGACTAGAAGGTGGGTCCCCAGTAGCTAGGGGTACAGTAAGAGCAATTACACCTGGGGACCGACACCCTTACGTACCCCTTACCATTTTTTGGAAGGGAGGGCCACAACATGTGATGGCTCTGGTAGACACAGGATCAGAAGTAACCATTTTTGCAGGCAACCCCCGTAGATTTCGTGGACAGTATGTAGAAATTGATGGTTATGGAGGGGCAAAGACACTAGGTACCAAAACCAAGATTAAGATAGCTTTTGGGGATGGTATTCCTATTTACATTGAAGCAGTGATAGCTCCAGTACCTGAACACATTTTAGGAATAGATGTGTTAAAGGGTAGAACTTTGGAAACCACTGTAGGGCCATTTAGGTTTGGAGTGCGGCATTGTTCAGTCAACGCAGTTAAGGCTGTAGTTCGAGGCAATGCTAAGTGGGAACCGCTTTGTATTCCCACGACTAAAACAATAGTGAACATCAAACAATATCGTATCCCAGGTGGGCACGCTGAGATTACTGAGACGATCCAAGAACTGCTTCGGGTTGGCATACTTGAGCCAACAGTGAGTCCATTCAACAGTCTGGTATGGCATGGCCAGTAAAGAAATCTGATGGATCATGGCGAATGACTGTAGATTATCGAGGTCTGAACAAGGTGGCCCCACCCTTAGCGGCAGCTGTTCCAGACATTGTTACGATCGTGGAAAGATTGTCTTCCTCTGCTGGACCATATCATGCAGTTTTGGACTTAGCAAATGCCTTCTCCATTCCGATAGCAGAAGAAAGCAGAGCCCAATTCGCTTTTACCTGGGAGGGGAGGCAGTATACCTTCCAAGTGTTACCTCAAGGATATCTGCACAGCCCTACCCTGTTTCATGGACTAGTGACTAGAGACCTAGCCAAGTTACAGCTGGACAAAGTGACTATTTTTCATTACATTGATGACATAATGATTACTGGAGAAAAATCTGATGTGGATATCGCACTAAAAACTGTAGTTCAGCACCTTCAGAACAGAGGGTGGGCTGTAAATGAGAATAAAACACAACAAGGGACATCAGTAAAATTCCTTGGTATGATTTGGAACGGAGCGAAAAGGGAAATTCCTGCAGCAGCACTGGAGAGTATCCAGAAAATTGCAGTCCCGAAAATGAAACAGCAGGCGCAGGCCTTTTTGGGAGCAATGGGCTTTTGGAGAGCATTTGTACCTCACCTTGGACTGATTTTGCGACCCATTAACTATGTAACTAGGAAAAAATGTGACTTTCAGTGGGGTCCCAAGCAACAAACGGCTTTTGAAGAAGCAAAAAAGGCTCTACAGCGAGCGCGGGGCTGGGCCCAGTTGATCCACAACAACCTTTTGTCCTTGAAGTAACAGTTGCCAATAATGTTATGTCTTGGGGGCTGTGGCAGAAGGATGACACTGGGAAAAAGAGACCCTTGGGATTTTGGTCCAAATCCCTGACTGGAGCGCAGGTGAGATATAGCCCCCTTGAGCAGCATGTACTGGCGGTGTACTCAGCATTGATTCATGTGGAAGGAATAACTAAACAACAAACAGTGACAGTTAAGATAGACTACCCAATCCAGGGGTGGTTACAAGACAATACTTTGATGAAAACCCTGATAGCACAATCTTCGACCGTACAAAAGTGGAAGTGGTATTTACAGGAAAGGGCCAACATTGTGCCTGGAGTGTCTCAGGTACAACAACAGTTGGCTGGACTGGTAATTCTGGATGATGCTGATGCGATAGAACAACAGCGACATGAGCTTCCACAGTCTCCAATAACTGAAGCATTACCATTTGATAATTTAGATGCAGAAAAACAGAAATTTGCATGGTTTACTGATGGTTCTGCCAAAATTGGATCAAATGGTAGGACCTGGACTGCGGTGGCTTATTGCCCACGAACAGAAACTGTGTTATTTGACGAAGGTACTGCCGGTTCAAATAATCAGGCAGAATTACGAGCTGTTGCCCTGGTCATCGATAGTTTATCACCTGAGGATGAAGCATACATCTATACTGACAGCTGGGCAGTTTATAAGGGATTGACAACCTGGTTACCTGCCTGGCAGCAACAGGATTGGAAGATCCATGGCAGACCTCTATGGGGAGGTTCAGAAGATTGGCAACGGATTTGGGAAAAAGCTCAACAATGCAAAATCAGTGTTGGACATGTAGATGCCCATGCATCACTTGTAACAAATGAAAGGAGGCATAACCAGCAGGTACATAAGATGGCCGCGGTACGTGTTACTGAAGAGAAAGCCGAAAGTGCTAGTATGGCAAGATGGGCCCATGATCAGAGTGGATATTTGGGAAGAGATGCGACAATAGAATGGGCATGGAGGCATGGTATGCAGTTGAATAAGGAAATAACTACGGACGTTATAAAGCAGTGTGAAATCTGTCAAAGAAATAGACAGAAGCAACTGCAAGCAGAAGCATGCAGACACATTCACAGAGGCAGCCGCCCAGCACAAATCTGGCAGATAGACTTTATTGGCCCTTTACCACTGGATCAAAATCAGCAACACTGCCTGACGATGGTGGACACTTATTCAGGATTAATAATGGTGTCCCCATGCAAAAAGGCAAACCAGCAAGCAGTGTTAAAAGGATTGAATAAATTATGTGTGACATATGGGATTCCCACTGAAATCCAAAGTGACCAAGGCAGCCACTTTACCGGAGCAGAGGTTCAAGAATGGGCAAAGGAAAATGGAGTTTGATGGGTGCTGCATATCCCATATCATCCCCAAGCTGCTGGTTTAATTGAAAGGTATAATGGGCTCCTTAAAGAACAAATTCGAAAGAACACTAATGATGGAACGTTGCAAGGCTGGGCAAAGGTATTAGATTAGCTGTGAGTCAGCTAAATAACAGACCCCGGAAGCATCAAGGAACTCCCTTGCAAATGCATATGAATGACATTCGATCCAACTGCTGTGTTTTGAAAATAGAAAAGCTGAATCCAAATGCCATATACCCTCTTTTGACAAATACTGATCAAACTCGATTCTGGCTATGTGCATTGACTGAACAAAGGGTGCCAGCACAAAATATGGCATTAGTTGAGACAGGCTGGAAACTCTCTCTCCCAGAAAATTGGCACTGGGGGCAAAAAGGGCTATTAGGAGAAAGTTGGGAGGTTTTTACATTATGGGAGCCAGAACGAGAAGTGATAGTGAAGGCTATCAACTTAGATAACAAGACACAAATGATTCAAAAAGGACAACCTTTAGTAGAAATTTGTATGCATCAAGATGCTGTCATTTTACTACAAGACTGTGATACTAAACCAAGCAAGTGGCTGGGAACAAAGGTTATAGTGACCGCACCCAATCAGCCAAATGAACATGGGACAGTAATTTGTGATGGACCTGGTGATACTGTTTTAGTATTACTCGATTCTGCTAAACAACCATTGTACTTTCCTCTCCATAGATTATTGCCACTGTTTGTGAAGGAGCCGACCTTTTCCAACGACAACACTTAGATGGGCCATATAACTGTCTTGATCCTGTCCCTCTATTCGAAGGGGAAGATGTTGCAAATTTAACAGCTGACTGTGACTTTTATTGGAAATTGGGAGACCATCTATATGCAGTGACACCCAAGCCTGCCTTAACTTGGAACATCACTCAGACGGAAAACATTACAACTGTATGTAGACTGAACTATGATAGACATCCTGAAAAATGTGTTTCCAACCCTTTCGGAGGTTTGTACCAAAGGCTAAATGAGTCGGGATTTCCTTTAGCTAAGTCTCCATTAGATTCCTCCTGCATAGCTGAATTTCAAAGGGAAAATGACACCACGGAAACCCTATCTCCGGATTTGGAGATATATGCCATGGATAATAGTTCGACTGTATTTAATGGTTTGGGACATGTGGTAAGATATACCAGAGGATGTAAAACTGTAAGTAGTGCTAGAGTTATACAACATATTAAAATGATAGTTAACATGTCAGCAGTTGATATTACCACCAGGTATCCACATTGTAAAATTGCACAATTATGGCCGGTTGATTCTTTGCATATCAAGTACAAAAATTACAAATATAGAAGAAATAAACGTGATGTTACAGGTATTCTTGGTACTGCACTAGGTGCAGTCGGAACAGGGACTGGATTCCTAAACAGTGTAGATATAGATACCCTACGTAGCAAATTGAGGCATTTGGGCACTGACCTAAATATGGCCTTTAAGCTACTAGTAGACCATGATCCCGAGCTGGGACAAAGAACTGTAGACAGTATTTTAACTCAAACTGTCTTATGGAGGTGGATTGAACATACAAATACATATACAGAACAGATTTTAAATAACCTTACAGCAGAAGTAAATCAGACTTTTTGTATCTTATCTCAGTTGGCTGCCAACCAGCAATATTTGCAATTCACTCAAACTTGGGGGGCTAAAAAGGCAGCCCATTGGCAAAAGGAACTGCAACTGTATCATTGGTTAAAGCCAATAGATTTTGCATGTGAAAATAAGTCTTGTATACTGATTTTTTACTATCTTGCTAGTAAGAAAGGAACAAAGCAGGTCTGTCCATTTGTTGCATTGCCCTTGCAATTTGGAGATAATTGGTGGGTACCTCAAATTGAATCTACTTTGATTGATTATAATGATGTACCCATTGATGTGGCAGGTTGTGAAACCTGGCCCCAGGGGTGGGTATGCATGATGGTGAAGAGGAAGCCTCACCCATGCTTACATAATGGAACTGGGGAATGCACCTGGCACAGGTATGTAGTGAATGGTACAGACATCTACCAGCTAAATGATACCACTGTTTGTGTGATATTCTCCTGTAAATTAGCCTGGAGTGATGGGATGATCACAACTGGTAGAGCATACTGTAAAAGTAATATCCATGTAATTATTGATTTTTGTACTGGAGAATTGATTAGACTGACTAGATGGATGGACGTCACATTTAATGCTAGCATAGAACCATTACACACTTTTAAGTGGCTATCTCTAGTCCACCCGGACTTTCAACAGATTAAGCAGGAAGAACAAACAGTGTTGCAACTTCTAAATAAAACACTAAATGATGCGCATCAAACCGTGATTAAAATGATTAAAGATAAAGGTACCATTGTAAAGATTGCAAATGAAATACAGGATATAACTGTTTCGCATTGGTATGATGTTTTTATGTGGTCATCTAAGGCTTCAGTGTGGTTTAATTTGTTATTGCATCCTTTACTTTTGACCACAATAATTTCTGTGTTATTTTGTATAATATCATGCTGCATTTATTGTAAAGTGATGAGAAGGTACAAACTGATGTTGTCAGTTTTAACCATTATAAGGGATACACAGCGTACGTTGCTCGATGCAAGGGGTGGCCTGTGACGGATCCACACAGCCTACCAGTTTTTGCTATGCCTCGAGCCACATATCACTGTGTATGTTTAATTATTGCTAGATTGATTATTGCTAGTTCTTGATATGCCACTACATCACTATATGCTGCTAATATTGTAACAATACACTATGCTTAAGAGCAGGCCTTGCTCACTGATTACTGGTATTACTGAACTTTTGTTAACCTATAAGTTGTTTATCAGCTTAAAAGATGTTTACCAGAATGTGGGGATTTCAAAGAGGAACTATATCACAAGGTTGTGAGCTAACTGTTCTCTGAAAAAGGGAAGTAGGGCACAAGACCAGACATTACGAGACTTGTTTACAACTTAGGAAATGATCTGTAATTTTCTAAAATATTCCATCAACTCATGATGAGCCTGTAATGTCAGATCTTTCTACAATATTCTGTCAACTCAAAAAAGACTATAAAAGCCCAAAGGCTAAGATGAAAATCATCATCAACATCCGGATTTGATCACAGCACCAGCCTGAACTGAGCTTAGAGACATTTCGCCAGTGTCGGCCTTGCCTTGACTGAACAGATAGCTGCACTGGATAGGATTTGAAGTTTCCCTATCAGTGGCAAAGATGATTTTGTTAATGCATATGCTTGTTAGTACATGATTTATTAGTCTTTCTGTTTATTTAGTATTAGCTTTACTGTACATTTAGAAAAGTTTTGCTTAATAAATTAATAAGTTTGAGCCTTGGTGTCGTGTCATTTCTATTCCTGTATTAACCTCAGATTTCGAAGTAACGGACTAGTACAATATGAGATATATAACAGTGTATTTTGTATATACAATATACCAAATACAAGATGCTTGCTTCAGCATATACGGTGTGCTGTCTGTGACAAGATTAATATGCCATGCCCAATTCAAAATCTACATTTGCTTATTTATTTTATATTTCTTTATTTATTCATGCCATCCCTACTGATATTACCCGTTTCATTCCTCTCTGGGTGAAGTATTTGAGTGACAAACCCTACCACCCCCTTTGCAGATAAAAATAATAATCAGACAGCATATTAGTATGCGGAAGCATGTCTATGATCTCTGAAGTCTGGAATATTCTACAAGAGAATCATAAAGATTTAGGACAATGCAAAATAACATGCTGTGTTATCCACCTGGTGATGTAAACCTTGGCTCTAGATGATTGTCACCGATGAAGTGACATGCTGACCCCATGTGCAAAAATGGGAAAAAGAGGCTGTGGATGGATGGATTTGTATACCATAAGCCTGTAGTGCAGAAATCTTTTCATTTTATTTCTGTTTTGTATTGCACATTCAGAGAGTGTATGTGTGTGGCTAGACTCTGTACCTTGGGAAGTAGGTAGCAAGAGCTTGACTTCTCTACCCACCACCACTTGTGAAATGTTTGCCTCATTTTTGTTCTATTCCTCAAAAAAAATCTGTGTTTTGTCTGGATTTTGAATTCACTAAAAAATGACAGACATGGCATTTAAATTTCAGACTTCATATTCTTCAGAAAGTACATGGTAAGAGAAAGCCTTTTATTCTAGCAAATTTCTGTTTATAAGATCAATATTTGAAATTCGTCCCTATTTTTGGGGCTGTATTCCCCCATTATTGGCTTTGTCCAGGTTTTTTGTGCTAAGAGGTTGACAGCTATGGTAACAACTGAATTCGCAGAATATGTTTGGGGCTGTATTCCACCATTATTGGCTTTGTCTAGGTGTTTTGTGCTAAGAAGTTGAGAGAGCTATGGTGAGAACTGAATTCACTAAATGATAGCATGTCTTTCAAGAAACAGCTTATCTGGCATAGTGGTATGCTGTTCTGACTGTAGTGCACAGGGTCCTGGGTTCAAGACTTGGTAGTGAAATACATGGTGGCAACACAGCATTGTATTCTAGCAACTTTCCAAGATTATGCAAGCAATCTTTAAAATGTATCCCTAGTTATTGGGCTTTTGCCCCCCTAATACATTTTGGCTTTTTCCAGATTTCTTGTGCTTCAAAGTTGAGAGATACAGTTGAGTGTCAAGTGCATTTTACAAGGAGCTAAGAGCTTAAAGAGACATTTAGTGCTGCTTATGGTGTGGCTACTTGGGTTGTTAATAGCACAACAGGTAGTGTACTTGCTTTTGATGCAGAAGACTGTGGGTTCTACTCCCATAGTATATAGATGCATTACTGATACTGTACTGTGTTGTACTTTTAAAGGGGGTGGATGCTGCAGTCCTCAGAAAGTCCTCTTTGGTGGAGTTACCTAGTAACGATGAACCTGTTATCAGTTTGCCATCCATTCCCCTATTGCGACATTACTAGCTTATCATTTTTTAAATGTAGCATAGGCAATTTATTCCTCAAGAGCAACAGGTACTTAATTTGTACATGAAACAATGAAATATAAAGTTGTGTGCTAGCAGCAACCTCTTCATTAGTTAAAGATCTCTTTAATGTGGAATTATTTAGATGACTTTTACTTCTGCAGAGATTGTGCATATTTACTGATAATGGTGGATTGTAGAAGTTTGAGTAGACTTTTATGATGGAAATGTTCTGAACTGGGCATTTTTATCATTATTGGTGCATGCATTTTGTTTCATTATTTACTGGAAAAATGTTCAAAACAATAAATTTAAAATGCCAAATAACTGTACTGCATTATGCAAGGAATATGATTTAATACAGCCAGGAAGGTGTATCAAAGAACACATCTGTGTTTCCTGTGCAAGGGGCTTATGATTTGAAAACAGCCCAAAGTTAATCTTTATCTGCCACTGGTCAGATGTATTTTCTTTGAATGTGGGTTTTGATGTTGTTTCAATGAATGTGAGTTTCAAGGGCAGAGAAGTTTTAATGCTAAGTCTATTTTCATTGTGAAACTGCATTGTTTTGTTTAGCAGATGTTGATTAGTGTTTGTGATGTAAAATGTAAAATAAAACTTTTAAATGAAATCCAAATCATTGTAGAAGTAAAGCAGTATGCACATTACAGTGTTTATGGTAAATGGGGTGAAATAGCCAAGTAATGGGACATTGGAATAGCTGTAGGGGGAAGCCCATTCAACCATGGTTTTGTGAGAGGGGAAGGGAGGCAAACCCAGCCCTGGCTGAACTATACTTGTCAACTATCCAGATTTTTGCAGAATGAATAGATTTTTGCTTATTTTTGATTTGATCCTCATAACATTTGTGGTTTTCTGGTAAATCATTTAGGAATGAAGTCACTAAATAACGACAGACATTGAGTTTCAGACTTTATACCCTTCAGAAAAATGCATGCTAAAATAAGACCTGTTATTCTGTCAACTGTCTAAGTTTATACAGGAGCAATTTTAGTACTGTTTGTATGTTCCCCAATACATTTGGCATTGTCCATATTTTCTGCATTAAGAGGTTGAGAGGTATGAGCAAATAAATCGCTTTATAGAATCAGGTATATCCAACCCTCTCAACTGTCACCAATTTTGGCTCAAAATGTTGTTCTCCCCTTAATAATCCCTCCACAAAATGACAAATTTGGAAGAAAACGTGGAAGGTTTATAATTAATAAATAATTGTAATGATCAGAGTAATAGATTACTTTTAATTTCAGAAATGCGTGTAGATTCTCTTATTTTTTCAGCTGCTCAAATTAGCAGTACTAATATTAAAAAAGTGTCCCTTCTTTGACAGGTTCCCAGCTGTATTGTGTGGCTATTTTATATTTTTGCATCACATTTTTGGCCCGTTTATCATAAAATTGTGGTTTTCTGGCAAATTAGCAGCAAATCCTTAAAGACTGAAGTTAGAAAATAATGACAGACATTTGACTTTCAGATTTCATACCCTTCAGAAAATTCATATTAATGCAAGACCTACCATTCTATTATCTTTCTAAGTTTATAAGAGCAATATGTAAAATTGTCCTTATTTTGGGGTCTTTGTTCCACTTCTATTTATGGTTTTGTCCAGATTTCTTGCTCTGAGGTCGAGAGGTATTACAAATGTGTCAGGGCCATCACCATCAGCCAGAGACATTTCAAATTATGACATATTTGTTGCACCCCACTCCCCCATGTAGTGACTCTGGATGTGTTCAAGCAAGACAAGGAGCAGTTATGCAGTGTAAGTGTGCAGAGTATCCCCCCATCCAAGGTAGACACAAATACTGCAGTAGCTTTTCATCTGTCCTTCATTTTGGAGAATGTTCTGCTTTTCTGTCATATTTTTATACTGTTGTTTTATGCTTCTTCTTATTCAGAAAATGCATGTCGTTGCAATGCCTGTTGCTCTGTGTTTAAGTATCAATGCTTTAATGACCATCGGGTAAGCTTGTCTGAGACTGTAAGATGCAAGTAAGCTTTAATAACCATACTGTTAAAGAATTTCCAGCATTGAAATTCTTTCTGTTGTTGCCATGCAGAGAATATTTACATAACTACATAGCATATAAGCCTTAGGTATTGAAATGCATATGACAGTATTTGTAATAAAAGACAAGATTACAGTGTTTTCAGAAGCTCATTACATTTGTTGGAGACTTGCAGTCATCTTTGCAGGCTTTTACCCTAAACTAAACAGAATGCCAATCTATTATGTGTGGTCCATAACCTGTGCAGTAATCCTTTAAGCAATTTATCTTGAGCTTGTTTCTTGTTTGCTGTTGATTTTTTACTTTTATCATGTTTTCCCCATGAAACAAGTAGATAGTTGCCAGGCAGCAGGTCTTTTTAAGATGAGAAACATTTTTACAAGTGGGGGTATCACAGAAATTGCTACTTTCAGCATGTTACTTGCTACTTTTATAAAGCTGAATATAAATTATAATTAGAACTGCAGTGCAAAGAGAAGTGGTTTGAGTTGAGTGCTGCTTGTTTTTTTATACTTGATTTTGACTGGCATTCCAGTAATGTATTTAAAAAGTAATTTATTTTTTCATGCCTTGCAACCTCTTTGTTTCCATTTAGATATTAAGTAAGCTGTCATGTAGCCAATGCACTGACATATTTTTTTCTTCTACAATTCATTTTGCCTTGATTGGACTCTCATAATGACGATTTGGCAGTGGCTCCTAGGGCAGCGTATTTAATTAAAGTCCCAGTTTTTGCATTTTTTAGCATAACTCTGCCCCTTTCTAGTTGGCCACATCCCTTCCTGTTGGCCCCACCCATTCAACTCTCTCCTGCAGCCCCCTTTGATTTGAAGTCACCAGCCACCACTGAATACAGCCACAGAAAGGAGTCTATACAGAAAGAATATTAGGAACTGCTGTTGCTTTAATTCATGTATATGTGCAACAGGCTGAAGTCTATGCTGCTGCTACTAATAGACAACCGCCAAGAAGGAGAAGAGTTTTTAGACCCAATTTAACTTATCACAATCTGCATGAGGTAGAAACTGTAGAGCGCTACTGGGTGGATAGAGACACACAACAGGAGCTCTCCAACCTCTGTCGCCCTCAGCTCAGACCCAGGGTGAACTGAAGGAAACTTATACCAGTTGAGACAAAGATATATGTAGCACTTACAATTTTAGCTACAGGCATCTTTCAGAGACAAACGGGGGACATGCTGGGAGTGTCACAGGCATTACCACCCAGTATCCTCCATCAGTTCCTGAATGCTATGCTCCAACATGCCAGTGACAACATATATTTCCCCATGCCCCTGAGGATTGGACAATAAATATGCAGCAGTTGTACCCTGTAGCAACTGCCCTGAAGTACTGGGTGCTATAGATTGCATACATATAGAAATTAAGGCACCAGATGGGGAAAAGGGATGGGTCTACATGAATAGAAAGGGCTTCAACTCTGTTAATTGCCAAGTCATGTGTAATGCCAAGGAAATCATCTTGGATGTGTGTGCCGGCAACCCAAGCAGTTACCACAACTCACATACCTGGTACACCTCCCACCTGCATTGGATGTTCTCTAGGGGTGATATCCCACAGGATCATTTACTGGGGGATTCAGGTTGTGCATTGGAACTGTGGCTGATGATACCCATCAGAAATGCACGCACACTAGCTGAAGAACACCATAATGATGAACATGCTCAAACCAGAAATATCATTGCTTGTGCGTTTGAGCTGATGAAGTCATGGTTCTGGTACCTAGATACATCTGGGAAGCCCTGCAATACAATCTACATATATGTACTGAAATATTTACCTTCTGTGCCATGCTACACAACATCATCTGGAGAAAACAGATTCAGCAGGATCAACAAGGGGAAGGGGCACACATCCCACCACCAATGACAAGGTCATCACAACCAAATGCAGGTGAGGAGTCAGAGGGGGGGAAGCAGTAGCTGCTGTGGGTGTAGGCAGATGTAGGCATGCTAAATATGCTCTTGCACTGGCTAAGAGGCAGTACATAGCACACTCACTCATCACCTAAGGGGCAAAAGCCTTCATCCTACGCACATACATATAGTAAAATTGATGCCAGGTAATGCTCACAACCTTTATCTAGCCATATAATGGCTGTGTACAGCTTGCATCAGACAGAGTCAGCCCTGAACTAAAACTGTTGCAACTGCTGGATCTACAGTGGATAAAAAAAGTGTACACACCTGTGTTAAAATGCCATGTTTTTGTGATATAAAAAAATGAGACCACAATAATCATTTCAAACCTTTTCCCACCTTTAATGTGACCTATAACATGTACAATTCAATTGAAAAACAAACAAATCTGTTAGGGGAAAAAATAAAAAATATACAATACGCTGGTTGCATAAGTGTGCACACCCTTAAACTAATACTTTGTTGAAGCACCTTTTAATTTAATTACAGCATTCAGTCTTCTTGGGTAGGAGTCTATCAGCAAGGCATATCTTGACTTGGCAATATTTGCCCACTTTTCCTTGCAAAAGTGCTCCACTCTATCAGATTAGAGTTAGAAAGTAATGATACACATTTCAGTTTCAGACTTTACAAACCTCAGAAGATTATTAAAAATACTAATGCAAAAACATGTTTGATGCTATCAACTGTCTAACTTTCTACGACCAAAATATGTCAAAAGGACAATTAGCAAAACAATATCACAAACACAGTTATAATAAGCACTAAGTCAGCTATGCAAACTGAGCATTAGACACAAATGTTATGTATCTCTGAATCCGAAAGAGAAAACAAATATCTGGCACAGTTATCATCACTTGCAAAGAATGTTGTGCATGATTTGGGGGGGAGGGGGCAGGAAGCCTAGGCTGACACAAAAGGTCAGTGTGATAAGAAAAAGAAGCAGACAGACATTTGGATAAAGTAACAAAAGGCCAGTGACACAAAATGAGTTTTAAGCTTCACAGCTGAACCATTTAACTGTTGTGTGTCTGTATGGGTCCTCCAGGTGAAATTGGTGTGTGGGTTTCTGCAGGAATACAGCCAAGCTCTGTGCTATCTTTACATCTTGGTACATTGGACAGGTGTGAGCTATCCATGGTAGAGGTGGCAGTTCATTGTTTTCATACCCAACCATGAGAACTGGTTCTGCCAGGAGCTGCACTGGCCACACTCATGGTCAGATGCACTGCTGCTACCTGAACATAACTTATGTCCGCTGGATGAGATCCCCTCATGAGGTTGTCCAGGACCATGATCCCATGGCCTGCCATATCTGAGTGTGGACATCTCGACCACTGATGGAGCAATGGAAGTAGTGCCACTATATGTGATCGGGCACAGCCACATCAGCTAACAGCAGATGATGTGGCTGACCTATGCCCACAAGGATGCTGTCCCCTTCTCAGCAGACATTCCATCACAGACACTGCCTGTTCCAATGTGTCATTCATCCAATCCATTGAATCAGCAACATGGTGGCAGTCACACATGTCAGCCTGTGCCACATCTACAACCCTAAGCATTTCTCTGAAGGACTTATGGGAACATGTTTGTGCCTCCATGACCGCCCTAAACATACATCAAGTAGCATTTGAAGACACATCTGGATCAGGTGGAGGATGGACAGCAGGTCTACTTCAAGCACCCCTAATAAACCTTCTGCATGGCACCTTGTTCACACTTTGGCTATGGCCAGAGTCAAAAAGCACTGAAGCCACAGTAACCACACATCCCTGTTCGAGTTTCTCACCCTCCGCCTGTCCAATATCTGAGGGCTCACTGGAATGGGTTGACATAGGCCTACTGGCTGTGTCCAATGGAATTACAGGCAATGGCTGAATGTCAACCTCAGTGTCAGATTCAACCTCTGCATCCCCTGACTGTGTGACTGTTTGGCCACCATCATCATTAGAATCTGCTGATACTCTGACATAGTGGTAAGAGTCCTACAGTTCCACTATCAGGATCACCTGTCATAATAAGCAACAAGCACAGGAAAGAAATTAATAGCTACACTACTATAGTCAAATGTATGCTAACAAACTAACAGTGGTGTCACTACTACAGACAGTGCAGCAATACACAAAACAGTCCTGACACCCACATCACACATATGGATAAAATAAATATTTCCTTGAACTGCTCATCACTACTGACAAGAAAATATTTGGCTTACCATGTGCAGATGATGTTATGCTTCCCATGAATGATGGTCCTGGAAGAAGTTAAGCAAAAAAGTAAGGACACCATCATCAGACTTAACAGTAACACATGGCGTTAAGACTTTTTACCCTTTATACCATTAACGATACATTTAACAAGAACTTGGATGACAAGTCCACCCTAAGCCCATGTTTAATCAATCAGAATATGTTGTTAATTGTATCAATCTACAACTATCTCCCAAATGAATTTAATGTTAAACAGAATTTAAGTATTGCTGTCAATATTTTACTATACAAGAACTATTTCACAATTGAGATGATAAGCCTACCTGGAAGCTCCTCCTGGGACATACTTGTTCTCCCTGAAACAGTAGCACCAACATCAATGATATCATTTTCTGCACTTTCTAGTGAGCTGTCTGGATCCCTGACAGTGGACAGGAACTCTCCATTTACTGTTAGTGGTGGGTGTGTAGCAGCTCCCCCATATCCATACTTTCATGGGCCACTACAGCTGCTCTCTTCCATGCAGATCAAATCATGTCAGTGGCCCTATGGCACACCTGAGCATATGTCCTGTTGTGGCTGCCTACTGCTCTCACTTCAGCAACTAACTGCTGCTAAATTTGCATTCTGCCTGATATATATCCACGTCTTCTCTCAAGTAGAAAGGCACCATTTTGCTTAAAAGATTCCACAAATACCTCATTCTCAGGGTCACTGAATGTGGGTTTTTGGAGACCGGGATGCCAGGTGACCTAAAACACAACAGAAGGATAATACACATAAGTGTCACATAACTAAAAGTCCTGTTTCGATATAACATATAAAAGGTAGCATTTCATTATTACCCACTGGAGAAACATAAAACATTCAAGATATTCAAATTTATTTATTTATTTATTTATTTGCATTTGTTAACCGGGTTGGTCCAGTTGGGTAAGAATTACCCTTTTTCAGTGGAGACCCGAGGGGAAAAGCCCCAAACAGACATACAAATACATACGAATAGAGACAAATTAACAATATTACAGAGGAAACAATATTATGGGTACAATGGATAAGAAAAACAAACAATGAAAGTTTGAGAATATGAGTAAGGTAGGCCAGAGGCATGGATGCAAAAGATTTATGAAAAGGTGTTCTGAGCAAGATCTCTGAATTAAGTTAAAGTAGGCAAGGAAATGATGATTTAGGTGTGGAGTTAGTAGTGTGGGAGTTTCAGGTGGGAGCATGTGATATAAAAAAGGGAATTGTGTGGCTGTAAGGATATTCAAATATAAAAAAGGGAATTGTGTGGTTGTAACATATTACAATCACACATAAAGCAAGACTGGATCCAAAACAAGGGGAGTAACAATAGTAAAAATTTGTTCGTGCCAAAACAGAAGTGCAACTTTGTTACCCCACCCCCAAAAGAACAGGGAAATGACACATTTTGCTAACAAACCATCAGTGAAATGCTAAAAGTGCAATCAAATAAACTGTCCCTGAAACGTGTACAGATTTCACACAGAACATTCCATTTTAAGCCAGTCATGTCTACCTGTGGCCAGCACTCCCCTAGAGGTGTGTATAGTCTATCTGAAAAGGCTAACACCCCTGTGTCATTGACAATATAGAACATTTACATGTCACAGAAATAACAATAGAAGAATGACAGTTGTAACATTAACACTTGTGATAACAGTTAATAAGGCTGTGCATCTGAGAAAGTGAAATGCCCTCACAAACATGCCCATGCCATCAGTACACTTCTAAGAAATTCATACAGATTAAAGTAGTATTTGCTAATATATATATATATATATATATATATATATATATATATATATATATATATATATATATATATATATATATATATATATGATATAGATTAGATACACACACACACACACACACACACACACACACACACACATATATATATATATATATATACATATGACATTTCAGCATATACAGTATATAGCTGAAAATGCAGTCATGCCTTACCAAGGTCAGTAGTCCTCTGTGCAGATATATCCCAAAGTAATATCCTCTTCTGTGTTATCCACATACACAAGTCTCCTCACCTTCAGGTTCCCTAGCTACATAGTTCCCTTTTTAAGCTGTAGATTCAGGGCTGTCAGAATGGTGAAGATGCAAATGAGGTGTGACCTCATTAAAATTGTTGAGTCTCAATTGCTTAGCTCCATGTTTCAGATATAAACATAGTGCAGGCAATCCCTCAGTGTTTGTTGATAATGGATTGCAACTGTGAATGATTACTGCTAAGAAGAAGAAAAATACAACAGCAATTCAGGCTGCCCTACCTCCAGTGGAACTGTCAGCCAGGTTAGACTTATGAAGTGTAGAAGCAATTGTATTAAGGTTTGAAATATAAGTAAGCAGCATACATTTCACAGCTTCTGTTCAATAACATTCAACCTCCCTTCATTTGTTGACATCTGTATATTTTTGCCATTTAATATCCTCACACATTTTAAGGACGATGACACAGAATGCCTTACAGGTTGCAAATCTCAGATTACTGCTCAGATAAGACAAGAATGAGCAGAAAACAAAGACAGAGACAGAGCTGCAATTTTGCAAGCAATAGTCATAAATGGTTGTGTGATCACTCAGTTCACTACATCTGACATTAATATATGTACAAACAACTGTCTTATGTTTGTTAGCACTGTGGGTGATGTTGCAGTTGGATGTATGCTTAATGATTTCAGTTCTCTGCTGCTGATGCAGCTGCAAAGCTGTATGTGTGGCAAAGAGGGATAAGACACCCTTACTGTGTTTCAAATGTTCATTGGCGTGAGAGTTCAAATCCAGACCTGTGTAACAATATTTCATGTGTACCAACAGATATTTTGTAGTGTTTATTTCATAGATTTCTTTTCTACATTTCAAGTAATTTTTCCAATTTTTAAATGCCAGTGTTTGTGTAGTGCAAGGCTTAGTGCAAACAAGGTAAATGGAGAAACATATTGAATGCCAGGTTAAGCTATGCTCATCTCATTTGCATGACACTCTGATTTGCATGATGCTTAGCAGTGCACAAACCTGGACTAGTGGCCCACACAAGAAGCAGACAAAACACCTGCAGACAGGGTGCAGACAGTGTAAAGGTCAAAAAGGATACATTGTTGCAGTTTTTGATTTCCATCGCCCAATACCACTAAGCAATGTTGTGCAGCAGCTAGCAAGCTTCCCCAACACCTGCAGCCTTTGAATACCTGCAGACAGGATGCAAACAGTTAACAATTTAAAATGGATACATTTGATTAATTCTGTTAGGCACTGCAAAAACGCTCTAAGCAGCATTTCATGTTAGCTAACACACGTAACTTAAGAATGCATACAGAATTATGTATCTGTTATTTAACTATTCCTGTGGCAACAGATGTAAGTGCAGAATTGTAATACAGATGGTCCTGTCTTCTAATACAGGAAGTACAACATATTTTTACAGTTGTGACAGTCCAGTTTATAGAAATGAACACAAAAATATACAAGTGTTATTTCAACTCTCATGTGGCAGCAGATGTTAAGTGTAGGACTGCCATACATATGGTCCTGGGTTCCAATACAGGACATTCCAGGCATTTTTACTGTTGTTTCATTTCATGTTATATTCAATCTCACTTATAACACTTTAGATAGTGGAGCTGATATCAATTATATTTATGAAGGATAAGACACCCTTATTGTGGTTTCAGATGTATGTCTGTGAGTATACGGTCTACTATATGTCTGTAAGTATAATTCTGCTATCTGGACTTGGATGGCCTTCACACACAAATGAATCTATATATATATAAGGACTTTGTCAGGTCATATACACACACACACACACACACACACACACACACACACACACACACACACACATATATATATATATATATATATATATATATATATATATATATATATATATATATGGGTAACACCACAAACTGTCATCTGTATTTATGAATGGTTCATGACTATGTCTGAGAAACACTTCTGTGGCAAAGATACAAAAATTACCGCTGTGGAAGAAAATGTTTTGTCCTTTATGAATAGGTTTGAATCCCACACTGTAAAACTTTTATCAGTGTATAAAGCCAAACCAAAAATGTGTCAGGTCATGAAATTTATGCCCCCCAGTGCATGTCTGCAAAGTTTTGTCACCTAAAAGTTATAGCAGCAGACACCCCTCAAGCTAATGTCAAGTGTCAGATTAGCCTTCCACTTTCAAAAATAGCTTTCATCCCTGCTTGCCACTGTTGCTCTCTACTTAACATTGTGCAAATTTGGTTGGCATCATTTCTTGGGTTTGCACACTACCAGTAAAAACAATAACAGGAACTGGCAGGAAACCATCATTTACTTTTGCTCTACTTTTGGGATTAAACATGTCTGACCTTAGTGGGGAAGGTGCCCAATTTAGGGTGCAGATGTGGGGTGTTCAGGATTCCAGGATATTTATTGGACTCTTCATAAAACAAAACAGCCAAAGGAATTTGCAAGGGGGCTATTCTGGCTCCCAGTACATCTGAGGCTTGGCATACTCTGACCAGTGCAACTGGCATCGCACATACACTGGAGAACAGTGTAGGCACAATTTTAATGACCTAATAAGGAGTAACAAGGATATGCTCAACCAGTGGTGGTATAAGTTTCAAACCAATGACATCCCACAATTGTGTAAGTATACTAATAAAGAGAATTTATAATACGTAGAAAGCTAAATATAGGCAAGACTGGTATGCATAATGCTCTTCTGTTCTTTTCTTTTCACAGCTTATCCCAACATTGAGTTGAATCGTCAGGCTCATGCTGATCATTTGGAGAGACTGAGGGAAGCAAGTGGCATATATGCAACACAAGATACGTATTTTCGTAGCTTTAAAAGTTAAATATATTTATTTGTTTTCTATACAGTAATAGCAAAGTGAGCATGCATATCCCAATAGTAAAAGCAAGTATGCATGCATAAGTCTGTCGTACAAATTAACTTTAGGAGTCAAGCATAAGACTGTAGTCAAAAGTTGTGGGTTTAAATACCAACAGTAACAATTATACAATACTGCATTTATTTAATAACATTTCATAAATTAAACTCTATACAAGTAGCATAAAGAACTGTAATCTGTATAACTGGACCAATCTTATATGCACATTGCAAGGAGTACTTTGAGCAATTCGTAACTATAGTTTGCAGTTCTTAGGACATATACTTAAATATTAACACTTCAGATAAATATGACGGTACTAATTTTATCTCTTTTTTTGTCTCTCCCCAACCCTTATCTCTTTTATATTTTTCATTCTGTGTCATCAAAATGTCTCCATGTCATCCTTCTGTACCAAATCACTGACTACCTCACAGCACGGTGAGGTAGGCCAACCCCAGTGGGTCAGTCTGCTCCTGTTCCACTGGCTCCAGCACCAATGCCCAGCACATCTGGGACTCAACCTGGCAGTACTGCCTCTGTTGCCCCTGCACTACCTGTGCTCTCAAGTAGCACTACCCTGGCAGATGATTCTGTGGTACCCTTCAGGAGTACTGACAGAGGTGGGGATTTAATCACCCACTAGGAGATGCCAGGGTCAGTGTGTAGTGTCATGCACTGCACCACTGGTGTACACCTATGCCAAATGGAGAGGCTGTGCTCCCTCATGATCTGTAGGAGGTGAAAACATCAAGTACTCCAGCAGCCAATGGAGTAAGGGGACAGTGATGACAGTCCTGCAGGTGAGGAGTAGATTCTCACTGCCCTCCATGTTTGATGGCCTTGAGCTTGCATTGTGCCCTCCCTCATCCCAATCACAGTGTCCTCCAACCTTTTGTATCCCTCACCCTCTCTGTGTCTTGTCTTGTTTGTCCTGTTTGTTTAAATTTGCTTCTTCACCTACCCAACTTACCTGACTCAGAAATACCAATGTTCCTTACCGAGCATTCCTCTCTTACTGAAACAAACAATCAAACAAAAAAATGGGCACATATCCCTCAAAAACAAAATATTGTCTCATACATAGCTCTCCATTTCACACATGTGTCTTCTTGAAACACTTGATTTGGTCCAATTGGCTATACAGCATGATTGCATTGTTGTCAGTGTTGTCAACCCTCTTTGTGGAGATAACAGTCCAAATTCAGCTATTATTCTGGAACATATTTTCATTTTACACTGTTGAAGAAATGGATAGTTATGGTTCTTTCCTACCTAACTCTTGTACATTCCTATATTGCTTTCCCTTTGTTCTTCCCCCTGCTTGCCTCCCTTTTCACCACTTTCCTATCTACCACATTGTAACACCTACAATCTGGTTAAAAAATAGCATCACACACAACATTCATAAGTACCAAAAAACAAAAAAACAATGGAACCCTTCACGTTTTATCCTCTATGTCTGTGCAGAGTTTGACATCACACACCAAGGTCAAGTGATGGTGAGAGGCTCTTCTGTGGTGTGGTTACCTCCCCGCAATGCTCCTTAAACCTGCTGTGCTGCATCAAAATACAGTAACACACAGTGAAGGTAGAATAAAGTAAAATTTGACTGCAGTATCAATACTTATTTAAAAGTATTACATACATCTGGATTTGAACCCTCTAACATTTGGGCTGAAAAAAATAATGTGTCATTGCATTTACACCTGCTTCTAAAGAGTCAGCTAAGCAGCAGGTGTGTCTCATATGGTCAGTACTAACTCTCATAATTTTAGCAATGAACCTCACATTTGTGCACTGCTTAACTATGCACAAACAGGGAAGGCAGTAGAAATGTGTATCTCACATGCGCAAAAATTTAACCAACTATCGTGCAAACCAGCTGCTCCACAATGTGCTATGCAAAGTGGATAATAGCATGTATTAGCATTGTTTAGTGTCCTTATAGTGTTCATGACATGAAACTACACATAGAAACAGAAAAAAATGAAGGTCCTATCTAAGACAATATCACATATTTACAATGTACCCATCTATTACCTCCCCTGTGCACTGCAACCCTAGTCTCTCAGTACTTGTTTACAAATATATCAAGTACACTACAAAAATAAATAACAAATGTTGTGTTATATACCATGCATATCTTTAGAATGACAATATACATACAGATTTTCCAGTATTTGTAGTAATGTGGACACCTGTCTGCATATAGTTTGTAAAGCTTTCTCTTAAAGTATTCCTGCACATTGGAACACAACCACCAAGTATTGCATATTGCATACTCATCCATCTTGTAACATGCAGAACTTGGAATTTCTTGACAGCTGAGCATGCCTACACTTCCATTTCATGCAGACCTTCCAGCATGTTCTCTTCAACATCCAGTGTTGATGTCATCCACTATAAGTTGTCCTGCAGCCTTGTAAAAGTCAAACTTGTGCCACGGTGCTTGTGTAAAGTACTGAGTTTTCCAGTCTGTGTACTTAGGTAGGGGGGTTTGTTCTCACTGCAGTCAACTGGGAGGGGTGTGTGTGTGTGTGTGTGTGTGTGTGTGTGTGTGTGTGTGTGTGTGTGTGTGTGTGTGTGTGTGTGTGTGTTTATCTAGCCAGAGGAGCATAAGTGTGCATCCAATATTTACCACTCCAATCCCATGGATTACCAATATTTTGACACTTGCGCATGCCTACATATCCATTTCATGTAGGCCTCCCAGCATCCTCTCTCCACCATCCAATGCTGATGTCATCCACTATAAGTTGTCCTGCAGCCTTGTAAATGGCACTTGTATAAAGTACTGAGTTCTCTAGTCTGTGCACTTAGGTAGGTAGGGGTTCTGTTCTAACTACAACCAGCTGGAAGGTGTGTGTGTGTGTGTGTGTGTGTGTGTGTGTGTGTGTGTGTGTGTGTGTGTGTGTGTGTGTGTGTGTGTGTGTGTGTGTGTGTGTGTGTGTGTTTTTCCATGTAGTCAGAAGAGCATAAGTGTGTATCCTGCTGTTACCCCCTCCAATCCCATGGATTGCCAATATTTTGACACTTGCACATGCCTATGCATCCATTTCATGCAGGCCTCCCAACATCTTACCTCCAACATCCAAAGTCAAAGTAAACTTTGTTGTCATTTAGAACAGCAGACGTAGCCTAAAAAATTGTGTGCATCAGCTCAATTCTTGAGATTACAAAGGAAAGTGAAATAACACATACAATAAGAGGAATAAACATAGCTAACAAATACACTAGTAGTCCCAATACATGTAAAAAAGAGCACAGACATTTACCAACACTCATATATGAAAAGAACACCCTCCCTGAGTTAAATTAACCGCCCTATTTAAAGTAATACAAAACACAATACAGATTAAACAATGCCTAAATTATTTGTCTAGTATTGCACTTGAGTGGGTTAAGTAATACTGACTATGGATATAATAAATAAATATTGCACTTACTTGGAACATATATAAGTATATATTGCACAAATAAATAAAAATTGACTTATTATGTGTCCAGACCCCTGGGACTAGTGCTTGATTTCAGAAGTCTAATCACTGTAAGGTAGAAACTATTACTATTACTGGAGGTACTGCCATCCATGCCAGGAGAAGTAGGATAGTGGATATATGACTTCTGCCAGCACAGCTAGCTGGAATTTTGTAAATAATTATATGTCACTTGTATATCAAACTGATTTTTACAGATGCTTGTGCTGAAAATATATTTGTGAAGTTTGCTTGTGTCAAAATGTATCAAGAGTGTCCTATAGACACTGATATTCCTTAGCTCTGACCAAATCCCAGGAAAATCTAGCTAGATCTTTAACCTAAAAACAGTTCTTTATCCTAGAAAGAGACAGATTTATTTGGATTGAATGGATCCTGATCCCCTGGCCACTGCCACAAGATATTAACAGACAGCTGCTTAATACTCAAGAATAAGGAAAGGAACAAAGATGCTAAATTGGGATACAGGTATGGAGACACAGACCTCAAAAGCAAAATTCTCAGTAGTGGCCTCTTCGGAGAAAGACGTTATCTCTAAAAGACCCAAAACTAGCAAACAGTAGGAAACAATTAAAACATCCAATAAAGTGAAAATGGACCAAAGAGGAAAGCTCAAAGATCTGAAAATGGCTCTTCAGCCTATACATTAGGCAATACAACATTTCTCTGCCTAACTCTAGTCCTTTGGGAAATCTTTCAATCAAATAATATCAAAGCAAAGATCTTTGTCAATGATTCCAAAATTAACCACCTGTAGAAGCAGTCAGAAAATAACACTAAACTCATCCAGGACCTACAGTCAAAAATTACTGATCTGGAAGCAGGATGAAGATGCAATAATATTATTTATCTGAGGAATTCCTGAACTTTATACACAACCCAAACTGATTGAAATGATCATCCAAATCTTGAATGTCCTCCTGGAAAACCCAATTGATATAAAGCAAATTGTTGTTGAAAGAGCCCACCATACTCTCCAAGCTACCCAAACCACAGGCAAACAGAGACAGGTTTACGTAAAATTTTTGAACCACCAAGATGTTTTAAAGATACTATAGACAGTCAAAAAGAAAGGTCCTCTTATCTGGAATGGGTACAAAATTTCCTTCTCAGAGGACCCTCCCTCTCAAATCAGCCAAGCTAGACAAACCCTTTCCCCTTTTTGCACTTTCCTGATACAAAAAAAGATTACATTTCAAATGAGATACCCAAATACCCTATCCTTTCAGTTTAAGAAAATCAAATACTCTGCCTCATCCATTAAAGAAGCAAAGACCATCTTCCTGTCTGTATTTAAAGAGATACCTGCAATTGAAGCTGTTGGACTTTGATGTCTATTAGAAGGAGATTGTAACTTTTCTGTTTTTTTTTCTTGTTCCTTTGTGGATTAGCCTTGGTGTGTAATTTTTAGTGCAGGGTGGAGGTGGGTTTGTTGAGGGTGACAATTGTCGATCCGGGTACGGAGGTCCCATGAGTTTTGATGCTTGGGATTCTACCTAGTGTGTCTTAACCTCCAACGGGAGCACCAGAAGTTGCCTTCCCTTAACACTTCATCTTCCCAGAGATATCTTCATGTGTCAACCCTCGCAAATACTTTTAAAGTTATACAATCATACACTAAAGGTTCAGACATGAACAGTGATGCTAATAGTGGAATGTGAAGAGCATTGAGCTACATACCTACTCTTTCTGAGCTAACTTACAAAAATAAAATACGTGAGGGTGGTGCTAAAAGAAAAGAGAAGCCAAAAGGTAAAAGAAAGAGCTGTTGGAAAAGATCTGGGAAGGTAATGTGGTCTTGAACTTAGACTGAACTAACTTATTGACACTAAAAGGAACTCATCTATAAAAACTCCAAATTTAAATTATTTAATACCTAACAGTACTACTGGACTGTAACACCCTCTTGAAATGTTGATTTAGTAAATCCAGGGGATGTAAATTACAGAGGTTGTTTTGGTTTTTATGCTATATCTATAGCTCTGGTTAAAACTGTGTTTTATCTGTAAGATTCTTAACAGTTTGAGTACATGTCTCTCAACTGTACAGATATTTGCAGACTATCCAGTTTTTTGCCTCATGTTCTCGGTCCATTTTTAATGGAATTGTAGTCTTCTGGCAAAGCTATGGCAACTCGCTGAGGAATGAGATCAGAAAGTGATAACAGATATTTGAGTTTCAGACTTCATGCCCTTCAGAGGAGTTCATGTTGATGCGGGGCCTGTTGCTCTGTCAATTTTCTATGTTTGTGGAGTGAGAGCTGGGGTTTGTCCTTGTTTTGGGGCCCTTGTCCCAGCATACCATTGTTTGTGGCTTTGTCTGGATTTCGTGCTCTGGGGGGTTTGGCAGTATATTTGAATATTATACCACTGATGCTAATAGCATCATAATCTGACTATCACAATTACCATATTAGCTAAAGCTCTTTTTTATGTGAATTTTGACATCTTGAAATATTAAGATTAATATTATGAATATGGAAGCTACTAACATTCTACCTCAATTTGACCAATACAAAACTTTAAAACATTTCGGGAGGTTTTGATGATACTGTTTAATCATTATTACTTTAAGTTCATAAATAAGCTAGTCATATTAATATGGTGGTAACAGTCAATTATACAACTTTTTGTCAAGCATAAAGACAAAAGGACTAAGATATAAGCCTTTAGCAGAATTTTAATAGAATATTGAGAATCTTTGTCTTTTATTAAGGGAGTTTATTGTATATATTGAGCAGTAAGCTCGAAAACTTGCTTGTACTATTTAATAATTCATGAACATGTTGAAGGTCTATTGTGATTTGTTTCCTTTCTTTCTTAATGCCCACTTATTATTTCAGAGGTTATAATAATTTTAACTCTCTTAAACTTCGTAATTCTTTCCTCTACCTTTCTTTCTTATAGCTCTGTACTCTCTGACTTTCAGCTAAACAAACATAAGGAGCTAGTATAGTGTTCTTAGTGTATTTAGGTAACCCTGATGTATTTTTTCTGAGTAATGCATGCTTTTACTGTGGAAAAACTGCTCTAAAAGAAATATATAATGGAGACGACTTCTGTTTAAACTGCTATGTTGTCCTTTTTTGTGTGTCTCTATATTATATATTTCCCCTCTATTCTGGGCCTGGTTGGTTAGTGCTTAGGCACAGGGTTTGGGCATGAAGAGATGAGTGCTATTTACCATCACAGGGGTTGGTGGGCCCTATTCTTGTTCATGTTAAATCTATGTTAACTCAGTTTAATCTTATCAGTTTACCCTTATTTATAATATCGTAAAATGTGGGTGATTGACTCATGGAATGCAAAGGAGATCCAACTGGATAAAAAGAAAAAACTCTTCTTCTACCTTATCTTTAAATCAAAAGCAAAAATAATTTTAGTACAAGAAACACAGATGTTAAATCCAGACTGGTCACATTATATAGGGAAAAAATGGATCAGAGCAATTGTTGTATCTGGTAAAGAAACAGATAGTGCTGGGGTAGCTATAATTATTAAGAAGTTCTTTCAAGATGATATCTTACATTATGATACTGACTCAGAAGGCAGATGGTGTTATATAACTTTCAGATGCCCTCATGTGGATAGACCCATTTTAATACTAAATCTATACTCCCCTTGCACTAAACAGCAAGACTTTTTCATGTCTTTATAGAAGATACTTTTGTGCTTCCAGAACCATTACTTAATTTTAGGAAGTCACTGGAATTCTTACCAAACCCCCTTAGTGGATAGAACAAATTCAAGCAAGCCATGCAATATTTATGCCACTGCAGCAATTTCCGATTAAAAAATGACTTTGCCTTATTTGACCCATATAATAGTCAAAGTCAAAAATCACCAAAAGAGAAATTTGCCTTTTACCCACAATGTTTTAGGATTGATTTTTTTTTTTTTTTTTTTTTATTTTAGTTTCTGAATTTTTCTTAAATTTAGACATTAGTTTCCACACTGATGGAGGTATAACTGGACTCTGAACCCTAACTTATTAATGAAGGAGGACATAGTGAAAGAGATCAACATGACTCTGGAAGCTCTCCTGAAACAGACATCCACTTCCCAACTACCCTTTGACATTCAGTGGGCATCTACTAAAGCTCAGTCCATTATAAGAAACTTTAGAAGGCTGAAGAAATCTCAGTAAGAATAAGGAAACAGAATTACAATTAAACTTTAACCAAGAGACTGAAAATCAGAAAATTGCTCTTCAAAAAGAGTTATATTTGCTTAATGCTAGACAATTGGCTTTCCATGAAACCAAGATTCTGGTCAACTACTTAGAATGGTTGCAAATCCCCTCTAAGCTCCTAGCACATCTGATAAACCAAAGGAAATATACTCCTACCATGTCCAAGATAATTTATCAAGGCAAGCCATACTGTACTGACATTGAAATTGTCCAACTTTTTGAAAATCATCAGGACCAGACAGATTTATGTCATCATTTTATAAAAACCTTTGCCCAAAAATTTCCAAAGTCTTACTATATCTTTTTAATTACATAATAAATAATACCATCACTGATCTCCACTTTAACCCTTCTAAAACTATTCTTATTTTTAAAGAAAATGCCGACCCCAAAGACCCAAGAGCTACAGACCCATTTCTTTGATTAACTTGGATGCTAAAATCTTCACTCCAGTACTGCATAACAGATTAAAACCCATTATCCCAAACATTGTATCACATGGACAATCAGGTATTATTCTATTCAGGCAAACCTGGGACACCACGCTTGCACTAGATGCCTTAATAAAACTTTCTCAACAAAATCACAATCCCATATTTGCTATGGTAATTGATGCATACAAAGCTTTTGGCAGACTCAGCTTAGACTTTCTGCTCTCAGTTCTACCCTACTTTGGATTACCCACAAGCTTTATTCATATGCTTAAGGCAATCTATACTAATGCCTATACCTCACTGCACATTAACAGAACTACCTCTAATAGGATTGTCATTAAGAATGAAACAAGACAAGATTACCAGTTATCCCCCTAACTTTTCAACCTATATATTGAACCTTTATTCTTACTTATCAATCAGAGGACCTTCCACCATGTACCCATACATTATAACACTAGGATTGCTCTAACAGAATTTGCAGATGACTTAAACCTTTATTTCACTCTACCAAGCTCTGATGTACTGAAAATTTTGAACTCAGTTGACATCTTTTCAAAATTTTCCAGTTATAAATTAAACCTTGACAAATCTGCCATTTTCCAAATAAACTCTCCAGACCTACTTTTTTTATACCCCTGAGCAACTGGCATCAAAATAAAACATTCCATAAAATATTTAGTGTCACTCGTCTGGTCAGGATAAAACAGGCGAACTGTTATTGGTTCAGTTCAAGCAGCTTTATTACACACAAACACAGCAGGAATGAGGCTTTGTAACATAATTTTAAATAAACTTATAAACAGACTACCACATTCATACATGTTAACACACTGGCTGTTCTCTCAAAATGGCACTGCTGCCTGCATGTGCTCACTATTTATATGCATGTGCCTATATCTGGAAATGCTTCTTAAAGGTAGATACACATGCTCTGTTCTACATCCTCTCTCTTTGAAAAACAGCTCATACATCAAATGACAGTATTCAATGACATGTAATTATACAGAAATGATCTTTTGACATGCAATTATACTGAACCGATTCTTTGACATGCAATCATGCAAAATCAGACACATATAAAACAATCATGTCCAGGTTGCTGTGTATTTTACACTAGGTCTAGAAATATGACCATATCATGTAACAGAAAAGTCAGAATTGGATCTAGCAACAGGGACTGTCTTCAAGGAATGTTCAGCTTTGGGGACAACCGGTACATCATCAAGAATGGACATGTTCTTCGGTATGAACATTGTCAGGGTTGCTCTGAAATCTAGATTCTGTATCACAGGTAGGCTGCTGCAATGTCATTTCTGATACAGGAAGAAGCTGCCTGCAGTTTCTCCTGTATTCTATACCCTCAGATTCGACTAAGTAGGACCTCAGCTCGGCACATATACCTCTCACTTGACCAATTCGATCAAAGCCTTTCTCCATTTGTATCCTCACTGTCTCTCCTTCTTTTAACAGACAAAGAAATCTGCTCATTTTATCCTAGCTGGACTTCTGAGAAGAATGCTTTTTAAAAAGTTGGGCTCTGATTGCCTGTTGTTTTTAACATTAGACACCAACAAACTAAAACTGATAGGCAAGGTTGTTCTGGTTTGCCTAGGTAGAAGTCTCTAAGCAGGCGAGCCAAGTAGGTCATCACGGGTTATATCTCTGAGTTAAGTAAATTCAAGAAGATATCGGTATTGTCATGCTTTGAGCTCTCTAGTAATTGCTTTGCAGTCTGCCCTCCACATTCAGCAAGGCCATTTGACTGCAGGTATTTAGGACTAAAAGTAGCATGGATAAAGTCCCACTTTTTTGCAAATCTCTGAAACAATTGACTGGTAAACTGGGTACCATTGTCAGAAATAACTTTGTCTGGACTTCCATGGACTGAGAAATGACATTTCATCTTAGTAAAAACAGCAATGGACATTAGGTTAGGTAGCAAATTGATTTCAAACCAGTTCAAATAAGAGTCTACCAACACTAAGTAATGCTGATTGTTCCAGTCAAATATGTCAGTGGTTACTGTTGACCAAGGTAGTTCAGGAATTTGTCTTAGCTGAAGTGTCTCTTTTTGGAAATGTGGTTCAGTACTATTGCATACTGAAGAAGAAGAAAGCACTTCATCAATAAGGGTAATTCAATAAGCCTTACATGGAGCGAATTTCCATGTAAGAATAGTGGTAAGGCTCGAACACAGAACATGGCTGCTGAGCAATCCAGTAAACAAGGCTCAAGGGATGCAGAAGCATCCTGACACTGTGCAGACACAGAGGTGTCCGCAGAATGCAAATCACCTCATCTGCTGGTACACACCATTCAAATCAGGTGATTATGTGATCCAGGAAGCATAAAGGTACCTGTGTAGGTGCCGTGTAAGGCTGAAAAATGTACGCTGAGGATAAAAATTAAACGGGGCGTAACAGCCAAAAACAAATGTTGTACAATGTTCAGTAGTCATGCAAATGACCAAAACTATGGCATGTGATGTAAAAAAGTAATGAAATATATTAAAAATTAAACTTTTTTAAGATATACGTCATGTTTAAGCAGTGCACCGTGGTGCACAAATATGCTATTTTGCAAAAAAAAAAAAAAAAAGAATAATATGACAATTAAAGCTATTTAGATGTTTTCCATTATAGTGTCCAGCATGCAGAGTCATGCAATGGCAGGTTACAGTGATTGCTAAGGACATTGGCTCTGGTGTAGTGCAGTTTCCAGGATATACGCAATTAGGTGTATGTAAATGACGCACATTTATTGAATAGCAAAATGTGCCACCGTGTCTGCAGGTATTAACTGTGTAAGGGCTAGAACCATGGTAGTGTAGGCAGAAGAGACAGCTGACATGAAAAGGAGGTGCATCATGGTTTGTGTAAGCAGATTGTAGCTCAGCAGCACCTGTTTGTACTCAGCAAAGCACAACTAAGCAGGGGTGTGTGTCTGAGGCTGCTAAGCTGTGCCAAAC
Organism: Protopterus annectens; assembly: GCF_019279795.1. Taxonomy (NCBI): domain Eukaryota; kingdom Metazoa; phylum Chordata; order Ceratodontiformes; family Protopteridae; genus Protopterus; species Protopterus annectens. The sequence continues at coordinate 896,705,378 of NC_056730.1, read as the reverse complement.
TGGTTAAAGAAAAGCTAAGTGTGACCATGTACAGGGAAGGGCCTTTTCTGCTCAGCAATGTTTACACTAGCTCCATGGGTTGTGTGGACCATTGCAGGGCTTAGTAGTGGAAGAAATTGAAAAAAGGGGGGGGGTGGCCTGGGAAAGCCAATCAAGCAGCCCTCTTCCACTGACACTGGCCCATTCAAACCCCCTAATAATATAGCTTGCAGGTGGAATGTATCATAGTCAGCCAATCACACAGGCTGCATCTGCAACACACCAGTATAACGTATTCATGCACCCTTCAATCTAATTTTCCCACATACTCTGCACCATTGGAGTACACACTTGGGAATTGTAACTGACAAAATGATAGGGGCTGCTGCTGCTTTGCTACATCTCTATGTGCTACAGGCTGAGGGCAGTGATGAGGATGATGCTGACAACTGGCCTAGACTGAGGAGGAGAAGAGTGTTCAGACCCAGGGTAACCTTTCAGGGGCTACATGAGCTGGAGATAGTAGAATGCTACAAGTTGGACAGAGACATACTACAGCAACTCACTGAGCTATGCCAGCCTCATGTCAGACCCAGAGCCAACAGAGGGGAACTCATCCCAGTGGAAACAAAGGTATATGTAGCCTTAAGAATGCTAGCTACAGGTACTTTCCAAAGACCTACTGGGGACATCATGGGGCTCTCTCAGGCATCTGCATCCAGAGTACTCCACCAGTTCCTGGATGTCATGCTAACACATGCCAGTGAGCACATTTATCTCCCCAACACCCCTTAGGAGAGGACCAGCAATATGCATCTCTTCCACCATGTAGCACACTACACAGAGGTACTGGGTGCCATAGACTGCACTCCTGTGTACATCAAAATACCACCCGGTGAGGTGGGTAGAGTCTACGTCAACTGCAAGGGGTATCACTCCAACTGCCAGGTCATGTGCAATGCCCAGGGCATTATCATCAATGTATGTGATGGCAACCCTAGCAGTTATCATGACTCCCACATCTGGCACACATCACAGCTGTACCAGGCATTTGCCAGGGGGGGCATCCTGTACAGCCATCTAGTGGGGGATGCTGGTTATGCACTGGAACCATGGATGATGACACCCTTCAGAAATGCACACACACCAACTGAAGAACGCCATAACAAGGTACAAGCATAAACTAAGAGCATTGTAGAGTGTGTGTTTGGGCTGCTCAAGTCACAGTTCTGCTGCCTTGACATATCTGGTGGAGCTCTGCAGTACTCTCCAGCCACATGTGCACACATGTTCATAGTATATGCCATGCTACACAATATGATCCTGGGGAAACAGCTGTAGCAGGAGCATCACAGGGAAGGGACACACAGCCCTCCACCATTACCAAGGTCACCACAGGCACAGGGTGACTTGAAAGAAGAACCCCCTGAGCCTGTCCCTGTTGGCAGATGTAGGCATGCCCAGTACACCCTGGCCTTGGCAAATTGGCAATGCATAGCACATACCCTGACACCCTAGGGGCCCAGGGACTAACACCTCACTCTGACTCACATACACACAGTAAAATGGATGCCAACCACATCACACTACCTATACCTTACCATTTATAGGCTGTGTACTGCATGCATCTAACTGAGTCAGCTGTGAAGCACTGTCCTCTCAACTGCTTCTGGCAAAAGGTAAGTCACTCTTATTAACAATAAATGAATGGGGTAGTACACGGTGGTAGTATATGTATGGTATTGCTACATGCATGCATGGGAATGGAGTGGGTTACTGGGATAGCAGAAGACAATGGACAGCTATGTGGGACAACGGGAACTCTCTCCCAAATACTGGCTGCCCCACAATATGTAGTAGGCCCTAAGCCAGCAAAATCCACTGCACTATGTGAGGGACTTACAAACAGCGGGGTCATAGCACAAATGCATGGATGTCGATGTTGGAGTCCCATACATAAACCTCCAACAGCAGGAAAGCTGTACAAAGCTATAAAGAAATGTGGGGCAAAGGCCCAAAAACAGGGACAAGTCTTAAATATTGCTCAGACAAACATAGAAAACTGATAGAATAACAGGTGTTGCAGTAGCATGAATACCCTGATGGGCAAGAAGTCTGAAAATCAAATGTCTGTCATTACTTTCTAACTTCAGTTTTAAATGATTTCATTATTATTTGCCACACAACCACAATTTTATGAGAAATGGACTCAAAATGTGAGCCAAACATCTGCACAGTCTGTGAAAATGTGTACAGTTGAGAGGTACGCCCACTCCCCCCAATATACCCATGTTCACATAGAACCACAGTAACAGTTATGTTTGTAAGGTAATAGCAGCAGACCACACATTCTCAGGGCTGTCACAATCAACTTCATAACTTGTTCCATTTCTACAATATGCAGAGGTCAATGTGCTATGTATGTTTGTGGTTAATAGTGTCAGGAAGCAGACAGCACTTACTGGTGGTTGTTGTGGTTTAGTGGTCTAAGTACAGTACTCTGGTTGTCAGGGTCCATGGTTCAGGACTGGCCATGGTAACTATTTTGCATGTCAGCTACACCAATGGTAGGAGTTGTACAGACTGGCCAGAAGTCAATATTTCTTACTACATGAAAGCTGGACAATAGAGGGACAGGAATTCACACATATGGACAGTACACAGCTCTGATTAACCTACATAGTGCCTCGTAGAACAGCAGGTTGTGACAAGTTAGTTTAGCACCAGCATATGCAGGCTGCCATGTTACTGTGTCAGTCCTGACAACAAGTCAGTGGGCACGACCCATACCCGTGGAATGACAGGGTGTCACAGAATGGCCACACTTATGCCTCATATATCTGTTCTGCTTGTCATAACATTGCATTTGCCTGGCAAACCATTTGCAAACCAGTAAAGGTTGATGTGAAAACAACAATGACAGACAGTTGAGATGCAGATGTCACACCCATAAGTAAATGCAAGCTAATACCAGACTGTTCTACTAACTGTCTATGTTTGGAAGAGCAATATTAAGAGCCTGCACCCATGTCTTGGCCTGTGACTGGTTGTTATATATGGGCCTGTCCAGATATCTGTCTGTAAGAGTTTGAGAGCTATGGCCAACATGTAGCCTTATAATAGCAATGCAATACAAACCGTCTAAGGACCACAGCAGATGTATGGGGCACACTGATGGACAACCTGCTACACAGGTACAGTCAGAGATGTGAAGTCTGTAACCCTGTGTGTGATGTTACAACTTCTAAACCACTCACACCATAGCTACAAATACATAATAGCAGCAACTGTGGACAAGGGCTGTGACTGGACTACAGAAGGACAAAGAGACACATATAAGGGGAAGGGGAACCACTGGCTAGACAAATGTAGAATGTGCACACTACAATTTCTGCTGTAACATAATTCCCTGCAGTGTATGGCATGAGTAAACAAATTTCAGTCAGTGCTCCCTCTCATTACTCTATACTGATCTGCCACTGACATACCAGGAAATCACAGTGCTATGTAGAATATACCACACATATTATGGAAAACTGCTCAGTCCAATGCATTCTGTACCCACACCAGGATATGACTCAGTTAATAAAGATAGCATACAGCCAGGATATCCCACAACCAGTATATCACTGAGGTGCTGGACTGTTTACACAGTTTCATCAGCCAATCGGTTGTAGCACACAAAATCCTGGACCAGATTACAGGTAGCTCTGTATTGGAGTCCCATTGTTACTATTGAAAGTCATACTGGGCATGCTCCTACACTTAGAGAATTATGCACACCAATTATGACCAGTGGCATGTACTACTACAAAGGTGAGCTCCATTGTGTAATAGTGGTGAGGTAGGGGTTATAATCTCACATCACCTCATCACCTGCTGTGTGTGTGTGTGTGTGTGTGTGTGTGTGTGTGTGTGTGTGTGTGTGTGTGTGTGTGTGTGTGTGTGTGTGTGTGTGTGTGTGTGTGTGTGTGTGTGTGTGTGTGTGTGTGAGTGTGTGTGTGTTTCTGTATCTTTTACATTTACAGCAGAATACACACCCCCAACAGGCCTATGTCTGTGTAATGGTCATCCATTTTAAGGGACTGATACTGCTGTCATTCACAATAGTGACCCATCTGCCAGTAGCTACTGATGTCATCCACCATAACAGCATGGTCAGACAGTGTAGACAGTGAGAAAGGTAGTAGTTTAAATTCACCCAGTGGCAAGCCAGCCTGTGTGTGTGTGTGTTTCTGGATATCCCCTTGTGACTGTTTGTATTTGATGCCTATGTGTGTGCAATGACAATGCATTTTAAAGCCTGTTAACACACCATTGCACTACTGTACTGGGCCTGTACATGTAATCCACCTTAGAAGCAATGTTGGACACTCTTCAGCCATATAAGCTTGGCGGTGCATGCGATAAGTACTGGCAAGTGTGTATGTATGTGTGTGTGTGTGTGTGTGTGTGTGTGTGTGTGTGTGTGTGTGTGTGTGTGTGTGTGTGTGTGTGTGTGTGTGTGTGTGTGTGTGTGTGTGTGTGTGTGTGTGTGTGTGTGTGTGTGTGTGTGTGTGTAGGTTAAACCATTTTGAGTCCTGTTGCACCCAGCCAACCCCCATTGCACCACTTTACAAGGCCTGTTGATGTAATTCACCTTAGACGCACCGTTGGACACTCCCCAGACCTATAAGCTCCATGGTGCATGTGATAAGTACATAGCACTGTAGTACATACAACTAGATAGGTAGGAGTTCTAATCTCAGCATTGGCAACTGTGTGTGTGTGTGTGTGTGTGTGTGTGTGTGTGTGTGTGTGTGTGTGTGTGTGTGTGTTTGTAGGTTCTGCCATTTTGAGTCCTGTTCCACCATCCCCCATTGCCCTATTTTACAAAGTCTGCTGATGTAAATCACCTTAGAAGCACTGTTGGACACTCCCAGATATGTACGCTTCATGGCAGATGTGATAAGTACATAGCAATATAGTACATATAGGTAGGAGTTCTAATCCCAGCACTGGCAAGTGTGTGTGTGATACATTTTGAGGCTTGTTCTGCCTCCTGACACCCCATGGCATTAATTGGCAGGGCCTGTTGATGGCATCAACCTTAGATGCATTGTTTCCCTCTCTGCAGGCCATACCTCTCACATGTATACAGTTTTTCAGAATGTCCAAATGATTGGCTCACATATTTAGTGTGTGTGTCATAAATGTATGGTTTCCTGGCCAATCATTGGCAAAGCATTAGGAGCTGAAGTCAGACAATAATGACAGACATCTGAGTGTCAGACCTCATACCCTTCACAAAAGTAATGGTAATACTAAACTGGTCTCTCGATCAGTTATCTATGTTTGTAAGAGCAATATGTAAAACTTGTCCCTATTTTTGTGCCTGTATCACCCCATTATTGAAGGCTATGTCCACATGTTTTGTCCTAACAGGTTGAGAGGTATGCCCCAATCATATCAGATCCATGGCATATGCACTAATGACATAGCACTATACTACATACAGCTAGATAGGTAGGGGTTGTATTCTCAAAACTGGTGACTGTGTGAGTGTGTGTCTGTGTATACATATCCTCTGTAGCAGGATGGCTGTCTTGCCTGTGTGTGTGCAATACCTATACCATTTTGTATGCCTGTGCCAGTTTGTTAACTCCAGAGTAGTAGTGGCAGACACTGCAAAACTGTATAACCTCTGTGGTTCATGCGCTATGTATATTGTGCTATCTTACATGTAACTAGCCAAGAAGGGAATCTACTATCAACAAGGACGGTTCATGAGTGGGTGTGTGTGTGTGTACATATGTATATCCCCTTGCAGCAATGTGCCTGTGTTATGGCCACAAACATACCTCACGACGACTTACAGAAAGACATCCGGAAAAAGCCATACAGAAAAGTGGGACAAAGCCCACATATTAGGGTCAATCTTTAAATATTGCTCTGACAAACATACACAGGAGACAGCATAACAGGTTGTGCATTCACATGCATTTTCTGAAGAGTATGAAGTCTGACAGGCAAATATCTGTCAGTATTGTGTAACATCTGTCTTTAATGAATTCACACACCTTTTCAGAAAACCACAATGTTATGCCAAATGGAATAAAAATATGTGGCAAGCAGCAGGACATTCTGAAGACATCTGTAGAGGTGGGGGTTATGGCCACCACCTGTCCCACCCTGTGGGTTGCAGTCCATGTGTAGCCATGAGTGACCAGTGACAACACAAACAATACAGAGGTCCCTTGAGTGTAGGACAACAAACATCTTCTAAGGTTGTCTACTACCTGCATAAGGCAGTTATTTTACATCAGAAGCACCTTACTGGTATGAGAAATAGCACAACCTATGGTGATGTGCACAAAGAAGCAGTCATATTGGAAAAAAGGGAAGTCCTGTCCGGCACAGCTGCCATGGGTTATGGTATGTCCTGCCAATTGTCACACTACTACAAGACATGTCCCACATTCCACGTTTGATAAGGTGGCAACCTTACCCTGTAATGCCTATGTGTGTGCAATATGTAGACATGTGTACACCCTGTGAGTAGCTTCCCCACAATGACCCAAATGTATAAAGGCATGAATGCAAACAGCCACCTCCCACATATGTAGGTACCACCTAAAGCTGTGGCAACTGTGAGTAGTGTGCTGTCTGTCATTGATCCATAAACCGATGTTAACACACTGCAATGGGATCATACAGCTGGTATGGAATGCTGGCCAGGTTCTGGCCGCCAGATGAATGCAGAAAGCAGTACCATCTTACCATATGGCAAGGACATGGACACACTATTTCCCACATCAAAGACAACCACATAAACCCACAAAGTGTGTTGACAAACCTGGCTACTCAGGTTGATAACACTGTTGTAGTCACCTATGAAGTAGTGGCAGTGGTCAGAAAAGACTTGGACATGGTTCACCACATAGGTAAATGGACTGCATCCAGACAAAAGGAGGACATTACCTCTGTGTAGTCCTCAGTCAGTACAAGACATTAGTAGCATGGCCAGTCTGGTATGTACCTATGCAGACATCTGCTCCAAATGGTAAGGCTATGTTAACACCCACAAAGGTTATCCATGGGCTCCAACACCTGTGCCACACAGACAGCCTTGTATCAGTACTGCTCCACTCGGTATTGGACAGGTTGTCCACAGGTGGGATGTAGCATGCCTAGATGGGAATGTAGTGCTCAGCCCTTCAACAGCTGGCCCATATATGTCAGTATAACTCTGTGCACATTACCAGCACAACAGGCTTGAATCACATATGACACAGCAAAAAAAAAAAAAAAACAACTGGAGAGACAGGTTTGTCTCCCAAAGGCTGCCGTGTGTCAGGAATGCACTCCCAAAAAATGTCAGAGTACCATGCAGGCCCTCATCAACTGCATCAAGGTTGAGTGGATATAAAAAAAAATCTGTCCCAGGGGTCCAAAGTGTGTCAGGTAATGGCAGGGGCAATAGATGCTGATAGATGATTTCTGATGTGGATATAGTACTGGATAGACTTGTAAGGGACCCAGGGCCAGTACTGAAGTAACCATCCTCTATATCTATGAACCTGTGAGCATAAGGAACTCCCAGGTTACATGTAGCAAGAGTAGCATGATGTGTCAAGGGATATAGGTTCATAGGTTCATAGGTTGGTACTAGGCTATCAGCCCTAAGGCCTACACAAGCCTAGCCATAACAATTCCCTGGCTATTTCTTCCCATGGTATTTACTTCCCTGGACCCCGGTCTAGCAGAGCAACTGACGTGATCCCTGGGGTAAATTTCCTATCTCCCATCCAGTCATCAAGGTTTCTTTTGAAGAGTGCCAAGAAGATGCTCTGCTTGACATGTATGGGCAGTCTATTCCAGAGTACGGGGAGTGTCTGGGTCAGGAAACTATCCCTCCGGCATGTCATCCCAACTGTCAGCTGTATCCAATATGCTGATGACTCTACTCTAATTTGCTCAGCCGCATCTCCAGTAGAGTTATGGTCAGCTACCCAGACCACCTTTAATACAATAGAAAACTGGCTTTCTGAACATCGTCTGATCCTAAATCCCAAAAAAACTAAAATGCTGTTATTTTCACCAACACATAGGTCTACCGCTTTCACCTTTACCATAAAATCAAATGATGGCACAATAATCTCCCCTGACCCATCTACAAAACTATTAGGTGTAATCATAGACAATAATCTCAAATTTGACCTACATGTTAACCAAACTATCAAAACCATCAATAAAAAACTAGGGTCACTTTACAGAATAAAAGCCTTCCTAACCCCTCCAGCTAAAATTGCCATAGCTCGCTCTCACCTTCTTTCAACCCTTCTGTATGCATCCCCTCTACTCTCGAATTTGAACAAGACTGTCCTTAACAAACTCTCAACTTGCTACAACCACATTGCCAGGTTTGCCACTGGGCTGCCTTTTAGGACACATCATTGCATCAATCTAAATCAGCTTGGTTGGCTTGAACTACCCAGCCTAATCCAGTATAACCAACTGATTATGGCCTATAAAATCCTCTATAATCCGGACAATACTCCTGCACTTAAAAATATTATCACCCCTATAACAATCCTAGACCGCTTCGATCCTCTAACAAACTACTAATTCAGACTAGCAAAATTAATAACACAGCCGGTGATTCTCTCTTTGCAAACTCTGTAAGTAGATCCTGGAACTCTCTTCCAGCTGATATCACCTTACTTTCCACCTTAGGTCAATTTAAAACTAGACTCAAACAACATTTGTCACTTAACTGGCTATGTCAATGTATCAAGCCTGGCTAACTCTCTCTAGAATGTGTAAAATTCTGTTAACCAGTTTGCTGTGTAATTTAATTTAATCCTGACTTGTGCTCAGTATTAACTGTAACCTGTGGAACTTGTTTAACTTGCTTACTTATGTAATTTCTGTAAATAGTCTGTTTGTAATATGTAATGCTGGCATTATGTAATGATGTATCTGCTTACCCTTGGAGCTTTTCTCCCCGGGCCTCCGCTGAAAATGGACAAGCATCCAGTCGGACAATCCCGGTCAACAAATGTAAAATAAAAATAAATAAAATAAAATGTTTTTTTCATTGTGATGAAAAGATTTAGGTCCCTGGAGCATGTGGCTCTGATGGATTGGGATTTCTTTAAGTGTAACAAATCCAACAGCTCTGGGTTTGACATGGCCTTGCATGTTAAGCAGAGATCACCTCTGAGTAGACCATATGTGACAGAGTTTAGCTGGAGTATTTTTAGTTGGTCAGCATAGGGCATCTGCTTTAGGCCTGTGATTCTTTTTGTGAGGTGTTTCTGTGGCCTTTCCAGTTGTTGCAGATGTCCTGTGAGGTATATACCAAATGGGGCATTGTACTCTATGATGGGTCTAATGAGGGATGAGTACAGTGGGACAATGACCTCCTTTTTTCTGGATGAAAAGCCCTTAGTGATGAGGTGTGTCACATAGAAGGATTTCCTGACTGTTGTGGCGATGTGGTTATCGAAGGTGAGACCACTGTCCACCTGTGTTCCTAAGTCTCTTATCACACTTTTGGTGTTTAGTGTACTGCCACCTATGTGGTAATTCATGGGTACATGTTTTTTTCCCAAAAGGGATAACTATACACCTCTTGGCATTGAGCTTGAGCCCATGGCTCTCGCACCAAGCATCTGTTTCTGTAAGGCCCTTTTGTAGAATATCCACATCATTTGGGGATTCAATAATGGCTCCCAGTTTGCAGTCATCTGCGAACTTTATTAGCCAGAGTCCCATAGTGTTGGCCTGTACCTCAGAGAAGTAGATGCCAAACAAGAGCGGTCCCAGGACTGAACCTTGAGGTACTCCACTTGTCACTTGTCTGGAGCTGGATTTGGAGTCAGCTACTTTTACAGTGTGTATTCTGTCAGTAAGCCAGTTGGCAACCCATCGAGTAATGTAGGGATTTATGCCCAGCTTAGTAATTTATCTGTGATTCCAGAGTGGATGATGGTGTTGAAGGCCTTGGCAAGGTCCAGATAGGCTGTGTGGACTGCCTTACCCTTGTCCACAGCTCTGGAGACTGATTCAAAGAAGTCAAGTCAGGTTCAGGAGACATGATCGGCCCTTCACAAACCCAAACTGGATGGGGTCCAGTGTTTCAAGGTTGTCAATGTCTTTATTTATAAGTTCCATGATAATACGTTCCATGGCCTTGCAGATCAGGCTCATCAGACTGATGGGACAGTAGTTCCCAGGATCCAAGGTGGATCCCCCCTTGTGGAGTGGGATAACTGTAGCTGTGCACCACTCAGGTGCTAGTTCATTTTGTAGTTCATGTAGTACACAGCCCGGGATGTCATCTGGTCCAATGGATGCTGTATTCTTAGTTTTGGAGAGTGCGGTTTTTACTTGTGTGGCCGTGGTTACTGGAATTTGGCAGTCTTTCGGTATTGAGATGGGCCCTTTAGGGGGTGAGAGAGGGGTGAAGCTGGCACTGAATTGATCTGCCAGAATATTGGCAATGTCCTTGGGATCAGTATATTTAATGCCATTCTGTTGTAGCTCAAAGCAGATCTGAGCATTGCCATTTAGATTTTTGACATAGCTATAGAATGCCTGCTGTTTGTCTTTGGAATCTTTGGCAATTTTCTTTTCGTAACTAGCTTTGGAGGATTTTATAGGTTCATAGGTTCATAGGTAGATACTAGGCTATCTGCCCTAGGGCATTTATAAGCCTAGCCAGAGTGTATTTGGCTTCCACCTCCCTATTAGATTAGCCTACTGTGCCTCTGTAAAGTAGGTCACAGAAGGTACCCTTTTAAGATTAGTTTACTGTGCCTCTGTCTAGCAGGGACACAGGAGAGATCCCAGGGGTGAATTTGTGATTTCCCATCCACGCATCCAAATTTCGCTTGAAGAGGGTCAGCGAGGGGCTATGTCTAACATGAACTGGGATTCTATTCCAGAGTGAGGGGAGCCTCTGGGAAATGAATCTGTCCCTCCAGCATGTCCTATTTATTTTTGTGCTGAGGTTTAGGTCCCTGGAGCGTGTAGCTCTAAGGGACTTGGATTTTTTGAGGTGGAGCATGTCCATTAATTCTGGGTTTGACATGGCTTTGTACGTCAGGCATAGATCGCCTCTGAGTAGACGGTAAGCAACTGAGTAGAGCTGGAGTTTCTTTAGTCGAGCTGCATAGGACATCTGTTTGTAGCCCATGATCCTCTTGGTGAGGTACTTTTGAGGTCTCTCCAGTTGCTGCGGGTGTCAGGTAAGGTACATCCCAAAAGTGGCATTGTATTCAATTATGGGCCTGATGAGTGACGAGTAGAGGGGCACAATAACCTCTCTTGATCTAGATGCGAACCCTTTCGTGATAAGGTGAGCTATATAGAAGGTCTTTCTAACCACTTTGGCAATGTGATTATCAAAGGAGAGATTACTATCTACATTGGTCCCCAAATCTCTAATTACTTCTTCTGTACTTAATGGATTACCACCTATGTGGTAATTTGTGGGCAGCTTGTTTTTCCCAAAGGGGATGACTATGCACTTTTTAGCATTAACTTGAGGCCGTGGCTCTGGCACCAAGCATCTGTCTCTGTGAGACCCTTTTGGAGGATGCTTGTGTCAGCTGGAGATTAGATTATGGCCCCCAGTTTGCAGTCATCTGCGAACTTTGTCAGCCATAATCCCCCTGTGTTAGCCTGAACCTCAGAGAAGTATATACCGAACAAGAGAGGTCCCAGAACTGAGCCCTGTGGGAAGCCACTTGTAACTGGTTTGGATTCGGACATTTCACCTGCAATTCTGACCATGTGGGTTCTATCTCTGAGCCAGTTTGCAACCCATCTTGTGATATAGGGGTTGATATTTAAGCTGGTAAGCTTATTTATGATGCCTGAGTGGGGCATTGTGTCGAAGGCTTTTGTGAGGTCCAGGTAGGCTGTGTGAACTACCTTGCCCTCATCTATGGCTTTGGTAACTGTTTCAAAGAAATCAACTAGGTTTAAGAGGCAAGATCTGCCCTTAACAAAGCCGAATTGGGTAGGGTCCAGTGTCTGGAGGCTCCCAATGTCTTTGTTTATGAGTTCCATGATAATACGCTCCATAGCTTTACAGACCAGACTAGTCAGGCTTATGGGGCGATAGTTTCCGGGGTCCGTTGTGGCACCACCTTTGTGGAGTGGGACCACTGTAGCTGTACGCCATTCTTTGGGTACATATCCTGTAGTAAGGCTAAGTTTGAACAGTGACTTAATGTGAGGGTTCAGTTCTTCTTGGAGCTCGTGTAAGACTCAGCCTGGGACACCATCCAGTCCCATAGATGCTGTGTTTTTTGCTTTGGAGAGGGCAGCTTTCACCTGTGCATCTGTGATGTCAGGGAGGTTACATTCAGTTGGGATAGGCGTTTGCTCCTTTGAGGGGGAAGGGGGGGGGTTGCGCTGAATCTATCTGCCAGGATGTTGGCTATGTCTGTAGGTTCAGTATATTTTGTACCGTTATGCAACAATTTAGAGCATATCTGGGAGTTTCTGCCCATGTTTTTGACATAACTAAAGAAGGCCTTTCGATTATCTTTAGTGTCTAGGGCAATTTTTCTTTCGAAACTGACCTTTGATGATTTTATGAGGGATCGAAGTTTCTTGCTAATACTGATCAGAGATGCCTTCCCTTTTTGGGATTTTGCCCTGTCATGTAGTAGCTTCCTCTTTCTGTTGTATAGCTTATTTATGGCCGGGGTCTACCAGACCGGTCTCCTGTTTCTGGAGGAGTGAGTCTTGGTTTTATTTGGGATAGCACGATCCATGCATTCCTGCAGGTGCTCATAGAATGCATTTGTAAAGGATTCTGCGGACTGGGCTGTATTATCCTCTGGCCCACGGGCTTTGAAGGATTCCACCTCAGTCTTGAGAAGTGCAAAGTTGGCTTTTGAGAAATTCTTTACAGTGATTTCCTTGGCTGGGGGTGGGGACGGGATATGGATGTCCAGGGAAATTTGTTTATGGTCTGATCTTACCAATGAGGGGTTTACCTCTGGTGTGGAACATAGAGTCCCCATGTTGGTGATGACCAGGTCCAATATGTTGTTCCCTCTTGTGGGAGTGGTGACCAGTTGTTCCATTGCGTTAGAGTTTATAAATTCAAGGAACCGTCGGGCGAGGGTGTTTGGGCTTGAGTAGTTTTCCCAGTCAATGTTTGGGTAGCTGAAGTCACCCAATAACATAGTGTTTGGAGAGACCTTCATATTCTCCAGTGTTCTCAGGAATGCCAAGTGGGGTTCCTGTAATAGGGAGGGTGTTCTGTAGCAGGCTACAAACTGAAAGGCAGTTTTGCCCGCTGTTAGTTGCACATGGATGGTTTCCGATGCTTCGTGCAGTGCCACTAACCTGGAGGTGTAGGTATCTTTGATGAATATAGATACTCCCCCTCCTTTTGTGCTTCGGTCCGAGTTTTGGGGCCGAAACGCGTGGCATGAGTTATAACCTGGTAGTGCTGGGGTGCTCTCAGGAGCCTTGAACCAGGTTTCTGTTACTGCACAGACATTGATTTTCTCCATACTGAGGAGAGTCTCGAGTGCATGCATCTTGAGGTTTAGACTTCTGGCATTGAGTAGCATTACCTTTAGTTTTTTTTTATCTTTGGGTTGTCTATGGAGGTGGGTTTGTCCTTTGAGCCTTGCCTAGAAAAGGCACTATGGGGGTGGCAAGAGCCTTGGCCAGTATACAAAAGCCTAAGGGTGACAGGTGCAAGCCATCCCTAGCGAAGCAACGTGGCTTGTCGAGCATGTCATCCCAGGCTGACAGACACTGGATCCCCTTTGAATGACACCAATACTTTAGCCATTTGTTGAAACTGATCATTTTGTCTTTATACTGTGGCATCATTCTTGGTGAGGGCAAGATGCTACTCAAGGTCAGGGACATACCAGCCTGGGCTACATGGTCAGAGAGCTCCTCTATGTCTCTTTTCATGTAGTCCAGGGAGGTACGTCTCAGGTCATTCACACCAGCATGGAAAATGACAGAGTCATACTTGTACTTGCTTTGGAGTGACCTGAGTGCTTGCATTGTGTGGCGGATCCTGGCACCCGACAGGCAGCTTACAGTGACCTTCTCCTTGTTCAGTCTGGTGAGTGGGATGTCAGTGTGCCGGACAATAGAGTCCCCTTTAACAAGTGTATTTGGTGTGTTGTTTGGCCTTATGGGCTGTGACTGTGAGGCACGCTGAGTTTGTGAGATATGTGATTTGTGGGTATTGTTGAGGGGTGGCTGTTGCTTGGATATCTGCTTAGGAGGTCTCTGCTGTTTAGGCAGATTTTTATTTAGAGCCTCTGAGTATGTTTTTGTGTGTTTATGTGTTGGGTATGCAGATGCAATAGGTCTGTGTGAGACTGGATTTGTGGTGTGGGTGGTTACCTTTTCCTCCTGACTGACTGTGCCAGTCTTGGGTTGAGAGAGCTCTGCCTCCAGTTTGGCTGTGTAACTGCATCTCTCACATGTATTAGAGTTTGTTGGAAGGAGGAGAGGGTTGTCTGTGTACATAATGCAATTGTAACATTGCCTCAAAATTCCCAGATTCACCAGCTGGACTGGAGAGTAACCTTGAAACTGACCCTTGGACATACCAGATTAGTATAGGGAACTGTTTTTTTACTGATCAGATTAGGGAAGGGAACTGATTTTTCACTTGATCAGGAAGGACGAATCGGGAGTCTAATACTTATGAGAAGTCAAGGAGGGTGTAGTGCTTTAGTTAGTTAGTGTTTCCTTATAAGAGCTGAGCAAGTGCAGGGCTTTAGAAAGAGAATAGAGGGATTACTTTGAGAGTTTGAACAATTCTAAGGGAAAAAGTGAAGAGCAGACTTTGGGGAGCCTGGAATAGTTTAAACCTGTTTAGGCAGCGCTGCCTGATGCTGCTCAGTGCGCAAAACCGCGCAAAAAGAGAGTTGCAGGGTTTTAAGAGAGAGAGATCAAGGAGTTTAGAATTGACCCAAAATGGGCAATAAAACTACACCTTCTAGGTAGTAACCACTCCTCCAGGGACAGGCAGGCTGCTCAGTGTTAACCACTCCCACTGGTGAACACAGAGACTTCCCTTTAGCCCAAGCAAGCACTGGCCTTCTAGAAACTTCCAAACAGTTCAGAACAGCAAATCTGTAACTGAACTTTCTTAACTTTCAGAAAGTGGGAAAAAAGCAAGATTTTTTTTTTTTTTTTTTCTTTTTGTTGTAGTTTGAAGGTAGCAGAGATACACAAGCAGCAAAATAATCACAACAGTGCAATAAATGACCCCACACTTGAGTGCTAGGCCAAAATCAGGTAAAATGCAGTTTTTACAGAAAAAAACGATTTTAAATTAAGTGCAACACAGGAAATGCAGTAAACAGGCTCTAGATGTGTTCCAAGTACTGTTTACTGTTACAGATATAAACTTTAGCAAGCCGGAAAATGCCAAAAAGTAGGCAGCAAAGCAGTAAAACTTAACAAAAAATCAGAAGAAAATACTTAAAATCACAAAAGTGGCTCATTTTCTTCTCTCAGCATTTTCCCCTCTTGGTAGGTGCTTCAGCAACAACTAGCAAGCCTGAAAAGACGCCAAAACCATGAGGCAGCCTGGTTTTAAGAGAGAGAGATCAAGGAGTTTAGAATTGACCCAAAATGGCGAATAAAACTACAGCTTCTAGGTAGTAACCACTCCTCCAGGGACAGGCAGGCTGTTCAGTGTTAACCACTCCCACTGGTGAACACAGAGACTTCCCTTTAGCCCAAGAAAGCACTGGCCTTCTAGAAACTTCCAAACAGTTCAGAACAGCAAATCTGTAACTGAACTTTCTTAACTTTCAGAAAGTGGGAAAAAAGCAAGATGTTTTTGTTTTTTTTTCTTTTTGTTGTAGTTTAAAGGTAGCAGAGATACACAAGCAGCAAAATAATCACAACAGTGCAATAAATGACCCCCACTTGAGTGCTAGGCCAAAATCAGGAAAAATACAGTTTTTAGAGAAAAAAACGATTTTAAATTAAGTTCAACACAGGAAATGCAGTAAACAGGCTCTAGATGTGTTCCAAGTACTGTTACTGTTACAGATATAAACTTTAGCAAGCCGGAAAATGCCAAAAGGTAGGTGGCAAAGCAGTAAAACTTAACAAAAATCAGAAGAAAATACTTAAAATCACAAAAGTGGTTCCTTTTCTTCTCTCAGCATTTTCTCCTCTTGGTAGGTGCTTCAGCAACAACTAGCAAGCCTGAAAAGATGCCAAAACCATGTGGCAGCCTGGTTTTAAGAGAGAGAGATCAAGGAGTTTAGAATTGACCCAAAATGGCCAATAAACTACAGCTTCTAGGTAGTAACCACTCCCCCAGGGACAGGCAGGCTGTTCAGTGTTAACCACTCCCACTGGTGAACACAGAGACTTCCCTTTAGCCCAAGAAAGGACTGGCCTTCTAGAAACTTCCAAACAGTTCAGAACAGCAAATCTGTAACTGAACTTTCTTAACTTTCAGAAAGTGGGAAAAAAGCAAGATTTATTTGTTTTTTTTTTCTTTTTGTTGTAGTTTAAAGGTAGCAGAAATACACAAGCAGCAAAATAATCACAACAGTGCAATAAATGACCCCACACTTGAGTGCTATTCCAAAATCAGGTAAAATACAGTTTTTAGAGAAAAAAACGATTTTAAATTAAGTTCAACACAGGAAATGCAGTAAATAGGCTCTAGATGTGTTCCAAATACTATTACTGTTACAGATATAAACTTTAGCAAGCCAGAAAATGCCAAAAAGTAGGCGGCAAAGCAGTAAAACTTAACAAAAAATCAGAAGAAAATACTTAAAATCGCAAAAGTGGCTCCTTTTCTTCTCTCAGCATTTTCTCCTCTTGGTAGGTGCTTCAGCAACAACTAGCAAACCTGAAAAGAT
Organism: Protopterus annectens; assembly: GCF_019279795.1. Taxonomy (NCBI): domain Eukaryota; kingdom Metazoa; phylum Chordata; order Ceratodontiformes; family Protopteridae; genus Protopterus; species Protopterus annectens. Next base: position 896,688,519 of record NC_056730.1, on the reverse strand, counting down.
GCCAAAACCACGCGGCAGCCTGGTTTTAAGAGAGAGAGATCAAGGAGTTTAGAATTGACCCAAAATGGCCAATAAAACTACAGCTTCTAGGTAGTAACCACTCCTCCAGGGACAGGCAGGCTGTTCAGTGTTAACCAATCCCACTGGTGAACACAGAGACTTCCCTTTAGCCCAAGAAAGCACTGGCCTTCTAGAAACTTCCAAACAGTTCAGAACAGCAAATCTGTAACTGAACTTTCTTAACTTTCAGAAAGTGGGAAAAAGCAAGATTTTTTTGTTTTTTTTTTCTTTTTGTTGTAGTTTAAAGGTAGCAGAGATACACAAGCAGCAAAATAATCACAACAATGCAATAAATGACCCTACACTTGAGTGCTAGGTCAAAATCAGGTAAAATGCAGTTTTTAGAGAAAAAACTATTTTAAATTAAGTGCAACACAGGAAATGCAGTAAACAGGCTCTAGATGTGTTCCAAGTACTGTTACTGTTACAGATATAAACTTTAGCAAGCTGGAAAATGCCAAAAAGTAGGCGGCAAAGCAGTAAAACTTAACAAAAAATCAGAAGAAAATACTTAAAATCACAAAAGTGGCTCCTTTTTTTCTCTCAGCGTTTTCTCCTCTTGGTAGGTGCTTCAGCAACAACTAGCAAGCTTGAAAATTAGGGATCTCAGCTTCTTACTGAGGCTGGTAAGGGAGTTTTTTGCATCCTTGGATTTTCCTCTTTTCTGCAACAGTTTTTTTCCTTCTGTTGTATAGTTTGCTTATGACAGGGGACCACCAGATTGGCTTCGATTGTTTGGAGGAGTGCGTCTTGGTTCTATTTGGGATTACACGATTCATGCACAAGTGGATGTGCTCGTACAGTGCTTTAGTGTAGGATTCGACAGTCAAACTTTCAGTTCCTGTCTGCATGGGTGTCATGAAGTTTGTCACTTCTGACTTTAGTAGCATGAAGTTGGCCTTGGAGAAGTTTTTCTTACGGATGTTTCCTTACTGGGGGGTGGGATGTGGATGTCAAAGGTGATTAGCTTATGGTCAGACCTATCCAATGAGGGGGTGTACCACTGGTGTGGAGCATCAATTTCGCATGTTGGTAATGACCAGGTCCAGGATATTGGAGCCCCTGGTGGGACTATAGATTAGTTGATCCAGGGAGTTAGAATTTATGAATTCCATGAATCGTTGGGCAAAGGTGTTGGTACACATGTAGTTTTCCAAGTTAATGGTAGGGTAGTTGAAATCACCCAGTATTAGGGTGTTTGGTTGTATCTTAATATTTTCCAGTATGTTTAGAAAGGTGTAGTGAGAATCTTGGGGCATTGTGGGGGATCTGTAGCAAGCTACAATTTGGATTGCAGTCTTACCTAGTGTTAGTTGCACCTGGATAATTACGAATGCATTGTGTTGGGCAACTAGCCTGGAGGTGTGAATATCCTTGGTGAATATGGACACTCCTCCACCTTTAGTGTTTCGTTCCTGGTTTGGTGGCCAAAAAGTGTGGTAAGAGTTGTAGCCTGGTATTGCAGGGGTGCTCTCTGAAGCCTTGAACCAGGTCTCAATTACTGCACAGATACCCATGTTCTCCATTTTTAGGAGTGCCTCAAGAGAGTGCATTTTGAGATTTAGACTTCTAGCATTGAGTAGCATTACCTTCAGATTTTGTATACTTGTACCTGTTATGGTGGTGGTTTTGTCCTTTGAGCCTTGCCTAAAAAAGGCACTATAGGTGTGGCAAGAACCTTAGCCAGTAACCTGAATCCCAGGGACAGCAGGTGCAGACCATCTCTGGCAAAGCATCGTGGTTTGTCGATCATGTCGTCCCAGGCAGACAGATACTGGATCCTCTTTGAATGATGCCAGAAGCTTAGCCAGTTGTTGAATTCAATCATTTTGTCCTTATACTGTGCTATCATTCTGAGTGAAGGCAGGATGCTACTCAGAGCTAGGGTCATACCTGCCTGGGCCACATGATCCGAGAGCTCTTCCATGTCTCTTTTCATGTAGTCCAGGGACGTACGTCTCAAGTCATTCACTCCAACATGAACAATAACAGAGTCATATTTGTACTTGTTGTGAAGTGACTTGAGTGCATGCGTTATGTGGTGCATCCTGGCACCCGACAGGTAGCTGACTGTAATTTTCTCGTTATTCAGCCTTGTGAGTGGGACATCTGTGTGCCTGATTATAGAGTCACCTATGACTAAAGTGTTGGGTATGTTGTCTTGCCTTAGGGGCTGTTGTTGGGTGGCATACTGGTGTTGTGAGTTATGTGATACTTTGGTTGTGACTGGTGTTTGTTTGCGTTTCAGCTTCGGAGGTCCTTGTTGCTTGGGCAGGTTAATGTTAAGAACCTCCACATATGCGGGTATGCATGCAAGGTATGCTGTCTGCCCCCATTGTCCCATACACACTGCTCCATGCATACACAGCTAGGTAAACATGGACACATACAGCTGTACCTTGCTGATGAAAAGGTCTCTGTGTTGCCACTTCGCCACCCTCAACTCTCGTACTGGCAGCAGCCCACCATGACTTAGACACACTCACACCTGGAATGGAAACAGAATAAGGTCTGTGAAATAACAGTCAGTCAGCAGTACTAACAGCAATAAAGCATCATGGCACAAAGGTACATACACTTTAATGCGTACGCATGACAATTGCCAACAAACAGCACCTTCAAGCCGTAACACTACTACACTACACACTGCCATTTCCTGTACTATATTCACCCTGTGCATCAGACACATGTTAGCATGTCCCTGCATCGATGGTATGGATAACAGGGATGTGGCAGAGGTATCATCATATGCACAGGGTGAGGTATAGGGGTGGCAATGGTTTAGGCTGTGCCATACAGTTGACATCATATGTTTGTGTGTCAGGAGGGGTGCTGGTCAGCTGGGCCATGGAGAGGAGCTGTGTGCATCTGTCAGTGACCTTTGTGTGACAGTGATGTGTGAGTGTGTGTATGCACACATTCAAGCTATGTGCTAGCCCTATGCAAAGGTATGTTGGACAGCCATGGACTGTACATGGCAGAATGTACAGTTCACCATCGCTGGCCATGAACACGGGAACTGGTTCTGACAGGAGTGGCGTTGGTACCACCATGCCCAAGGGTCTGTGTTCTTCATGGGACCATGCAGGACCACCCCATAGCCCACTATATTCTGGTGTGGACAGCACCCTCCCTTCATTAGTGCTGGTGGCACTGCCACTATGGGAATGTCACTGTGCATGGCCACGTGTGCCCTCAGCTGATGTTGTTGTTGACCTATGTCCATGTGTCCAATACCCTACTCCCACCACATGTTCAAGCACAGACATTGCATGGTTAAGAACTGACAATGTCTCACCCCTCCATCTATCCACTACATCAGCAAAATGACGTAAGGCATCACTAATGCCGTGGAGGGTGTCATGCATGCCAGACAGTGTTGCTTCCATGACCCTGGGCATCCTTCTTGTGTGCCGTTCACAATGTGCCTGTGCCTCCATGATGGACTGAAACATGCACTGGATGACACATGCTGTGACACCTCTGACAGGGGCAGGATGGGCAGCAATCCTCCTTCGAGCACCCCTGTCAATATGCCTGTGTAGAACCTTACCAGTTCTCTGGATATGGCTAGTGTCTACAGTCACTGATCCCATAGTTGCCACACTACCCTGTTCGATGCCACCACTCTCAAACTGCCCAATATATGTGGCTGCTGGGAACTGGGTATGTGTGGGCATCCTGACCATGTGTGGGGTTATTGGAGTGGAAGTGGGATGTCAACCAATGGGACAGATTCAGCCCCAAGCAACTTCACCTGTGCCTCACAATAGCCACCACCATCATCAGAGTCTGATGAGACACTGACATCAGGTTGTGAGGGAGACACACTCCAACCCCCATGGTCAATTGTGAGGGAAAGACAAAATGACTACATTAATTCTTGCACTATAATGTTTGCTGATCCACACACACACACACACACACACACACACACACACACACACACACACACACACACACACACACACACACACACACAAACACACACAGGTGAGGTGCCACAAAGCCATTATACAGACCACACCTTCTGACTGATGCCATGCACAGCACATAATCAAACTACAACGGATACACTCTGGACAGGCCCTCAACAACATGCAGTGCAGCTTCATCCAGTTAATGTTGCTAGTACTATACAAACATGACAAGTCAGAGTGTGTGATGGAACTTCACCTAACACACAGTGCACACGTGTACACAATAGTAATGCACCCCTGTATAGCACACTGGATACACCTATACAAAACTATGTGCTAATATGTTACAGCTCCTGCAGATATGCTACTGTGATTACCAGTGTGATGCACTGCAGTGAACCCCACCACAACTTATCATGCACATATTGCAATATGGCTATGCTTAACAGTTTTGTGCATGGCAAAATGGCAGCCATTAACATGCCTAGGATACAGGTGAGCCATAACATGACAGTTCTACACTCACCAGCTACAGGCTGATGTTCCCCAGCCACACCAGAGGTACCTATGGAGTTGTGGAGGAGAGTTTTTTGTCAGCACACACACATATGGCATTGGTACAAGATAATATGTGCATTTATCAACATGTACAGTACAAGCTGTGATACTACCCAAATTGTTGACATTCACAATATGTGTGCACATGTGCGTGCATTACAAAATCCCAACCACAAATGCAGATTGACCTGACAAATGCATACAGGTATGCAAAGGCTGCCAGTATGAATGCTACAGTATTAATGTCATAACCATTGGAGGCTTACCTGGACGCTACTTGGCTGTGGACTACGTGCCACCCACCTCCACAACATATGTACTGATGGTTTCCTGTGAGCTAGTGGCTGACGCCAAGTTTTCCAGGAACTCCTCTGTGGTTGAGAGTGGTGGTTGTGTAGCAGGCCCACCCCCTGTGCCAGCATGGTCCCTGGCCACAGCTGCAGCCCTTTGCCGTGCATCATGGATGAGATCAGTAGAATGGTGTAAAACCTGTTTGTTGCCCACATTATTCACTGTTGCTACCAGGTCTGCCCACAGGACAGGGCATTGTTGCTGGTTATGGTGGCTCCTTGACAAGAGCACCCAGTGATGGAGTCTCAGGGCATCGATAATTGCAGCAGTCTTAGCTTCTGAGAAGGCTGGGTTGTATCTGTACATCCCACCTGAAAGACGTTAAACAGGGGAACACATCACAGGATGGCATACATTGCTCACCATTATGTACAGACCCTGCACATCCACTTTTTCCCAGCACTATCCACTGCTAACCCCCACATCATACCCCCACCATCTATCAGCACATTATGTCTGTGGGTATCGGCAACATACTGGCAATACAGTATGTGTTGCCCCCCTGATCCTGATGTTTCTACTTGCTGCTTGTGCTATGACGATTGTCTCTGGAGGGCCCTATATCCTGTCTCTGGCTCAACCCACTCCATTCGACCTTGCTACACTGTGGCTCACTCCACTCCTCTATCCTACCCCCATTCTCACCCGCCCCATTCTGATTTGATTTTTACCTAGCCTAAACCACTTCCCCCTCCCAACCACCCTATCCCCTTCACATCCCACAATCCCCTGCCCTACCTCACTACTGCTCCTCCCCTCTGTCCACTCCTCCTAGGAAGCAAACTCCTCCCATCTACTCTCACCTCATTCCCACCCCTTCAAACTCCCACACCGTAATGAACTAACTTAAACCCATTCTCACCTATACCTTCCTTCTCAAATTCCTATTCCTATCCTACAACTTTACCTCCTTAAACTCACAATTCATAAACTTCAAATCACCCACTCTCCCACACTCTTGCCCCCTCCCTCAATACCAAACCTACAGTAACATAGGCCCTCACCTCTTCACTCACTCAACCTCTCTTCTCTTGCCCTTCAAACTCCTACACCCCCACCAAGCCAAAGCCTCATTTCCAAAATACCTCACAACTATAAACAAACTTAATTTCCATCTACTTCACTTCATCACTCACATAAAACTGCTTTCTGACATTCACCCCAACCCAGGACCCATAAACTGTAATGCAAAGCACACACTATCTTCCACATACTCCACTACATCTCCAACCTATTCTCACTCACATTCCCTCCCTCCCTTCCAAAAATCCTCCAATTCAGACCTACTCCTTTTAAATCTCAACCTCCGTAGCATCCTAAACAAGTCCAATGAATTACACGCTACTCTATCCAGCTACTCTCCAGATATAGCTGTTAACTGAAACCTGGCTAAAGCCCTACATTAAGGATACAGAAATTCTAACACCAGGCTACAACATTATATGAATGGATATACTCAACAAAGGCGGTGGGGGTGTTGCAGTAATGTTTAAAAATACCCTCAAAATAACCCAGCTGAACCGTATACCTCCTACTATTCCCAACTCTGAATTATTACTCACCCACCTTGAAATCAACCCCAATAAAGGAATAGTTATTATAGCCACCTACCTCCCTCCGGGGAACAACCTCCGCAGTATTGAACACCTACTCTCCTGGGCGTCCACTGAATTCATCCAAGAAACCTTTATTCTGGGTGACTTCAACTTAGATTGGCTCTCCTGTAGTACTAACAATCCATCCAACTTTATTAATCTCTTCGCCTTCACCAAGACAATAAACTGCCCAACTTGTATTGATAAACACTCCAACAAGCACTCTACTTTAGACTGGATCCTAACCGACAGACCCAACCAAGGTCACTTAGCCGGATGCCTACCAGACACCCTCAGTGACCACTACCCAACATTTCTTTATAAAAAAACATGTTTACCTGGAAAGTAATTATTTACAAACACATTACTACCAAAAACATTTCTCCCTCACTACTTTACACCTACTACTATTACAGCAGTGTAACTGGACCCCTCTTAAATACCTACAATTAAATGATGCAGCTCAGTACTTCAATGAAATCTTCCTTACTACTCTCAATAAGCTGGCACCTACCAGAAAAATTAATGTTAGAACCAAACCTCTCCCACGGTTGTCCAAAAGCACCAAATTACTAATGCAAAGCAGAAAAAATGCCTGGTCAAAATATCATACATCTAGGGAAAATTGGACCTAACCAACTATCAATAGCTAAGAAACTTAACAAAAAATAAATACAAAGTGACAAACAAGCATACTTCCTATCCTGTCAGCAAAAAAAAAAAAAAAAAAAAAAAAAACAACCTCAAAGAATTCTGGCATTGCATCAACCAGCTCTAAAACTCAGGTCAACCCCCCCACCCATCCTCCTCTACTAACACTGACCCCATAACTACCCAATTTAACACACAATTCATCAGTGCAGTATCCCTTCTGGGCAACAAACCAGCTCAGCCACTTACCATCCCTAGCACCACTACAGTCAGTCACAATCCCCTCCCCTTCACAACTATACAAACTAACTACATAAAAACTCCATTGTCCAAACTCAAACCAAGCCACACAGCTGCAGACAAACTCCCTAATGAATTCCTGAAACTGGCAGCTCCTGTAATTGCATATCTCATCTCAATACTCATCAACTTCTCTGTCAATGAACAGTATGTCCCTCGCATTTGGAAAATATCTCATATTATTTCACTCCATAAAGGTGGCCCATCCAAGGAAATACCTAACTTCTACCCCATATCAATCCTCTCCACCCTCTCAAAAATCCTAGAGAAATGCATCCACAACCAACTCTTAAACTACTTCCTTATCAACAACCTAATTTCCAACTCTCAGCATGGTTTTCGGGCAAAATACAGTACTAGTACAGCTCTTAAACTGTGTTGGTTACTAGTACAGCTCTCCTTGCCTTTACTAACTCCATCCACCAACACTTGAACAAAGGACAACAGGTCACTTCTATATTTCTAGACATGTCTAAAGCCTTTGACACCATGTCCCACCAGCTCCTTCTTAATAAACTATCCACCAATGGCCTCAACTCACCTGCACTAACCTGGTTCCATACTTATCTTTCTAACCATCAACAGGTCACAGTGTGGGACACCTCACTCTCCCCTCTCCTCCCCACCTCTGTGAGAGTCCCCCAAGGTTCCATTCCCAGTCCACTCCTCTTTATCATATTCACGAATAACCTCTGCAAAGTAACCCAGCATGCCTCCATAGTTCAGTACGCTGATGATTCTACCCTTATCTCTTCTGCTCCCTCCACCCTAGATCTCCAAATTAAAATGCAATCTGCTTTTCAGGACATCAAATCCTACCTCTCACGACACCAACTCATTTTAAATCTGAACAAAACCAACGTTATAGTATTTAGCAATAAAAAATCCAAAACTTCACAAATCCCGCTATCCATCACCTCTGTTAATGGTACCAAAATTGCGCGCACTAACCACACAAAACTCTTAGGTATTACCATAGATGAATACCTCAAATTTGACATACATATTGCCCAAACCATCATAAAAAGTCCACATCAAATTAGGTAGCCTGTATAGAACCAAACCTTTCCTAACACCCAGTGCCAGGCTTGCCACTGCATGTCTCTATGGTTCCATTGTCTTCACTAACCTCCAGATATCAGACCTCAGTAAACTGGAATCATGTTCCCATAAAATTTCAAATTTGCCATCAATCTCCCACTCACATCCCATCACTGCTCATCTCTTTCAGCATTAAACCGTCTAGAGCTACCCAACCTTCTGTCTCTCAATCATCTAGCCTTAAAGCACAAAATAATCTACCATCCCAATAACTGCCCAGACATATCCTCCTTAGTTCAACCATATTCCAACCATCGAGCTCTCAGATCCTCCAACAAACTCTTACTTAAGATATCCAACTCCCACAACCAACACGGCAACTCCCTCTATTCCCACAATATAGCCAAACTCTGGAACTCCCTACTGGAAACCCTAAGGAACACACCCTCACATGACCAATTCAAAACATTACTAAAACACCACCTTAGCAGCCATTGGCTATGCTCCTGTCACTCCCCTGGTTAAACCCCCTCTCCTCTCTTGTTAGCTACTCTCCAGTCTCTCTTCTGACTTCTTTTGTAATTTAGTTCTACTTCCTCTACCCCCTTGCCATCAGCTCTCTCAACTTGTGATTAATGCTTTACTTCAGCTTCTGGTATATTCTCTACAGAGCTGTTTCTATTAGCAGGTTTTCAGTTCCCACCATCCTGTTGTGTTTGTTCATCAAGGGAGATCTTCCCCTTGGATCTCCACCAGGAAACACGCAATACTTGTGTAATGTTTCTTCTTGATATGTAATTTTTTTTGATATTGTAAAAATGCATTCTATTTTTGTGATGATCTGTTTTTGTTCATCGAGGGAGATCTTCCCCTTGGATCTCCACCAGAAAACACACAATACTTGTGTAATGTTTCTGTGGATATGTAATTTTTTTTTTTTGATATTGTAAAAATTCATTCTATTTTTCTGATGATCTGTGTATCTAAAATCTACTTGTATTTTATTTTCTGTGGAGATTTTCTCCCCGGGCCTCCACTGAAAATGGGCCTCTGGCCCAGTCGGACATTCCTGGTCAACAAAATGTAATAAATAAATAAAAAATAAATAAATGTAGCTGTTGCATCTATTACTGCTTGTTCATAGTCTGTCTACATGGACTGCTGTGGTGTCAGCCTCCTACTGTAGTAGTACTCACCTGGTCTGTAGGCCCACCCCTCAGGTCTCCCAGGCTTTCCTCCCTCAGACTCTGGACTATATGGCTGGGCAATGTCCTACAGTTTCCCCAGCCAGTGTGGTTGATATTAGTGTCCTGGCATGGTGTAGCACCTGCCTCATGTACACAGATGGACAGCCATCTACAGACACCACCAACGAACACACGGTGTGAGAGATGCAATGACTGTAGGAACCTGCAGTCCATGCTCTCTGCCTGTCAAGGCTGCATATCTGTCCCCAAACAGTTTGTCCACACAATCAGTACACCTATGTCTGGCCATTGTTAACAGACTTTCAGATTCTGTAGCAGTGTACTGTTGAACAATGTGTATTGGGATTAGTAAGGAGACAGGCAGATGTGAGTGTAATAGATCCTTTTTATCTGAATGTGCATGCTGCTACAGTTGATGCTGGTCTATCAGCTGTGCATGTTTGCAGGGAAGACTGTGACACATATCCCTTTCACCTGAGGATTCCCTCCAACCCTTGATGTATGGGTGTTGTGTGAACACTCTGTTGTAGGTGTTTGGAAGGTATGTTAGGTCTGTAGCAGGTAGCTGGACATACTGGTGCATGTGTAGCAGGCCACAGCTGCAGCATTCTGGTCAGGAGTCAAATTAGGGATTTTGAAGACATAGGGGGACAGCAAGCTGTTACTGTCAGTGAGGGAGCGGTGTCAGCTGTTGTGTCACAGCAATGCCTGGCTGAGGGTACCCATAACAGTCCAGGTGAAGCATGTGCCTCTGATACATATGTTATGTAATAGTGCCATCCAGAGAGTGTTAGGCAACATTTAGAACACATATTCATAATTGTGAAATGTGTCCCACCCTGCAGTGCTACTGTGGGTGGTAGTGACTGTGGTGGGAGCAACCAGTTTTGCTATACATTGCATGGCTCAGTTATTCCTCTGTTGTACTGACATACATGTAGTTGTTGTGCCACAGACTGGGCTGTGGGCTAGGACTGTAGGTGTCTAGATTTGACACATGCTAGGAATGCAACAGATAGATGATATATAATATATTAATAACCCTATTCAGCCAAAGCCCGAGCACTGGCTTCATCCCAGCTGAATGGAGGACAGCCACTGCCATCTGTCTACACAAAGGTGGAGCGTTCACTGACCCAGGCAATTATAGGCCCATCAGCCTAACTAGCCTGATCTGCAAGGCCATGGAATGCATTATCATGGACATTATAAACAAGGACATTGGCAACCTCAAAATGCTTGACCCTACACATTTTGGTTTTGTCAATGGGAGATCATGCCTGCTAAACTTGGTCGACTTCTTTGAAATAGTCACCAAAGCCATGGATGAGGATAATATGGTGCACAGTGCCTACCATGACCTAGCCAAAGCCTTTGACACTATTCCCCACTTGGGGATAATAGATAAACTCTCCCATCTAGGCATCAACCCATATGCTACCAGATGGGTAGCTAACTGGCTCATTGATAGAAACATTCAGTCAAAGTAGGGGAAGCCACCTCTAGTAGTAGTCCCATAACAAGGGGTGTACCCCAAGGATTGGTCTTGGGGCCTCTACTGTTTAAGATATACCTTTCTGAGGTGCAAGCCAAAACCAGTGGTCTGTGGCTGACCAAGTCTGCAGATGACTGCAAGCTGGGTGCTGTCTTAAATTCCCCTAGTGATGTGAACATCCTCCAAGAGGGCCTTACCTAAACTAATGACTGGTGCTAGAAGCATGGCCTCAAACTGAATGTCAAGAAATGCATCATTATCCCCTTTGGGGAAATGTCATCCCCATTAATTATCACATTAATAACAACATACTAAGCATGCAATCAGTCATGAGGGACTTGGGCACCCAGGTTGATAGCAAGCTAACGTTTGACCACCGCGTTGCCTCCATTGTACAGAAGGCTTTCTACATGGTCCACCTCATAAATAAGGATATTTCATCCAGGAACAAGGAGGTCATAACATCCCTGTACTCCTCCCTTATCAGGCCCATTATCGAGTACAATGCTCCCTTCGGCGTGTACCCTGACAAGCAGATGCAGCAGTTGGAGAGACCACAGAGGATCCTGACCAAGGAAGATCCAGGGTCTCAAACACCTGTCCTATACAGATAAGCTAAAAGCCCTTTCCCTCTACTCAGTCTCATACAGACTGCTCAGAAGTGACCTGTGTCTGTCATACAAGGCCATTTTAGACCCAGTCTTGGTGGAGTTGCTGCATATCTGCAAGATAAACTCCACTCACGCGACCAGCATGCAAGGCTTTAACCTGGTCTGTGACATTAACAGAACTTGATGGCGGGATAGATTTGTGCCCCAAAGACTATGTCAAGCAGAGTACTTCTCTTGCCTTTTTTAAGAGGAACCTGGACGATTGGATGTGAAACAGAAAATACACCCCTGGGATCCTACCTGTGTCCCTGCTTGACAGGGGAAACAGGTGCTGACTTTGAGGGAACATGGACAAAATTCTTGGCTAGGCTTATAAGGGCCTCTGGGCCAATAGCCTAGTATCATTTTGGGCTAATTTCTATCTCTTTCATTTCCTTGCTGTAAAAACCGCATTAGCATGGTTTTGCACATCCGGGCAGTGCTGGTTAGCTAGGGCTAAATTATTCCTGGCTCCACCAAGTCTCCTCTTCAGTTTTTCCCTTGAAAGTAGTCTAACTCTCAAACTAAGCACTTAAAAAGCATTCTACAGTCCAGCACTTGCTCTGACCTAATAGCAAGCACTAATATTCCCCGACACTTGATTGCCCAGCAGGGCAAGGCTCATTATTCACCCCTCACCAACCAAGCGACTAAGCAGCTCACCCTACTATTCAGGCTTGACCAAAGGGCAATTTCAGGTATACTCTCCAGTCCAGCTGGTGAACCTGGGTATCCTGAGGCAATGTTACAACTGCCTCATGTACACAGACAACCCTCTCTTCCTACCACAAAACATTAACATATGTGAGAGATGCAATTATATAGCTAAATTGGAGGCTAAGCTCTCTCCACCCAAGACTGGAACAGGCTGTCATGAGGAGAAGGTTAACACTTGCACCACACCTCTAGCCTCACATAGACATACTAAACCAGCACTAGCAAAAAATACACAAAATCATACTCTGAGGCTCTAAATAAAAACCTGCAAAAGCATCAGGGACCTCCAAAGCAGGCACCCAAAAAACCTGCACCTCCCGTCACAAACCAGACAACACATAAAACACAAAATCAGTGTGCCGCATAATCACAGCTCTTAAGGCGAAATAACATACCTAACACACTAGTAATAGGCGACTCTATAGTCAGGCACACTGACGTCCCACTCACTAGGCTGGTCAAGGAGAAGGTTACTGTTAGCTGCCTGTTGGGAGCCAGAATCTGCCACATAACACAGGCACTCAGGTCACTCCAGAACAAGTACAAATATGACTCTGTCATTGTTCATGTTGGTGTGAATGACCTGAGACATACCTCCGTGGACTACATGAAAAGAGACATGGAAGAGCTCTCTGATCATGTAGCCCAGGCGGGTATGACCCTGACCCAGAGTAGCATCCTGCCCTCACCAAGAATGATACCGCAGTATAAAGAAAAAATGATCAATTTCAACAATTGGCTAAGCTTCTGGTGTTATTCAAAGGGGATCCAGTGTCTGTCAGCCTGAGACAACATGCTCGACAAGCCTCATTGCTTCGCAAAAGATGGCTTGTGCCTGTCACCCCTAGGCTTTCGAATACTGACCAAGGCTCTTGCTGCCCACATAGTGCCTTTTTTAGGCAAGGCTCAAAAGTCAAACACACCTACATAAACAGCACAAATAAAAAAAATGAGGCTTATGCTACACAACACCAGGAGTTTAAATCTCAAAATGCACATGCTCAAAGCACTCCTCAGTATGGAGAACGTCGACAGCTGTGCAGTAACTGAAACCTGGTTCAAGGCTCCACAGAGCACCCCAGCATTACAGGGATACAACTCATACCACACATTTTGGCCACAGAACATGGACCGATACACAAAAGGAGGGGGTGTATCCATATTCATCAAGGATACCTACACCTCCAGGTTTGTGGTGCAGCATGATACCTCTGAGATCATCCATGTGCAACTAACATCGGGCAAATCTGCAATGCAAATTGTGGCCTGCTACAGATCACCCTCCATGACCCAGGACCACCACTCCGCCTTTCTGGTGACACTGGAAAACATGAAGGTCCTACCAAACACCCTGATACTGGGCTATTTCAATTACCCTACCATTAACTGGGATAACTACTCAAGTACAAACTCCCTTGTCCAGCGCTTCCTGGAATTTATCAACTCAAATGCCCTGGATCAGCTGGTAAACTTCCCTACCAGAGGTGAAAACATATTGGACCCGGTCATCACCAACATGGGCAACAGGTGTTCCGCACCGGAGATCAACCTGTCACTGGTTAGATCACACCATAAACTAATCACTCTGGATGTCCTCACCACACCACCACCCCCAACCAAGGAAACCACAGTGAAACACTTTTCTATAGCAAACTTCACCTTACTTAAGACAGAGGTGGTAAGATTCACAGCCCCCACGCTAGAGGATAACAGAGTCCAAGATGCAGGAACCTTTACAAATGCACTCTATGAGCACCTACAAGGATGCATGGATTATGCCATCCCTAGCAAAACCAAGACTCACTCCCCTAAGAGAAGGAAACCAGTCTGGTGGACCCCTGCCATAAACAGGCTATACAATAGAAGGAGGAAACTAGTTCAGAAAAAAGCAAATCCCAAGAAGGAAAGACATCCCTGATCAGTATCAGTAAGAAACTAAGGTCCCTCATAAAATCATCCAAGGCTAACTTCGAAAGAAAAATAGCCAAGGATTCAAAAGATAACCACAAAGCCTTCTTTAGCTATGTCAAGAATCTAAGCGGCAACTCACAGATATGCTCTGAGCTAGAGCAAAATAGCACAAAATAAACTGAACCTACTGATATTGCCAACATCCTGGCAAATAGATCAGTGCAAACTTCACCCCCCTCTCACCCCCAAAAGGGCCCACAACAATACCGGAAAAGTATAGTGTCCCAGAAATCACAGAAGCACAGGTGAAAACAGCCCTTTCAAAAGCCAAAAACACAGTGTCAATGGGGCCAGATGGTGTCCCAGGCTGCATCTTGCACGAACTACAGAACGAACTAACCCCCCACCTAAACACACTGTTCAACCTCAGCCTCTCCACAGGCTACGTGCCCATACAATGTCGCACAGCAACGGTTATTCCGCTCCACAAAGGAGGGGCCACAACTGACCCTGGTAACTATTGCCCCATAAGCCTGACTAGCCTGGTCTGCAAGGCTATGGAGCGCATCATCATGGAACTTATTAGCAAAGACATTGAAAACCTCCAAACACTTGACCTGACCCAGTTCAGCTTTGTTAAGGGCAGATCATGCCTACTAAACCTGGTTGACTTCTTTGAGACAGCCACCAAGGCCATAGATGAGGCGAAGGTGGTTCACACAGCCTACCTTGACTTTGCCAAGGCTTTTGACACCATTCCCCACTCGAGAATTATAGAAAAACTCACCAGCCTGAACATAAACCCCTACATCACGAGATGGGTTGCCAACTGGCTTACAGACAGAACTCACACGGTAAGAATAGCAGGCTCCAGGTCCAACTCTAAACCAGTCACAAGTGGTGTCCCACAAGGCTCAGTCCTGAGACCCCTGCTGTTCGGCATATACTTCTCAGGCAAACACAGGAGGACTATGGCTAACCAAGTTTACCGATGACTGCAAACTGGGAGCCATAATTGACTCTCTGGCTGACATGGAGATTCTCCAAAAGTGCCTTACTGAGATGGACACCTGGTGTCAAAGTCATGGTCTAAAGCTAAATGCCAAAAAATGCATATTCATCCCACTTGGGAAAAACAAAATGCCCATGAATTACCACATAGGTGGCAGCCCCCTTAATACAGAAGAGGTAATAAGAGATCTGGGGACCCAGGTAGATAGTAATCTCTCCTTTGACAATCATATTGCCAAAGTAGTTAGGAAATCCTTCTATGTAGCCCATCTAATTACTAAAGAGTTCACATCTAGAAATAAAGAGGTTATAGTGCCTCTCAACTCGTCACTCATCAGACCCATCATAGAGTACAATACCCCATTTGAGATGTATCTCATAACACACTTCCAACAACTGGAAAGACAATAAAAGTACCTCACCAAGAGGATTACTGGCCTCAAACATATGTTCTATGCAGCCCGACTGGAAAAACTCTGGCTGTACTCAGTGGCATATCTCTTACTCAGAGGTGATCTCTGCCTGACTTATAAAGCCATGTTCAACTCGGAATTGATGAACATGCTCCACCTAAAGAAATCCAAGTCACTGCGAGCCACTCGCTCTAGTGAGCTAAACCTGACCACAACAATAAAAAGAACATGCTGGAGGGATAGATTCCTGTCACAGAGACTCCCCATGCTTTGGAACAAAATTCCTAACTACATTAGGCAGAGCCCCTCACTAACACTCTTCAACAGAAACCTTGATGAGTGAATGGGTAAAAGAAAATACACCCCTGGGATCACTTCATTGGCTCTTTTATGACAGAGGTTCAGTTAATTAACCAATGGGGCTGCGAAAGCTGACACACTCTGGCTAGGCTTATAAATGGCCTCAGGCAGATAGCCTAGTACCTACCTATGAACCTATGAACCTACCATCCTATGAACATATGAACCTATATATTATATATTCATAATAATAATATATATTATATATATATATATATATATATATATATATATATATATCATAATAATATATTATTATATTATATTCTGATAATATATATTATATGATATATTACTAATAATATATTATAGTATGGCGGGTGTATTTGTAAGACATATGTGCATGCATACAGTGTGTTACACATGATTGGCATGGACATGTGTGTTCATATGGGATTGAAGTGTGACACTGAGCTGTCTGTCATGGTTTGTAGCCCCAATCTGCACTGCATTGCCAGTATGTCAGCACACAGAATAGGTTTTATGACAACCCTGACATAAGTAGGGGGCACAACTGTGTTCATTTAGCAACAGTCTGTGCAGTTGTCAGCTCTACCTGATATTGTAGACCTCCCATACATCCAGCAGCATTTATATGTCTGTGTATTGGTTTGTTGTCTGTGTCAGAGGCTCAAGTTAGGGTTGCCACCTTTTCAAATGGCGAAAATTTAACATTTTTGTATAAACGTTAGATTTTGCAGGGCAAAACATACCCAAGGCCAGTACAAATGATAAAACTTCAGTTTTATGCCTAAATAAAAGCTTATTCTTACAGCATTTTAGTTGCTTATTCTATTTCTTATAACATTTAGGTGTTTCAGATACAGAATAACTGTTTCATGCAACTATTACATAAAATATAGGAAATATGTTAAAATCTCAGGGCATTTGCCATTGTTTTGATTTCTTTGCAGGACTCAACTGCCCAAAGAGGGACTCTCCCTCGCAAAGTGGGACAGGTGGTAAACATAGCCCAAGTACACTGAAATTTGTCCCAGTATATGTTGGAATAGTGTGTCACTTGCAATCAGGGTATGTTTGTAAAAACACTACTTGTTCTCCAGAGCTCAGTTAGCCTACTAGTATAATGCACTATGTTGTAGTTGACAAGGTCCTGGCTACAATATTTGGCAGTGGTGTCTTTTTTCCCCTAATGTTACATCACTGTACTGCATGATATATTTAGCCAAAATTCATTCATTCCTCAGAGCTGGGTTGGTGTAGGGGGTGCATTTCACTGCCACTAGTTCAGAAGGTCCTGGGTTCAATACTTGGCAGTGGTGTCCCTTTTTCCCTAATATTACATGACTGTACTACATTATATAAGTACAAAAGCAGCACTAATTCAACTGAGCTCATTTGGCATAATGTTGTATTGCTCTGACTGTAGTGCACAGGGTCCTGGCTTCAATACTTGACAATGGTGTCTTTCCCCCCTAATGTTACATGACTGTACTGAATGATATATTTACAAAAGCAGTACTAATTCCACAGAGCTGGTTTGGCTTAGTGATGTGTTGCCTGGACTCAAGTGCACAGGGTCCTGGGTTCAAGAGTTGGTTATTTTATTGCTTGGCAGAACAGTGTCTGAATGAGATAGGGTGATTAAAGCAGTTTTAAGCAGTTTTAAGTGGGTTTGAATGACACACCACGATGCCGAGTGGCACTCACTCCTACTTAAACCTGCGCTATTTCCAAAAAAAGAAAAGAAAAAAGGTGTGATAGGAAAGTGGTGAAATGGGGGCAAGCAGGGGAAAAACATTATGAAAGGCAGCTAGAGATATGCAGAATGGGTGTAGGAAAGGACTATAGCTCTCCATTTCTTGTGCAGCAACAGCTGTGCATGATGTGGACAATTTGGAATTTAGAACCTCACACCCCACAGGGAAGGGTGTGGGCGACATAACTTTGTTGATTAATTCATGGAGAAATTGATTAATGTCAGTGTACGTGGGTGCAAAATGGAGATTTATGTATGAGACAAATTTTTTGGTGGGGACAGCTGCCCTTTTTGTTTTTTTTTTTTTTAAGGTGAGAGTGGAATGATGGGGAAAGGCTGTAGGTACTGTTAGGAAGGTAAGTTGGGTAGGACAGGTTGCATTTGCAGACAGACAAGACAGACAAGACAGCGGACAGGGGTGATGTATGACACATGAGGGGGGTAAACACCTTGGATGGGGAGGGTGGTTGGGAATCAGAGGACCATGTGCCCCAGATATAAACAGTGGGACTGAGGTCCCCACCCATGGGCAGTCACCACTGCCCCTTCACGGCCCCGAAGGTGGCTGTGCTGGGGGCAGGACACAGGGGCCAGCCTGCCCCTCGATATGCACCAGTCTGCCCTCTATCATGTGCAGGGGGTCATCCAAGTCCTGCTGAATGACCCAACACACCATACCTCAGAACTGGTGTTGGGTGACAGGCTCCCCTCCGGCAGTTACACTCTAGGGTGGTGCAGGACCAGCAGAGGATGCAGCTTGAGGCTGGGTCCCAGACATGCTGAGACCCAGTTCCATGGCCAAATGAGGTGGGACAGGTGGATCCAATGGGATCTGGCTACCCAAACGTGCTATGGTGTTGAGGTTTGTCATAGTGTATTGGTTAGTCATGAACAAAACATTTCAACATTAGTTATAACAGCATGCTGGGTGTTCCAATTAACCCAGAACAATACAACTGAAAAAACTGCATAGCAAATGGAACACATGCATAAATGGAATAACAGTCATTATTGTAACAGCATGCCAGTAACAGTTACAGCAACAGGCCAACAACAGTGGAATTTCAACAAGGTATGGTAGTATGCAACCATTGAAATATATGAACAATAATACAACACAAGTCCCAACATTAGATTTTGAGAACAGCATACCTGTAGTATATGAATAATAATGAGTGCAGATAAGGGGTGGGTGGAGAGGAAAACATTCCATTAATAATTGTATAGGGTATTTTTTCACAACAATACTGCTCAATACTCTACAGGTCTGCCCTTACTTTACATCTACCTGTGCCCTATAGCGTCTGCAGCACATACATACCTGTTAAGTTATCAACCTGGAATGGTATGGCTAAGCTGTGAGAACTATAGGTACATAACTAGAGGGGACTTGTACATTTCAGAGTTACATGTTTGACTAACAAGGTGTTCTCTGCACTGATGTTGTGTGAGTGTGCTACTGGTATACTTCAACTGGATTTATATATGTGTCCAAGGTTATTGCAACAGTGATCACTAGCCATGGCAGCATGACACTTGAGAGACATGTATTGGGAAGAGTGCATAGTGTATATACCTATCCTGCTGTCATTTGTGGGCATATGGTTGGACATTAATACATCTGTACACAGGTTATAACTATACCCTTCATACAGCTAATACAAACATTTCTTTACCTGTAAGCCCTGTGGAGAAAATATCTGTTAACACTACCTGACTGTTTCTACAAATTTTTCTAAGAGAATGAGAGTCACTAGGCCTAAATCTATTCTGAAGAAAAGGAGCAGGGAGTCTACGCCATCTGGTGATGACTCATCCTCCAATACTGAATGGAAGGATACTCATATCAGCATTTCTCCTGTTTCCAAGAGGAATAATTTGGACAGAGGCTTTATTGGAAAGACCCCTTTAGACATAAGTCCCAGAGACGAGGGGGAAGGAAGCATCACAAACCCAGATGGGCTGGGGGACATCCTTCAACAGATGACCAGGATTTAGTATCCAATGTTAATAATGTGCATAATATTTTCTCAGTGGTATTGGATGACCAACAAGTTGATATATTGAATAAAGGACTAAGTTTTGTCCATGGGTTTTTTGTCCAAGAACATTGTTTTGCTGAAGATGTGGTTAAATTTTGTCAAAATTTGAATTTGAAATGCTTTTTTCATGGGACTGATTGTGATGCCTCTGAGGTTAGGGAATTTCACTTCCGTGCCTCCAGGTTCAGGCCACCTATGCAACCCATTGTCCAAACATTTCAAAATGCTGTCCTCAAGGATTTACATTTGTATTTACATAAACAGGACAAGCTTAAAGATAATCTGAACAAAATCAGAGAATGTGTTTGGAGAAACTGATTAACAACAAAGACATTGTTGTTCTTTCAGCGGACAAGGGTGGAGCAGTGGTGGTCCAGGATCTGGGGGACTATGAAGCTGAAGCTGATCGTCAGTTATCTAACCATAATCATTATCAGGAAATGCAGGCGGATCCCACTTTGCAATTTAAAAAGGATGTCGACAAGTTTTTGGATTTGGCTACAGAGGAGGGCATTATTAATGATGAAGTGTGTCATCAACTCAAGGTTGATTTTCCTAGCAGGCAATATATCTATTTTCTCCCGAAGATCCACAAAGACCCTACAAGGCCGCCCGGGAGACCGATTGTATCTGGCAGGGGTTCCCTTACGGAACCCCTTTCTGAATTCCTTACAATATATCTAAAACCACTTTTGGCACATATACGTTCTAGAATTCAAGATACTACACAGTTCCTATCCATTATCTCTGAGACCCAACTAGAGTCCCATTGGATTTTATGCACCTTGGATGTCACCTCCCTATATACCGGTATTCCCCATTGGGCAGGACTTTTGGCCCTGCAATATTGGTTGGATAAGGTTAATATCTATAAGCCTGGTTTTAATACCCTCTTGGTATGCACGACTGAACAGGTCCTGATTCACAATGTGTTCTATTTTAAGGACAGATGTTTTTGGCAGACACAGGGCACTGCTATGGGGGCTTCTTTTGCCCCCATTTATGCAGACTTATTTATGGCGTATGTGGAGGACCAGGTAATCTATGACATCAGTCACAATATCTATATTAACGAGATGGATATTTGGAGGAGGTATCTTGATGACTGCTGGATGGTGTGGAGAGCTAGTGAGGAATTCCTTTTTGAATTCCTTGAGTATCTAAATGGTAATATATGGGGGATTGAGTTTAAGTTGACATTTTCTAGATTTGAAATTACGTTTTTGGATGTTTTGATAAAAAGAACGGACACCAACACTCTTGAGAGTGAGATATTTAGAAAATTTCCTCAATTCAATACCTTATTACATGCCACTAGTTTCCACCCCCAGCATATCATCAAGAACATCCCCAAGTCCCAATTCCTTCATGTTAGAAGGATTTGTTCCAGTTCCTCCACATACGACCATCACAGGAGGGATCTTATCACCAGGTTTAAAAGTAGGGGTTATGTAGGGGGTGGCATCACGAGGGCCAATCGTTTTGCAAATCAGCAAGATAGAACTGATTTATTATTCTATCAAAATCGGGATCATGTCAAGACTGATTTGCTTAGACTGGTTACAACTTATGGGAGGAATATAGTTGGATTCATGAACATTATCCATAAGTATTGGTATCTGTTAAAATCGGATAATGTCTTAGAGAAATATGTAGGGGATCGGTGTCATTACTCATTTTGGAAAGGGCGGTCTTTGGGCTCTCTCTTTAGTCATTACAAGAAGGTTTATTACAGAGATACATGTTCCATTACTCAAGCTCACCTTTTTACAGGCCCTGTTTTTGGATGCTATCCATGTGGTCATTGTACCTACTGCCCCAGGGTGTTGAAATGTCAGACTTTTTCTTCACAAAATTGTCCACAAGTTTATGATATATTATGTTTTGCCAATTGCAGTACATCTTGGGTGATTTATTTGGCCCAGTGCAATTGTCGAGCTTTCTATGTTGGACAAACTTCCCGTCCTTTTAAAGTTAGGATAGGGGAACATCTTAGTGATATTAAAAACAAAAAGGGGTCCAGTTCATTATATAAACACATTTCTAAACACCCTACAGGCAATTTTTGTTTTATGGTCATTGATCACATCAAGGACAGACATGTACAATCCCATGTTCTACATGATAAGCTCACTTATAAAGAGAAAATGTGGATCATCAAATTAGGGGCTCTATTTTCCCCTGGCTTGAATGATCATTTTTGAGGCATCCAATTCATATAGTTGTTGTTATATTTTTGTTGTTATATTTGGGTTTATATACTCATTTATATAATTGGGACAACTGGGTTCATTTGTAACACAATTCATGTATTTTTGAACTAGTGCACTATTTTATTGATGCACCAGAGGGCACTCCATACTTCCTATATGAAGTTTATATAAGTTGCAAGACAGGAAGTTAGTTTTTGTGTTTATTTTGTACATCATGTTTGGTTGCTGATGAAGGATTTACCGAAACCGGCACAACCATGTTGGTGTACGGTTACGTTATGTTGCTGTCTTGAATTTGGACATTAAATGAAGATTGCCTGATTCCAGGAGTTTAGTGCTGGCTTTTCCTTTTTAACTTTTGTTTCTACAAATAGTCAGGATTACTTGTCTGTAACTATAAACACATCTTAGTACCAGTCCCTGGATTCAAACCATGGTCTGTGTGTGCAAAAATGAACAGCGTATCTATTTCTTATCACACTGAACTAATGGGTCTCTGCTGTCAGCTGCTTGACTGATTTGTGCCTAAAACTCACTTGGTTACATAGTCTGACCTTGTAATATAAGTAGAGTGTCACAAAAGACTGTAATGACAGTTGAACATACATGCCTGAGATCCATGCATGATAGAGATAGTTAGTGCACTGGGTATTAATACTTTGAATGCAGGTATAGACACCCCTAGTGGATGTGAATATGTGTGATCTGTACAGACCATAGCAGGGTGCTGGGTTGCATACCTGACCCATATATATTTGCACATTGTATATTTGCAGTATCCACCTAATAGTCTCATACTTGCCTGCATCAGCATACCTATATTCAGGACTACATATAGCTGAAATGCAAAGGGTAACACAAGACAATACTGCAGGGAACACACTATAATACATTACACATTACTATTCAAGGTTAAGATCTTAGTGCAGAACATATATCAAATTGCATTGTATCTTATTTTACAGCTCCATATCTACACTTTAGCATAACAGTTCATTATCAGCCAAACCTCACTCAGTTCATGGTGTCATAGCCATATTTGCTGTGTAGCACTGGTACAATTGTATTTCTTCAACAACAGACCAGAATAAACACAACAGTTGCTGGAAATAACTTTTATTGAGGGTGACATGACACAGTGGTTTATTACATTCAAAATTCTAAATTCCGTTGTACTGCATATCCTGTAGATGATTAATGAATGTCATTTATTATCCTCACAGTAGCAATCATAGTGTACTTTATTACCATATCCTTAGTATTCATATAGTATATACTTATGTCATTCCTACACAGTATTACTACAGTATTGGCTTTCTATCATCAATAGTAGCTTGTTTGATGCCTTCATCTGTATTGCACAGTACCTGGCATTACTCACTTATATCAATGGGGGTCTAACAACACATTTATTGCAGCACACTCAGAACACACTATACCTAATAGCAGTAGACCGTTACACTTTCTTATTTATTGTACTATACATTGCAAGATAGATCTAAGCTCACCACAATGTTGGCACAGCCACAGCAGATGCCCAGCATGGGAGTCTAAGTTGCTTGTCCTCTCCTCTGCAGCTGTAGGGAGAAAACACACCATTATGCATACCTGTCTATGACATATTCATGATAGAATCTGGTAAAGCAATGATTTGGATAGTTACAAACTGCCGGGAATTCCCTTCCTGAGCATCTTGTATCCATTGGGCCAAGAGTGCCCCCTTTCTCTATTTCAGGTCATTATAGTGATGATGCACCTGATCACTAGTGTGGGGGATTCCAATGGCATTGGTGAGATCATGTGCCAGATGGTCCCAGGCCTAGTACTTGTATTCAGAGCCCTGGTACTGGGCCTGCAGCAGTCTGTCATCATGATGTTCAACAAGGAGCCCAGCCATGACCCTGAACTCCAAACTGCCTTAGCACTGCACCTGAAAGTGCGCTCCCTCTCCAGCTGCTGCCATAGTTTCTGCACAGTTCAAACACCAACAGGTTCTGGCTGTATTTCCACCTGTGCAGTTTAAATAAGGCTATTTTCCTGCCCTTTGCTGCCCATTGAACAATTTTTAAAAATGCTAAGCACAGCTCAGCAGTGTGCAAACCTGCTAAGCTGAGTTGAGCAGTGCTTAAAGTGACAAATGCTTAGCAGTGCTTAGTAGTGCACAAATCCGCTTAGCTGAGCTGAGGATTGCTTAGAATTGAACTGCTTAGCAATGCTCATTCTGGCTAAGCAGAGCTAAGTGCTGCTAAGTATTGCTAATACACGTCCTGTTTAAGCATTTCGTAACTTGGTTTAGCAGTGCATAACAAGATTTTTGTGTTTAACCTCAGCTTTTCACCTCATATCTCCACTGACACTGGGATTCTGGACAAGCTGCACTAACCTGGTAGACAAATATCATTAAGTAGGGCCATAAAAAATGGAAATATAAATAGAAATGCTTTGCGATGTAAAAACTGAATGACTTGTCTTGGTATTTGAACCATGCACCTACTGCACACAAAGCAATGACTGTAACCATTCAGCTAACTCAGCTGTGAAGATTTCAGCAGTACATGTCTATATAGCTTTTCCATACACTTAGGCACTGCTGAGCAAACATGCTCAGCTATGCTTAAATTTGAAAAAAAAAAAAACAATGAACTGATGAAAGAATACACAAGGCCGGTGGTAATCTCCAAAAAGTTTATGTAAGTGCTTTCATTGAACAAGTAACCCAACTACTTCAGACACAGGACAACAGTTAAACATTAAATTTAAAATATTCCAAAGGAAATTACATCAGCAATAATGTCAGCAGGAAATGACATCAGCAATAATGACATCATAAATAATCCCATACTTATAAAAAAATAAATATAAATAAAAATATGTTGTTTGTACAATACTACTATGACTAAAGCTATAATATTAAACAAGAATAGTTTATATATACCAATTGTAAAATAATGCCTCCCAAACAAAACTTATTCATCTTTGAAGTGCTTTTAACTTTAAAATACACTTCAAAGAGCAATACTCATTGAGACCTGGATAGGCAGAAGCATTAAGTTTCAACTGCCAATACAATTCTCTACTTTCTAAAATTAATTGCCATGAGCCTCCTCTCTTGTTTTTTGTTACCTGCTCAATAACCGTGTATTCAAAGGAGTGACCCTCATGTTCCATGATATGTCTAGCCAAAGCATTGTTGCCATTACACCTGCCAATACTGTACTGGTGTTCATAAATTATCTCCTTAAAATGTCTCTCAGTTTTAACAATATAAAATGCAGCACGGTATTGGCATTAGGCGATGTAGACAACCCCAACACTTTCACAATTAAATCTGCCTTTCAGATAATGAATGGTGTCAGAAATGCAAAACCTATTTGACACCTTTATAAGATGAGAACTACTACAGCACCCCACATTTTAACATACCACATCTGGCACTGTGATAAACATTAGTGTTTTCTAATAAATTCTTCAGATTAAGGCCGCATCTGAATATCATACTGGGGCCATCAGACAACCTCTTTCTGACTGAAACATCTTCAGTTAGTAAACACCAGTATCTTTCTTAATCTTCCAGCATCTAATGAATAAAGTGTGCTAAATTTCAGTGTATAATTCACACTGTTGTCAACAGGTGTAGTCATCTCATTAGGGGCATGTATATGAGTGTTGTCAGGGGTAATTGATTCTCCATCCAACAAAGGTTTAAACCAACCAGACCGCCTCTTAACAACTACCTCATCAATAATAGTGCTTAAAAGATCATCAGGGTAGGACCTAGCTGAAAACATCTTTCTCAAATGTTCACATTCCAACAAAAAAATCATCATTAAGGGTGACCATTCTGGCCCCCCTCACTAACTGCCCCTTAACCACCGCCTTTTTTTCTTATAAAAGGGGTGGTTACTCTCAAAATGTAAAAAAATTATTCAAGTATGTAGCCTTCCTAAAAATTCTGGCTACATATCTCAAATTCACATAGTCCTTAACAAGAAAAATGTCCAAATAAGAGCTAGAATCAGCACCAAATTCAAAGATGAAGTTCAAGAAATCAGTTAAACTGGAAATTTCTTCCACAAACATCATAGCTTGGTTTTTATCACCTTCAAAGATGATAGAAATGTCGTCCAAAAATCTTGTGTACCAGACAAAAAGTTGTTTAAAGCTATTATATTGGTGTTTATAAACTATTCTTGTTTAATATTATAGCTTTAGTCATAGTAGTATTGTACAAATAACATATTTTTATTTATATTTTTTTCATAAGTATGAGATTCTTTATGGTCATTATTGCTGATGTCATTTCCTGCTGACATTATTGCTGATGTCATTTCCTTTTGGAATATTTTAAATTGAATGTTTAACTGTTGTCCTGTTTCTGAAGAAGTTGGATTACTTGTTCAATGAAAACGCTTACATAAACTTTTTGGAGACTACCACCGGCCTTGCGTGTTCTTGAAAAAAAAAAGGAAAAAAAAAAATAAAACAAAAATAAGCATAAAAGGGAAATCACATTGGGACATTTACTTTCTGTGCCGTACGGCACTCTGACAGTGCAGGGGGCATGTTATGGACACTGTCATGCACCCCCTGTGTGACATAAATGGAAATAAAATTCATAAGTGTCTGAGGACACTTTCTTTAATCTTTAAGTGGTGTACGGCCCTTTGACAGTGCAGGGGGTGTATTACAGACACTGTAACACATGCCCTGGGTGAAATAACTCACCTAATGTATAAATGAGTGTCCAAGGACACTTTCTTTCTTGTTTTAGTGCCGTACTGCACTTTCACAGTGCAGAGGGTGTGTTACACATCTGCAAGCACTCTAACAAACCCCCTAGCACTGATTCAGTAAACATGTACACAGCTCTCCCTCAGTAGCGTGCCTTCATTAATATGCAAGGCGTGCTGATGAGGGAGAGCTGTGGACACAGCCACCATACACTCTGTGGAGGAATTACACTATTCCTACATGGACTTTATTAAATCTGGGGGATTCTTTTGATAGAGAAGGCCAAAATACTAGTCCTTTCACCCTTCTTTTGATAAAGTCAGAACATGGGTGGCTACAATGCAAAATCTGAATGCATTCATGTTGTAAGGAAGTAGGAACAATAACGTTGGGACCTTTGAAAATGATACCATCTTCCATCAGCATCTCATCTCTGTATGGAAGGCAAGGTTGCAGTTCTGGCAGTACACAGGATTGCTTTGATGGCCATCCTTCATTGATGAAGTGGTTGAGCTTTTGCAAAATTTGATCAGTCTTTGTATGATCGCTCAGTTCAAGTCTCACGGTAGAAAAGTTATGTACCTCCATGACATCAAAGTCAAAATTGTCTGCATCAAGCTGTTCTGTGGTACTTCTGGGTGATCTGGATAAGGTATCAGCCAGATAAAGAAGTTTACCCTTTGTATAGACCATTTTGAAATTACATTTTTGTAATCTGAGCATCATTCATTGTAGTATTGCTGGAGCTGAATGCACAGGTTTTTTTTAAAT
Organism: Protopterus annectens; assembly: GCF_019279795.1. Classification (NCBI taxonomy): domain Eukaryota; kingdom Metazoa; phylum Chordata; order Ceratodontiformes; family Protopteridae; genus Protopterus; species Protopterus annectens. The sequence continues at coordinate 896,660,801 of NC_056730.1, read as the reverse complement.
AGTGACTAGAGGTTGATGATCAGTTTTGATTTGGATAGCTTGGCCATAAATATAATCATGAAACTTTGAACATGTAAACACAATTGCAAAAAGTTCCTAATCAATTTGAGCGTACTGCATCTCTGTTTCAGTAAGAGTTCTAGATGCATAGGCAACAGGTCTGCCCTCTTGAAGAAAAACTGTACCAATACCAAACTTTGAAGAGTGACAACAAAGAACTACTGGTTTGTGGACATCACAGTATCTCAATGTAAGTGGGTTGGCATTTTGCTGTTTGAGGGTATCAAATGTTCTCTGATGTCATTCTAACCATGACCAGGCAACATTTTTGCATGTCAGCTCTCTCAAATGCACTGATAACTCACTAAATTCAGGGATAAATTTGCCCAAATAGTTAACCATACCAAGAAAATTCTGTAAGGCTTGGACATTATCTGGGTTGGCATCTCAAGAATTGCTGCTTGCTTGGAAGGGTATGGTCATAAGCCTGTACTGGTAAATAAATGACCTACATAAGTAACTTCTAGTAGTCTGAATTTAGACTTCAGAGGATTAAGTTTTAAGTTCACTTCACGCACTCTGTCCAGAACTTTCCTGAGGTTTCTGTCATGCTCTGCTTCACCATTGTGTCCAACTAGTAAATCATCAACTATTATTGTACTGGTAGCCTGAAAATAATTTTCTCCATTGCACGCTGAAAGACTTCACTGGCAGAATTTATTGCAAAAGGCATCCTGAGTAATCTGTATTTACCAAATGGGGTACTGAATGTAATCAGTAGTGAAGATTTGTGATCAAGCATTACTTGCCAAAATAACTCTTTGCATTCAAGACAGGAAAAACATTGTCATTTGGCATGAGGTTGGCAATCTCCTTGATGGTATGCATAGGATGGTAAGTTTTTTTAATGCCTTGTTCAGGTTTCTTGGGTCAATGCATATTCTGATTTCATCTGAATTTTTCTTATGAGCAGCTACCATAAAAGTTACCCACTCAGCTGGTTCTGAGACTGGATAAATCACACCTTGCTGCACCATTTTGTCTAACTGGACCTTGACTTTGTCTTGCATAGTTATTGGAACTCTCCTTGCTGGTCTGACCACTGGACTCACCTCTGGGTCTACTGTCATGGAGTACACAACTGGAAGTTTGCCTAGCTTGTCAAGGAAAACATCAGCATACTCTGAGGAAATAGCATCACTGATGCTGGAAATGGGACATGTGCTTACATGATGCACTTCTTTGGTAAAAGAAAGCAGCTTCATTCCAAAACTGTCTCTGAGACATAATAATGACTGCACAGGTCTTCAGACTACATAAAATTGCAAGCTGTAACTGTTCCCAGCCAAATAGCAAGAAAGCACTACTGAGCCTTTGGCTTGAATCTCTTCACCTCCATAAGCAGCAAAGTTCACACAATTAGCCAAATTAAGTTGCTCACCAGTTCTCACTTTAGCAAATGTTTCTGCTGACATTACATGACACTTTGAACCAGTGTCCACTTAGAGCTCTGTGGGCTTACCATTGATCAGGGCAGTACAGAATAATTTGTTCTTTGCCAACAAATCTACTGCATTAACCTTTTCACTGACCACTGATACACCACCTACATAGAAAGTAGGATTGAAGCTTTCTTTATGATCAACTTGCTTTTTTGAGTGACCTTTCTTAATAAATGAATGAGGCTTGCTTGATTTACAAAACTTTTGAAAGTGGTTCCATTTTTTACATTTGTGGCATTGCTGACCAAATGCTAAGCACTTCTCTCTTTTAGACTCATGGTTGGCTCCACAATTATAACAGTTAACAATAAGACTTGACTTGGGTTTTGCTGACTCACCCTTATACTGCACTGAGCATGTCCATTTTGCTGAGCTAATCTTAGAACTTACTAGAAAGCTTCTGCTTGCCACATGCTGCATGCAGTCTACATTTGCTCTAGAGGCTGTTGAAATCATGCTCTTATCTCCCACAAGTATATTTGTGTGCCTTTCTGTGAGCTCATGGATTTGACAAATCTCTATGGTTTGCTTAACATTAAATCACTTTCAGAGAGCAAACTCTTTCTCACTGCAGGATTATTAACAGCACACACATGCCTATCCTTTATTAACTCATCTTTCAAATAATCAAATCTGCATGTTTTAGCCTTATTTTTCAAGTCAGTGATATAAGCTGCAAAAGTTTCACCTGGCCTTTGGTCTCTAGTAAAAAATAAGTGCCTCTCTAATGTAACATTTGTCTGGGGGTTGCACATTTCTCTAAATTTATGTTTCAAGCACTCAGGGTCCTCTCTTGATTCAGCTGGTGCAACAATATGGCGGTCCCCCCTCTACTGTATATACTGGTGCATACACAAATGAACGCTCTCAATGGCCTCTGACCCAGCTAAGTTAAGCAAAATTAATGCCTTTGTATGTGCATCTTTGAAGAAAAAGCTTCTTGTATGAAAATATATTCCTGCTCAAATACTCTCCAGTTCTCTGCTATATTATGATCAAACAGGAGTGGACTGGGTCTGCGAAATGCCTCTGCCATATCAACCCACAGTAGTGAAGGTGCTTGGAATTATGTATGAACACACACACATAAATATATTCCAGAATTTTATTCTAGAACCTGTAATTATGTCCAATAGCACAACAGACTCTTAAATAACTGCATTTTGCCAAATAAGTCTCCATAGCACAAGAACACTTTAAAATCACTGTACTTTGTGAAACCACTTTTTATCAATGTAAGAAATATTTTAAAATGACTGTACTTTGTGAATAAACTGTACACAGCAGAAAAAGCTCAGCGTAAGAAACACTTCAAAATGAATGCACTTTGCAAATAAACTGTATACAGCATAGAAACTCTTCATAATTGCTGTACTTTGCAAAATAACTCTGTACAGTGTAAGAAACACTTTGAAATGGTGGCATTCCACAAATAAATGTATACAGCACAAGAAACTTTTTGAAATGGCTGTACTTTGACTGCACTTTGCAATATAACTGTACTTTGCACACAGCAAACTCTTTTAAAAAATTCGACCGCAATAAATCACACACTCTGCAAACACTTTGCACCCTCTGAGATACTTCAAACAACTCTAGTTATGCTTTGATTGGCTTTGGTCAATGAGAAATAGTAGCATGTGCCCAAACACAGTCTTTTACTAAAACATGCAGTCACCTTGCTTTTTAAGCTTATTTTGCCCTTTTAATTTGCTTGTTATGCCCTTTTAACCTCTTATCATACTCATTATACTTTTTTGTGCTCATTTTACTTTAAACATGCTTGTTATGCAAATTGGAGGTAATTCTGAGCTCCATATGAATATTTCTGCTAGTTTTATCAAACATCATTGTTTCAAACGTTTTGTTTAATTAATAATGTGTTTGTGCCTTTTGTTTGATTAATAATGCGTTTTGTGCTACTTGTTTAATTAATAATGTGTTTTGTGCCTTACAAATGCTCCATTTCATTTTCATTTTCTTTGCAAAATAAATAATTTGTACAAGTTTTGGTTACCTTAAGTTTGTTTCTGGCCCTTTCTGATTGTTGGATCTCTGTTTCATTCAACCAGCTCAATCTGTCTTCACCTTCAACTCTGCACCTCATGGCTTGAACTGACACCATGTCACTCATCCAGTCAGGATAAAACAGACGAACAGTTGTGGGTTCAGTTCAAGCAGCTTTATTGCACACACATCAGGAATGAGGCTTTGTAACTTAAACTTAAATAAACTTATAAACAGACTGACTACCACAGTCATACATTTTAACACTCTGGCTTTTCTCTCAAATTGGCACTGCTGTCTGCACATGCTCACTATTTATATGCATGTGCCTACATCTGGAAATGTTTCTTAAAGGTACATACACATGTTCTGTTCTATATTTAGGGATCTCCTTTCACCAAGACCCTAAGGCATTATACCAAAATAACATTATAAACCTCTAGCAAACCATACAAGATAGTAGCAGATGGAATAATCTTCAACTACCTTTTCTATCTAAAGTGTCAACTGTTAAGATGAATATCTTACTGAGACTACTATATACCTTAATGGCCTCTCAGGTGACAGTGTATAACAACTTTTTCAATAGAATTCAATCTACTCTTGCAAAATTCATATGGTCTCCTAAATCAGTGAGAATTTCTTATCAAAAGTCAATGTACCCTACAGATAAAGGAGTAAATCTTCCTGACTTCAGATTATACTGCAATATAGTTAACAGTAGCAGATTAATAGCAATTGCTGACTATGGTCCAAGTGAGAACTTGTGGTCCCCTTACTGGATAGATCTATATCATAAGTACGTCAAATCTCTTAACGTCAATCCCAAAGCTCTCCCTTTTCTTAGCACCTCGATTTTGAAAAGCTCTAAAATGCACGTTTCATTAAAGAACAGTATAACTAATTTAAAAAACGTTTTAACTCATTGCACTTATCCAGCACCTTTACAACCTTGCAACCATTTCATCTCAACCTAAACTTAAAACTTAATGATTCAATGCTTAATCTAAATAATTACCCCTTTTAAAGGAGAGACATATATGTGACTTCTACCCCTTCTGAGGCCAAACCATCTCAGAGTTGAGATCCGCAATAAATCTTAACAAGAGTTAGACCATCATATTGAGACAAATTAGGGAACTATGCTCTAGACTCCTATCTAATCTCAGTTTAGATGATAAAGATATAGATGCATGTAAATCTCTCTGGAACCTAATGTCAATGAAGAAGAAAATGCTTTCAGATATGTCACTTAGATAGCAAAATGAAATCCTCTTTTCAAAATACTGGGCCACATTAAATCCAGCAATCTCAAAATGGAAATATATCAATCTATCCAATTAAACTCTAAAACAATTCCTTTAAAAAAAACTCAGCTACACACAACTTATGATTATTAATAATGCATATCTCACCCCTACCATTCAAAATAAATTCAACCCTTCACTTTTACCTTTTTGCCCTCACTGTGAGTTGCAAAGAGTTGATCTCCTCCATATTCTTTGGAGTTGCAAATGTTCCTATAAGCTTTGGCATTCTCTAAAAGTTAGATTCCAAAAGATGGGATATGGAAAATCTTCCCATTTATGGGAATTTACTATTTTACACATAGCTCCGCTAGGGTTGACAAAGTTACAGATTTGCATCCTAGTTACTCTATTTACCTTAATTAAACTGTATTTTGCATTAAATTGGACAGATAGACCAAAACGTATGTGAGGTGGGTTTAAACAAATGGTAATTAAATACCTAACAGCTCATAAATTTTTAATGTCTAATCAAAAAGCTTATCCAAGTTTTATTGAATACTGGGGCGTACTATTTGACCATACTTTACAGTAACCCCTTTGCAATTATTATTCCTAGCTTAGACCTATTCTAAGGATCCTGAGTCAGCTCACCCACCAATTATTCTTTTACCAACTCAGTTCTTTCTTGTTAGCGCCTCTAATTGCCTTCTGTCTTGTTTTATAAATCATCCTAAGATTCAAGTTCATGAATGTAATCCCCTATCTCAAGTAACTAGCACTTGTGTAAATAGTGTTGTATATAGTTTGTTGTTGTTAAGTTGTGTGATTGCAAACTAATTGTTTCTCCAGTCAATGCGTCTACACCTCATTATCAACTTCCACCTCAAGGCCCACCCACCTTAACAAGTCTAACACCAAACCTCCTCCCCCTGCAAATCCACAACTCCCGTCACTCACCCTACTACTTCTCCCACCTCAAGGCCATCCACCTTATCAAGTCTAACACCAAACCTCCTTCCCCTCTTCATATCCTATCCCTACCACCAGCATGGCTAAATACATATATTTCATGGCCCCTCTTACAACAATACTACTCTCCACCATCTATTTCTTAACTAAGTATGAAAATCAATCCTTGGTAGGAATCCCCTTCCACAAGGGCCACACTAACTCCCAATACCATCTATATGTCGTTCCTATTACACCTCCACTCTACCAAGACAAGTCAATGTCCCCCAAAGTAGTCCATCTCACACTTCACCACCCTAAAACTACAACTAACATAACCAACCTCAAATTGCTATTTAAATTACAAAGATTTCTAGTTTACCTGAAAACTAGAATAATCATTGATGGTGACATCCATCCTAACCCAGGCCCCCCTATAATCTCAAACCCAAACCCCTCTAACTTAATCTATAAACCATTTGACTCCTTGCTAATACTGCATCTAAACCTTAGAAGCATTAACAATAAAATTCACATCTTACATGCAATGATAGCTACTCATTCACCTGACATTATGTGTTTAACTGAAACCTGGTTAAAACCCTCCACTAAGGATCAAGAGATCCTTCCACCCGGTTATAATATCTTCAGGGCAGATCGTTTAAAGAAAAAGGAGGAGGAATAGCTGTTATGTTCAAAAATACCTTAAATATCCATAGGAATACAGTACAACCTCCTATAATCTGCAACCTAGAACTAATTGCCCTAAAAATTTGCCTTAACACTCAAAAATGCCTTAACCTCTTAGTCACCTATATCCCACGGGAAGAATATAGAAAACTTAGAGCAAATCTTGTGCTGGTCAGCCACCAACTACCCACAAGAAACCATAGTACTTGGGGACGTTAATATTGACTGGTCTCTCTGCTCCACCCATACAACCCCACAACCCATTAACTTATATGGTTTTTCCCAACATATCCTAACCCCAATCAGAACAGGCAATTCTCTCCAAAAAGAAAGCACTATTGACTGGATCCTTACCAATAGGGACTCAAGCAACTACACTACTGGCACCCTACCCAATGACCTCAGTGACCACCTCATAACTTATATTATTAAACACAAATGCCCTACTTCCAACCCTCCTGTATATAGACTAATCAGAAACAAAAAGAAATTTATCCCTCAACAATTTCTAGATGAACTAAAATGCTGTAACTGGACCTTATTAAGAACTCTGCCCCTCCAGGAGAGTGTGACCTACTTTAACAACACATTCCTAAAGATACTTGACTCACATGCCCCTCCTAGACAAATTAGATCCAAAATACGCATAGCTCCTTGGCTTACTAGAGAAACAAAAATTAAAATTAAACTCCGTAACCAAGCCTGGGTCAAATGGAGAGCAACAAAAACCCCTCAAGATCGAACCAAATTTCAACAGCTAAGAAACACAACCAAATCAGCCGTTACCTTAGACAAAAAACAATACTTCTGCCACCTCCAGCAGAAACACAAGAATAACCCAAAGAAATTCTGGGCTAGTTTCAACAACCTCCAGCACCCAGGAAAAACTACTACCCCGACCCCCGAAAAGCTCATTGAGCAAGGGCCGGAAGAAATAGCCAATTCCTTTAACTCTTACTTCACTGAGACAATCCAAAACCTTGCCAGTCAACTAACCTCCTCTCCCCCATCTGCCACACAACCCCAAGTTGAGACCCCTACCCAGTTCACTTTTAAACCTGTCTCCACATCATACATATATTCTCTCTTAAAAAAACTTAAACCAACCACTCTAGCAGCTGATCACCTCCCAGCAGAATTCTTACAAATAGCGGCTGAAGTTATTGCATACCCTATATCCATCCTTATCAATAGAACCATTACCGAGTTAGTATTCCCACTGTATGGAAGATATCCTACATCATCCCACTTCACAAAGGAGGCACCTCCACGGAAATCTCAAACTATAGACCAATAGCTATACTGTCCCCAATAGCAAGAATTATGGAAAGATGTATCCACAAACAACTTCTTCACTACCTAACGTGCAATCATCTCCTATCCAACACCCAACATGGCTTTCGCCCCCACCATAGTACAACCACTGCCCTCCTTTCCTTTGTCGACTCCATTAATAACAATCGCAATAGTAAACTTATATCCTCCGCCTCTTTCTTGATCTGTCAAAAGCTTTTGACATGGTCAACCACCAGCTCCTACTGTCCACCCTTGAATCCTTGCATCTGGACACCCCAGCTCTAACATGGTTCAAAATGTACCTAGCTGATAGGAAACAGGCTGTCCTATGGCAAAATAGACTATCAGACCTCCTTCCCAACACCATTGGTGTCCCTCAAGGCTCAATACTTGGACCACTTCTGTTTTCCATCTTCATTAATGACCTTCACTCAGTTATCCCTCAATCCACTTGCATACAATACGCTGACGACTCCACCTTAATCTGCTCTGATGCCTCCCTCTTCAACCTCCAAACCACCACTCAACTCTGCTTTTCTCTAGTTGAAAAATGGTTTACCGACCTCAAACTCCTACTCAACCCAACCAAAACCAAATTACTATTATTTTTTCCCAACGTCTTCTCTACCCCAGTTAAAGAACTCCCAAACACAGATAGTAATGCCTTCTGTATCAAATCCAACAATGGGACTATCATAACCCCTGTCACCAATACCAAATTACTAGGAGTAACTATTGACCATAAGCTCAAATTTGACATACACATCACCCAGACAGTTAAATCTGTTAACAAAAAACTTGGATCCATGTACAGAATAAAAAATTTTCTTACTCCGACTGCTAAACTTACCATTGCCCGCACACATCTCCTCTCTACACTCCTCTATGCCTCCCCAGTCCTTTCTTTCCTCCATAAACGTGAACTAAACATGCTCTCCCAGGCCTACCACCACATTACTAGATTTATAACAGGTTCTCCATATCGCACCCACCATTGTCATAACCTGAGGCAACTTGGGTGGTTGGAACTGCCCAATCTTCTCAAACTAAACCAACTCTCTGAAGCATGGAAAATAATTAACCAACCAGACAGAACCCCCACTCTGTGTAGCATACTGATACCATACACTAACCTAAATAGTCTCCGATCTTCCAACAGCACCCAGATCCTAACCATTAAAGCCAATAATTCTGGTGGCGATGCCCTCTTCGCCAACTCCATTGGCAAGCCATGGAACGCCCTCCCAATCTACCTCAGAAATACTACCACTCACAAACAGTTCAAAAATAACCTTAAAGAATATCTCAAGACACTATGGCTATGCCCATGTCCTGAACCTGATTAAGCTAATATTTCATACCTTCACACCAAATCTATCCAGTCCTCATCTCCTAATTCTTGTTCCCTTATCACTTATCTGGAAATACATTTTTACCACAAATATAAGATGGTGACTCTTGAACTTGATATACTCTATTACTATATTATATTTCCCTGTCATGTTTTACCAGATGATTGATCTTTGTCTCATTATACTTCTATGTAAATGGACTTTTTTTACTAACCTTGTAAATGTACAACGTCTACTTATTTATACTTTTTGTAACTTGCATTGTTATAACCTGGATTTTTTATATAACTTGTTTTGAGATTTTGTGTTTTAAGATTATGATTGGAGCTTTTCTCCTCGGGCCTCTACTGAAAAAGGATATGCATCCAGTTGGACCAGCCCGGTTAACAAATGTAAAATAAATAAATAATAAATAACTTCTAGTTATTTTGATGTTTTTGTTTTCTTTATATATGTTGTATTAACTAAGAAAAATTAATAAAGATTATGGGAAAAATGTATCAACAGTGCACCCTGCTGGAATGAAAAGAAATGTACATGTATTATTGTAACTGAATTAAATGTTTATGTTTTAATAGAGGTTAACCTGCTAACTTACTTTAAGAAAAATAAAGGAAATGTAAATAAGCTGTTAAAATGGCACTCCACAGCGCTGAATAGGACCAGAGATGGTGGGTCTGGAAGAAGCCTTTGTTCATTAGCTTAGTAAAAAGAAGGGAAGCCCCAGGCACTACCATAAACATTTAAATGTGTATTATAGCCATTTATACTATATTCCTGTCTCAGCTTCAAAGGGAATACTGTGAGAACCTAGAGTCAGGCGACCAGATGATGTCATTCTACAAGCCATCTTGGATATTATATTTTACGTGGAACCCAAAACTAAAAGGAAAAACGAGTGCAATGAGCACCTAAAGTGGCACCTATGTAGAAATACTCAAGAAGCACTGCAGAGGCATGAAAAAAAAAACAATGATATAAAATCCAATGACAATCAAAGCTTTAATCACCAGTAAGCAGGTAACATAGATATTTAATTAGTTAATAAGGATGAAGCTAATTAATTAATTGATGAATAGATGATTGTATTTAACGGATTGGAGGTAATAGTATAGCATTGCCTGAGGAAGTCTCAGTAGTTCTGAGATGAAAAACATGGTGATTACAGTTAAGCATTTAATGTTTTATATTCTTTATTTTATTGTTTGTTCATGTTATCTGCTTACTGGTGGTTAAAACTTTGATTGTCATTGGATTTTATACCACTGATGGGGTTTTTTTTGTGCATCTGCAGTGCTTCTTGAGTATTTCTACATATTTTATAGGGAGTAATCCATGAGTATTCAGTATTCTGTTTTGGGGAACCTGACTAGAAAGATGTCTCACATATTTCATTGTACTTGCTCTATCAAGTAAGTTATTAGGGAATAGTAATTCTCTTAAATTTAATCAGGAATATAGTGAAGCTCAGTTTAGAGATTGTTTTTCTTTATTTGTATGAATCTGTGTTATTTTCAATATTTCCTGTGATTTGAACTCTGTGGTTTACAGTAAATATATACACTGGATATAAAAAGTTTATACATCCCTGTTAAAATGCCAGGTCTTTGTGATAAAAAAATGAGACCACAATAAATAATTTCAAAACTTTTCCCACCTTAAATGTGACCTATAACTTGTACAATTAAATTGAAAAACAAATAAATCTGTTAGGGGAAAATATAAAAAAAATAAAAAATGTACAATATGCTGGTTGCATAAGTGTGCACACCCTTAAACTAATACTTTGTTGTGTGTGCACACCCTTAAACTAATACTTAAACTAATCACAAAAACCTGGCATTTTAACAAGGGTGTGTAAACTTTTTATATACTCTGTATTATGTATTTTCTTGTTCTTTTATTATTAAATAAATTTAAACTTTTCATGGTGGCTGGTCCATCTGAGAAAATATTTAAGCTTTGAGAGTATTTGAACATATTTATTTGGTGACAGCTCTGGACACTCCTGGAAGCCTTGCTGTTTGGTCAGCATTACCATTTGTATTAATATTAACTTCACTCAGCATAACTGGATACTCTTTTAAGAGCCTTATAGTAACTGACTGGTGGCAGTGAATCTATCTTATAGTCTAGGCAAAGTTGGTAGAGCGGGTAATCTGTGCCAGCCTTTCGTGTGTGTGTGTGTGTGTGTGTGTGTGTGTGTGTGAAAATTAAATCTCAAAGAGTGTGCTTAAGTCAGCTACTTGAGGAAGGGATATGGAGCATTGATTTCCAGTGCCAGTGGGGACCCTCACTGGAGATCTGGTGAGAGGCAGATAGAGATACCCAGATCCCAGGCTGAGTGTGTGCCCAGTGTGCTCTTAAAGGAAATTGTGCTTGATGCAGAGAGGTCTGCATCCGGAAATACTGAGTGGTGAGGATTCAGGCTCTTTGATTACTGGCCAGCATGGGGACATCACAGTATTAATAGCCATATCGTTCAACCTCTTAGCACAAGAAATCTGGACAAAGCCTAAAATTATGGGAGGACAAAGGCACAAAGACAGGGACAGGTTTTAAATATTGTTCTTATAAACATAGAGATGAAGAAATGAACTCTGACACTGATATGTATGTCATTATTTAGTGACTTCAGACTTCTGTGATTTGCCAGAAAACCACATATTTTATGAGGAACACACCAAAAAAAAATTCTGGCCATCTTGGCAAAATTAGAACAGCTCAGATTTATGTAAACAGCTAAGGTTTCTGTTAATGTAAGACTGCTTCTGTTTTTTGTCCTTACTTTCTTTTTCTAAGAAAAGTATACTTGTATAGAACATAGTATGGATTTCAATAAACTTCATTCAAACAATTACAGAATGTGACAATATAAGGGCTTTACCAGTAAGAAGGAAAGGAAACGGTACCTTAACCAGTTTGTAGGAACTTATAAACCATTCTTTTCTCAGAATAAATATAAAGACTTGGGTAATACAAAGACAGATTTCTAGAGAGGTAAAATAAATTCTACTTATTTCTGTGAAGTACTAAAAAGGTGCCAGGTAATACAAAAATAAAACTGTAATATTTTAAAGCAAAATTTACAAATGTTACATCATACTGAGTACCCTGAATTAACTGCAATTAGTGAACATTGGAGTCTCTTGAAGTCTAGTGCAAAGCCTTTCAACTTCATTTATCTAGTCACATAAGTGTTCAACAAGGGTATCAAACTACTGTTAATAATAACTTCAGCTATGAAAGACAATTTTAACAAACTCATATTAAACAATATAATTATTGCACTCCTAGTTTTAAACAATAAAGAGCTTTATGCAGTTATTCTTTTTCATGTAACAGGGACTTCTCATATTGTTTTCATTTTTAAGAAGATATCCTATCTATAAGTATAGTAATACACTCCAGATTCTATTTTAGATGCACAGTGCCATAAATAAGTAATTAATAATTTTACATTTAAATAGATAAATATCGAATCTGTAGTTACTCAGACCTTTTCTGAAATCAGCACTTTATAGAATAATCTGTCCCATTACTGTGCAACAAATGAGGCAATGTGTAAAAGTATGCATCAAATTAGGGTCTTGATAAATGTAACACAGAAGGCTATATATTAGAATCATTCTAATATGGTGAGGTAACTGAATCGATGCAGTGAAACACTCATTGACTGTCTTATTACAGTTCAGTGGCTCATTTGAATGTGGCTAGTGGAGTCTCGCATGCTGGCCTTAAGGGATTACTGAAGACTCAAGTGTCATTGGGCATTTAAGAGCCAGTGCACTGAAACATGTTTAGTTTCTCACTGAAAACGTGCATATCATCCATGATCCTATGAAGTTTGATGATGTCTCACTAGGGAAGCAGGACTATTCGACCCCGAACTGTTTGACCCTGGACAGTTCGCCCCCGGACGGTTCGACCCCAATGCATTTCAATGCAATTTCATGTATAAATTTATATGTATTGTCTATGGAACCTTTTAGTGGACAGTTCGACCCCAGACTATTTGACCCCAGACTATTCGACCCCAAACATATTTTAATATGTACTTTATCATTATGCAATAATAACACTTTTATTTTTTCATTGTATATATTTTTATTAATATTTTTATTTTAAATAATTATTTCATTTGTTAGTATAAGTAAATATAATTTGTAAATATAAATTGTATATTTTATTTGTCTTTTGAGGCTTTTAAACTGTGCTTACTATACTTTTACTAAGATACGAGAGATACAAAAGTTATGTGCTTACTATATTATGCTACATCGAAGGATCAGATACATCCTTGTAGACTGACAGGACTTGGGGCCAATCAGCTCCATGCAACTTGGTACTTGAGACTTTTCTCATCTACAAACTTTTTCCCTCTATTCACAGTGCTTTGCTGGCCCCCCTTTTCTTTCCAAATCTCCTGCAGTCAAGCACATAGGTGGAACACACAAAACTTATAGACTCATAAATCCCACAAGCCTTCTTCTTACTGAGGCTGGCAAAGTTGAGTGAGTATGTCACTGAATGCCTTGGACATGTCTCGTGCATCACTTAAGCTGAAATTCAACTGCTCAATTACTACTTCAGGTGGCCTGAGACTTTAAGTCATTTTGTGGTGCCAAATACAGCACCCAGGTGAGGCAAGTGCTTGTCAGTTTCAAAAATGACTGATCTGTTGTCATTTTGTTTGTATTTTTTATTTGTCTTTTGAGGCTTTTAAACTGTGCTTACTATACTTTTACTGTTGTTTTTTTTTTTTTTGTTACGTTTGCTATTGATTGCTTTTGCGTTTTTTATTGAGGAATTATTTCTCGTTGCAACTGAAGCATACGTCTTTTATTTTAGTAACAGAATCGCATTTAATTTGATGCTGCTGTTCGGGTCCAACCGTCTGGGGTCGAATCAATGGGGGGCGAATCATCCGGGGGTGAAATGGCGGGGTCAAAATGTCCTGTACCCTTCACTGGACATATTTCTCTGTTTTGGAAGAATATATTCATCTGCTGTAGGACCTTTCCTGTTTTGGTTTAACATTATTTTTAAAAAGGTCCTTGATGGTAAATATATAATGAGTATTTTTTGATTAGCTAAGTGTGTCAGAATACTGTTAGATTCTTTTTGTTTCATGCTGAAAATAATCTAGCTTACTTGGTATGTGTGATTATTAAAAGCCAGAGAGTGTCATTATGCATTCAACAGCCAATATGTTAAATTCATTTTTAGGAGAAATGTGAATATCTTCCCTGATTCTTGATAAAGGAAGATTTATTGATACCTTTTTATAGACTTTCCTCATATAGGGGCATACATTTTTACATTCTGTAGCAGTAATTTGTCCTTACCTCTGAGTCTCTCCTATTTATCAAGAAAATACTTTTGGCTTCCCCATAAATGCTGTCCTGTACATAAGCAGACTGACCCCTTAAAACAAAACAAAGACACTCTCACACACACACACACACACACACACACACACACACACACACACACAGACACACAGATATATATATATATATATATATATATATATATATATATATATATATATATATATATATATATATATATACATACATACTCACACAATCACACACATGCATGGATAGTCATGCACATACACACACGCGCATGCACACAAACATTGAAAATAATCAAAATTTGTCTTACATATTATTTTTATTAGTGATTTGTAATAAATACTTATATACATTAACAAGTAACCTTCAGTTTTTACCCTGGCCCATACAAAATGAATAGGGAATAGTTAACATTTCCTGAGAGGAGGGGGAGAGGTTGGCATAATGGTTAATGTCTATACCTCAGAGATGTCCCATACCTCTCAACTGTCCAGAATTTCATAGAATGTCTAGATTTTTGTCACCGATATTTGGTCTGTTCCTCATAAAATGTGTAGTTTTCTGGCAAATCACTAAATAATGACAGACATGTAAGTTTCAGATTTACATCCTTCAAAACTTGCATGCAAATGCAAAAACTGTTATTCTAGCAACATTCTAAGCTTATAAGAGCAATATATAAAACCTTTTCCTGTTTTTGTGCCTTTATCCCCCATTATTTATGGCTTTGTTCAGATTTCTTGCTCTAAGCAGATAAGAGTTTTGCTGTGTAACCATCAGCAAAATGGCACCTCTCATTTTGAATGTGTTTTTTTTTTCTATAATCACTGGGTTATATACTCATTGCTTTTGCTTGTTTGTTGTTTGTTTGTTTGTTTTTATTAACTGATGAGCAAATAGAGTTTCATTAAGACCAACACATTTGATACATGCCACTCACAAGGCAGCTGATATAAGAATCCTTGTAGAAGCAAATTAAGAAATTCTGGAAATAATGACATCAGTAATTAGTTCCATCAAATGATTTGGAAGCAGATTCGGATTCCATTTAGATGCTGGTTGGTACAAAAACATTGTGGCGCTGAAGAATAATGATGATGTCAGAGGGGCCCAACACAGAGTGTAATGGAGCCATTTGCATACACGTTTGTATGTGCAAGAAGACTTGATGTGTATTTTGTGGACATGGATATTATTAAGAAATGTGGTAAACAGGTGAGCCTTATATTTTAAGCACTAGGTACTTCATAAAGTACTAGATTATAGCATACATATAGAATGAGTAATAGCGATACCCCAATCACAGAAGATCCAAACAGGTCAGTCTGGCTAGTAAACAAATTTATAAATCCAGTGATACTGTGGCCTGGTTTTGGAACTTAAGGCCTCAGAATGCTAGGCATAAATCTAGGAATACTACTACTGTTTCTTCTAACAAGTAGGAATAAGAGCAATGTAGGCACTAAGTGTAGTACACTTTTAATAGTCATACACATTTGTTGGAAGTAAATGAGGCATTTTACGTGGAATGTTAAAAGGAAAATGGGATTTGAAAGTACAGGAAGAGGATTTTACTGCTTCTGGTAGAAGCTCTCATAATTAAGAATTGATGTAGATATACCTGAACATCTGCCTTTACGATATAGACATAAGATTATATATATATATGCATATGAAATATATAGCTATAATACAAAGAAAAAATAGTAGCTACAACTTGAAAAAAATCACTCAGTAGATCATTAATGGAAAATATACATGGAAATAGTTTCTTCCAAAAATGCTGAAATTCCAACCAGATGGAAAAAAGTTCAAAAGATCAGTTCATCAAAACACATTAGAAATTACCTTTGCATGGGGGCAAACTTCCTGCACCCCTACAACCCATAACTTAAATAAACTTACTCCATAATCACACAGTCATGAAAAAAAAGTTACATACATAGAACCACTGTCAGTGCACAAGCAGAAAAAGCACTGGTAGTAAAATACCAGATGAATTCATTATGGGTGAAATGAGTCTGATGAGATGACACCGCCCCCATTCAGAATTACTGAACCATAGAGCAACAGTGGAACTGTAGAAAAGCCATGCTATGGGGGCGCTCCTATAAACATTTCCAGGAAAAATTTAGACTCATGGAATTTCATAATACAATGAAGAAGGCAGTTGAAAATATCCTAAAATGCATCGGTCCTTCTATCCATCCATTTTCTGTATACATGTTGTACAATTTAGAGTAATGAGTGTTGAAGACTATCTTTGCAAGCAATGTGTGTAAGGCAAAAATCAACCTAGACTGGAAAATGGATTGCTGGCCCATCACATAATGACAAACACACACACATACACGCACACACACACACACACACACACACACACACACACACACACACACACACACACACACACACATTAACACTCATATGTACAAATTTATCTATCATCAACAAAAAAACAAAAAAAATATTGCTTTTTTCCTCACTTTTCTGAGATTTAAAAAAGTTCAGTTACAGGCTTGCTGTTCTTGAACTGTTTGTAAGTTTCTTGGAGGCCATTTTTTGCTTGGGCTAAAGGGAAGTCTCTCTGTTGATCAGTGGCAGTGAAAAACATTGAGCAGCCTGCCTGCCCCTGTGGGAGTGGTTACTGACTTGAAACTGTAGTTTTATTGGCCATTTTGGGTCAATTCCAAACTCCTTCATCTTCCTCTCTTAAAACCTGGTTGCCTCGTGGTTTTGGCATCTTTTCAGGCTTGTTGGCTGTTGGTGAAGCACCCACCAAGAGGAGAAAATGCTGAGAGAAGAAAGGAGCCACTTTTGAGATTTTAAGTATTTTTCCTCTGTTTATTTGCTAAGTTTTTCTGCATAGCCGCCTATTTTGAGCATTTTCTGGCTTGTTAAACTTGATTTCTGCATTAGTAACTGTATTTAGAGCACAACCTAGAGCTGTTTACTGAATTTCCTGTTTGCACTTATTTTTAAAATCGTTTTTTTCTCAAAACTTGCATTTTATCTGTCTTTGGCCTAGCACTTTTGTGTGGGGTCATTTACTGCACTGTTATAACTTGTTGATACTTGTGAACCTCTGCTATCTCTGAAAAAACAAAAAAAACAAAAATAAAAATCTTGCTTTTTTCCCACTTTTCTGAGATTTAAAAAAGTTCAGTTACAGGCTTGAACTGTTTGTAAGTTTCTTGGAGGCCATTTTTTGCTTGGGCTAAAGGGAAGTCTCTCTGTTGATCAGTAGCAGTGAAAAACATTGAGCAGCCTGCCTGCCCCTGTGGGAGTGGTTACTGACTTGAAACTGTAGTTTTACTGGCCATTTTGGGTCAATTCCAAACTCCTTCATCTTCCTCTCTTAAAACCCTCTTTTGCATGGTTTTGCGCATTTTTGTGCATAGCGCAACAGCGGGCAGCGCCGCCTAATTGGGTTTAAACTATTCCTGGCTCCACAAAGTCTGCTCTTTACTTTTTCCCTTAGAACTGCTCTATCTCTCATTTTAAACACCATATTCTCATTCTAAGGCCCTTCACTGGTCCAATTAAGTAATCCTACAAGTTAGCACTATTAAACCATAAGCACTACTTACTCTTATACTCTCTACGATTACCCTGTCATCTATTGGTCCGTCTTAAATTCAGTTTCCCTATATTACTCTAGCATGTCCAAAGGTCAGTCAATGGTTTCCTCTCCAGTCCAGCTGGTGAATCTGGGAATTTTGAGGCAATGTTACAACTGTCTCATGTACATGGACAACCCTCTCCTCCTCCAAACAGGTTCAAATATATGTGAGAGATGCAACTATTTAGCCAAACTGGAGGCTGAGCTCTCTCATCTCAAAACTGGTGAAACCAGTCAGGAGGAGAAGGTAACCTCACACAACACAATTCCAGTATCACATAGTCCCACCACATCAGCGAACCAAACACATAAATACACAAAAACATACTCGGAGGCTCTAAATAAAAATCTACCTAAGCAACAGAGACCTCCAAAGCAGACATCCAAGCAAACACTACCTCAAAACAAAACACGCACAACACATAGCCCACAAAGTCAGTGTGCCAAGCAGCCACAGCCCTTAAGGCTGAATAACACACCTGATACTCTTGTAATAGGTGACTCTATTGTCAGACACACTGACGTCCCGCTCACCAGGCTGAATAAAGAGAAGGTCACGGTGAGCTGCCTGTCGGGTGCTAGGATCCGTCACATAACGCAAGCACTCAGGTCACTCCAAAGCAAATACAAATATGACTCAGTCATTGTACATGCTGGTGTGAATGACCTGAGACGTACCTCCCTGGACTACATGAAAAGAGACATAAAGGAGCTCTCTGATCATGTAGCCCAGGCTGGTATGACCCTGACCTTGAGCAGCATCTTACCCTCACCTAGAATGATGCCACAGTACAAAGACAAAATGATCGATTTTAACAATTGGCTAAAATTTTGGTGTCATTCAAAGGGGATCCAGTGTCTGTCAGTCTGGGATGACATGCTCGACAAGCCACGTTGCTTCGCTAGGGACAGCTTGCACCTGTCACCACTGGGCTTTCGGATATTGGCAAAGGCTCTTGCCACCCCCATAGTGCCTTTTTTAGGCAAGGCTCAAAAGTCAAACCCACCCCCATAGAGAGCACAAGGAACAAGAAACTAAGGGTAATGCTGCTTAACGCCAGAAGTCTTAACCTCAAGATGCACACACTCGAAGCTCTCCTCAGTATGGAGAACATCGATATCTGTGCAGTGACAGAAACCTGGTTCAAGGCTCCAGAGAGCACCCCAGCACTACCAGGCTATACCTCATATCATGCTTTTTGGCCCCAAAACCCGGACCGAACCACAAAAGGAGGGGGAGTTTCCATATTTATCAAGGATATCCACACCTCCAGGTTAGTGGCATTGCACAAAGTATTGGAGACCATCCATGTGCAACTAACAGTGGACAAGACTGCTTTTCAGTTTATAGCATCCTACAGACCACCCTCTCAAAGTCAGGAATCCCACTCGGCTTTCCTGAAAACATTGGAGAACATGAAGATCTCTCTGAACACCATTATATTGGGCGACTTCAACTAGGCAAACATTGACTGGGAGCACTACTCAAGCCCCAGCACCTTAGCCCAAAGGTTCCTGGAAATTTTAAACTCAAATGCTATGGAACAACTAGTCACCACTCCCACAAGAGGGGACAACATGCTAGACCTGATCATTACCAACATGGGGACTCTATGCTCCACACCAGAAGTATATCTCTCATTGGTAAGATCAGACCATAAATTAATTTCACTGGATGTCCACATCCCCACCCCACCCCCAGCCCAGAAAACCACAGTGAAAAACTTCTCAAAAGCAAACTTCTCACTTCTCAAAACCGAAGTGGAATCCTTCAAGGCCCCAGGGCCAGTGGAAACTACGGCCCAAACTGCAGAATCCTATATAAATGCATTCTACAGACATCTCCAGGAATGCATGGATCATGCTGTCCCAAACAAAACCAAGACCCAATCATCCAAAGGCAGGCGTCCAGTCTGGTGGACCCCTGCCATAAATAAACTGTACAACAGAAGGAGAAAGCTACTACATGATAGAGCAAAATCCCTAATAGGGAAGGCATCTCTGATCAGTACTAGCAAAAAATTATGATCCCTCATAAAATCCTCCAAGGCCAGCTTCGAGAGCAAAATTGCACAGGACACCAAAGACAATCATAAGGCTTTTTTCAGTTATGTTAGGAACCTGGGATGCAACTCCCAGACTTGTTCTGAGTTGATTCTAAATGACAAAAAATACACTGAACCCACAGACATCACCAATATCCTGGCAGACAGGTTCAGTGCAAACTCCCCCCCCCACCCCAAAGAGCAAGTATCTATCCCAGCAGAGGGCTGCCTCCCAAACATCTCTGATGCTCAGGTGAAGGCTGCCCTCTCCAAAGCAAAAAACGCTGCTTCCATGGGACCAGATGGCGTCCCAGGTTGCATCCTACATGAACTCCAAGAGGAACGAATCCCTCAAATAAAACAGTTATACAATCTCAGCCTCACTACAGGATATGTGCCCACAGAATGGTGTACAGCAACAGTGGTCCCACTCCACAAAGGTGGAGCCTCTACGGATCCTGGAAACTATCGCCCCATAAGCCTGACTAGCTTAGTCTGCAAGGCTATGGAAAGGATCATCATGGATCTCATAAACAAAGACATTGGGGACCTACAGACACTAGATCCTACCCATTTCGGCTTTGTCAAGGGCAGATCCTGCCTTTTGAACCTGGTTGACTTCTTCGAAACAGTCACCAAAGCCATAGATGAAGAGAAGGTAGTCCACACAGCCTATCTGGTCCTTGCAAAGGCATTTGACACAATACCCCACTCGGGCATCATAGATAAGCTATCCAGCTTAAATATAAACACCTATGTCACAAGATGGGTCGCAAACTGGCTCAAAGACAGAACCCACAGAGTGAGAGTTGCTGGAGCCATGTCAGACTCAAAACCGGTCACAAGTGGCATCCCACAGGGTTCTGTCCTGGGACCACTCTTGTTCGGTATATACTTTTCCGAGGTACAGGCAAACGTGGGAGGACTATGGCTCACCAAGTTCGCAGATGACTGCAAACTGGGCGCCATAATCGACTCTCCAGCTGACATAAGCATCCTTCAAAAAGGTCTCACAGAGACAGATAACTGGTGCCAGCGCCAATGTGCCCACAAATTACCACATAGGCGGAAACCCATTAAGTACAGAGAAAGTTATTAGGGACCTGGGGACCCAAGTTGATAGCAATCTCTCCTTTGAAAACCACATTGCCAAAGTGGTTAGAAAGACCTTCTACATAGCCCACCTCATCATGTAGGGTTTCACATCTAGATCAAGAGAGGTAATCGTGCCCCTTTATTCATCCATCATCAGGCCCATCATAGAATACAATGCCCCTTTTGGGATGTACCTTACTTGACACCTGCAGCAATTAGAAAGACCCCAAAAGTATCTCACCAAGAGGATCAAGGGTCTCAAACAGATGCCATATGCTGCTCGGTTAAAAAAACTCCAGCTCTACTCAGTTGCATACCGCCTACTTCGAGGCGATCTATGCCTGACATACAAAGCTATGTCAAATCCAGAATTAATGGACATGCTCCACCTCAGTAAATCTAAATCCCTTAGAGCCACACGCTCGAGGGACTTGAACCTCAGCACAGAAATAAATAGAACTTGCTGGAGGGACAGGTTCATAACCCAGAGGCTCCCTTCGCTCTGGAATAGAATTCCAGTTCATGTGAGGCAGAGCACCTCACTGAATCTCTTCAAGAAGAATCTTGATAGGTGGATGGGGGATCGTAGGTTTGTCTTAGTGATTACTCCCGTGTCAATATTAGACAGAGGCACAGTAAACTAAACCTTAAAAGGGCACATTATACTCAAATCAAGGGGTGGCGTAAGCCATACAGAACTGGGCTAGGCTTATAATTGCCCCAGGGAAGATAGCCTAGTATGAACCTATGAACCTATGAACCTATGGGGTAAGGTAGCTGCCTTTGGCTCCATATCTGAGTGACAGCTAATGGGAGCACTAGATCATCATCATCATCATCAACCCCCTTTTTCCTATTTTTCTACATGGGGTCGTGGTGTCATGTTAACTGTTGCCATCTCTCTCTCTAGTCAATGTCACACTCCTGCCTTCTTTGACATTCATGCCTGACTGTCACAGATCTTCTCTCACACAATCCATCCACCTCTTTGCTGGATACGCTCAATTCCTCTTAACTTCTTCCTGCTTTTCCCAAATCTTCACTAGATTGTCTTCTGCTATTCTGCACATGTGCCCGAACCACAGTAATCTATTCTCTTTGATCTTTTTTGCATTTGGAGCTACTTTGGCTTTGCTCTTATGTTCTCATTTCTTTGTCTGTCCCACAGTGTGCATTCTACCACCCTTCTCAGGTAGTTCATTTCCATCACCTCTAGTTTTCTCATCTGCTCTGTCTTTACTGCCCAGGTTTCTGTACCAAACAGTAGCACTGGTCACATCACTGTTTTGTACACCTTACTTGTTAGCTTCTTTGGTATTTCTCTGTCATTTACCGCACCTGATACTCTATGCCAACAGGCTAAAACCCCTCTGATTCTAGTTTTGACCTTTTCATTCAGACTTCCCTTCTCCTCAACCAACTCTCTCAGA
Organism: Protopterus annectens; assembly: GCF_019279795.1. Taxonomy (NCBI): domain Eukaryota; kingdom Metazoa; phylum Chordata; order Ceratodontiformes; family Protopteridae; genus Protopterus; species Protopterus annectens. The sequence goes on along the minus strand of NC_056730.1, from coordinate 896,638,201 downwards.
TACTTGATGTTATTAACCTGTTCCACTATCTTCCCTTCTATCTCAATTCTCAGCTTCTTCTGATTTCCCCAATTTTCTGCCAATACCACACTCTTATCTGTGCTTAATTTTACCCCATGTGCCTTCAGTTTTGCATTCCATTCCCCTATCCTTTATTGATGTTGTTGCTCAGAGTCTGCCTGTAATGCCACATCATCAGCATACAGCAACTTTGTTGATCTGTTCCCTCCAACCTGTTTGCTAATGAAGTCCATCATCAGTATGAACAGCAGTGGGCTTAGAGCTGATCCCTGGTGTATACCCACTCCAACTGGAAGCCCCTCTGTGAGACCCAACACTGTTTATGCTTGAGTCAATGGATCCTTGTACATAGCCTGCACTAATCCTACCAATGTTTCTGTGACTTTGAACGACCACAGTAATGCCCAAATCAGCTTTCTTGGGACCTTGTCATATGCTTTCTCCAAGTCTAGGAATGCCCAGCTGGACTCTCTTTTCATCTCTAGCTTCTTCTTAACTATCTGTCTCACTGCAAACATCGGGTCAGTTGTGCTGCATCCTGATCTGAATCCAAACTGCTCATCTCCCATCTTACATTCTACTACTCTGCATATCCAGTTATCAATCACCCTCTCCAGAACTTTCATGCAATGTGACATGAGTTTGATACCACTATACTGCCCACAGTCGTGAATGTCCCCTTTATTTTTGTACATTGGCACAAGTATGCTAATTCACCAGTTATCTGGGATATGCCTTTCTCTCCACACTGCTATGAGTACCCTCAGGAGCCATTTCTCCCCTAACTCACCCCCCCATCTTTATCATATCAGGGTGGCTCAGTGGTGCAGCAGTTAATGCTGTCACATCACATTCCAAAGACAGGCGTCTGGGTTTCTCCCCAGGCCTCCGCTGAAAATAGGCTCTGTCCTAGTCGGACTTTCCTGGTCAACAAATGTTAAATAAATAAAATAAATATCTGCTGTGACCTCATCTTAGCCTGCTGCTTTCTCTGACTTCATTTTCCTTAGTGATATTCTTACTTCTTCTAGGCTGGGCTCCTCTGCTTCTGTTATTGTAGGCTGTGTCTGGGAGAGTACAGTTTCTGTGGGGTTTTCTACATTCAGAAGCTGCTGGAAGTACTCCTTCCATCTGCATTTAATGTCCTGTGGACTGGTGAGCAGGTTGTTGCTGGCATCCCTTATGATGGGTGTCTGATTATCCTCTTTATTTTTCTGTCTTTGTCTTGCAACCTGATATAGATTTTTTGTGCCACCTACTGAGTCACTTTCCAGAAGCTGGTAGAATGCCTCTGATGCCCTGTTCTTTGCTATTGCAACTCCTTTCTTACCTTTTTTGTTAGCCAATCAGTATTCCTTTCTAGCCTGGTCCATGTTTTCTATCTCCCACTTTTTCTTGCACTCCTTCTTTCTTTTGATTACTTCCTGGACTTCTACATTCCACCACCAGAATTCCTTATGTACCTTATATCCATGCCTGGCTTGGCCACATATTTGTTCTGTGGTCCTCACACATGCTGTTTTGAGGAGCTGCCATTCTTCTTCAACTCTAGCTATTTCATCCTCTTCTTGAGGTGCTACAGCCTTAAGTAATTATTTGAACTATTATTCTTTCTGTCCAGTCACTTTCCAGACCTTCAGTCTAGTCACTGCTGACCTTAGAGCCTTCTCTGACCATTGCTTGCAGATGACTGTGGCAACCAGTGGTTTATGCTGTGGGCTGACTGTGTCACTGGGGATGACTTTGCAATCACTGATTCTATGCCAGTGCTCCTTCCTTACTAACAGGAAGTTCACCTGAGCTAAATGTTGACCACTCTTGTATGGGATCTTGTGACTGTCGCTCTTTCTGAACCATGTGTTGGCTGCTATCAAGCCATTTGCCATACAGAAGTCTAGAATGGCCTCTCCTTCTTTATTCCTGTTGCTCCACCCATGTGGACCCAGACAGTCCTCATATATTCTGTTCTGTCTGTCCCGGTATGTGCATTCAAGTCACCCGTTATCAACACCAATTCATGATGTCCTACTTTATCTAGTAGGTCCTGTAGCTGCTGTCTGAATGCACTCTTTTCCTCACTTTTACAACCCTGCTGTGGGGCATAGTCTGAGATTATTAATAATGCCCTATCATTAGGCTGGAGTCTGATTGTCATGAGTCTCTCACTAATTCTGATGATACCTCTCACTGTCTTCGGAAGCCTCTCTCTCACCACAATTCCCACACCATTTCTAGCTTGTCCTCCTCCTGAGTAGTAGAATCTGGCTCCCAAGACAAGTGTCTTTGCTGCATTGCCCTTCCATCTTGTCTCCTGGATACATAAGATGTTCAACCTCCTCCTTACCATAATGTCAGCCACTTCCAAGCTACACTCTTTTAGTGAACCTATACTGAGTGTAGCAATTCTTAGCTCATGTTTGGCAGGCTGATGGGTTTTACATCCAGCTTTCTCTCAACAGAGTTATCCCAAGTAACCTAGGCTGAGCAACTGGATACCAGCTGGCCAGTAGCTTATTGACCCAGGCCTGCTAGGCTTTATGGTGGGCACACACTGGTGAATAGGGGCACATACACCACCCACTGTAATCATAGTTCCCTGGTGTAGGTTGGAGTAGGCTGGGTCCTCAATCCACTTATCACCAGCAAACACCCAAGCCCATTTGGTGACATTAGTCAACATCAGACAATCACCTAGAGCCAATTGGAGCACTAGATGCTACAATCATAAATTAGGAGCCTGTAAGCATGCATTGTATGTGTGCATGCACAGAAGATGAGAGCATATGGAGTCATGCCCCCTGTGGCAGTCAGCATGGAAATGGAGATCAATGAGCTACCACAAGGTGGGGGGGGGGGTAGGCCACCCTACTAGACCATAAACTAGATAGTTTTCTACTACCAGACTCTCACCATGGCACATGCATGAGCTAACAAGGCATCACTGACAGGAATGAAAGGTTCATAGTACTCTTACATACAGTGAGAAAACCTAGTTTTCACCCCCCCCCAAACTGAATAAATGGACCAGTTGGAAGAAAGTAGTGGATCCACTGGACAGATCTGGTGGAAAATTAGAAAAAAAAGTACAACTGTGGAGCAGCATTAACTTACAGACAAATCTTTTGAACTGAGGTTAAAACATTTCAGTAAGAAAGTAGATGAAATAAATAATGCTACAGGAAGGTCTTCAAATAATAGGCTGGTTGAAATCTCCCGACTAGCAGAAGCCCTAGTTCTGGCTAGATATATTCTTGTCTGAAAGAAGCCACTTTCCAAGCCTTCCAATGAGCAGCATTGTAATAATTACAGGGAAACCAATGCCCAGACCTAAACTCTAGCTAAACTGTCTTCTAATTTCTTGTACAATTTAAAGGACAACAATGAGATTCTATTATTAAATGCTCAACTTCTCTGTCCTTTTCCTCCCTCTTTATTGTCACTTCTATGAATAAACAACAACACAGCATATAAAATATTTTAAATTGACTGTTTCTCTCCACTAGAACAGTACTTTACTGTACTGTGGTGGTTTCACTTTCAAAAAATGTTTATCCCGCCTTTGCTGCAGTCTCCAATTCATTGATGTCATCAAGGCCACTGAATATGGGTAGTTTTCTGACCATTTGCCTCCCCAAACTGACATCACCATGACTGTCCTTAAAACCCACCTATGCTGTGATGACATAGCTTCCTGGTCCTTCCCCTACCCATACAGAAAGTAAAGGCTAGAACAAGGAAACAGTATATGAGTCAAGTCCCCTGCTGTGAGCTGTCAATCACAGCAGGTAACAGCACAAATTACCCTTAGCACTTTGACAGCTAGGGAAGTTAGGTATGAAGGGGTGGGAGATGAGTCTAAGTAGTACAATTCAGGCTTCACAAAAAATGCAGTTTAGACATTCTAAAAAAAAGCGGCAGTAAAAAGCACTTTGAAAGTCTGTTATGTTGCATTTGCACTGTTTGTGTTTTAAGTAATCATTGAATGGCATGAAATGTTACTTAAAACTAATTGACTGAAAGACAGCAGTGTATGCATGTAAAATCAGTGCAGTGACAGGAGCTTTAGGAAGAAAGACGCCCGAGTGATGTAACGTTTTACAGATGAGCACTGCATTTTGGGATACCTAGAGGCACACTAAACAATCAGAATTACTTCAAGATGCCAGACCCCATGTGGTCAGACTCAGAAATTACGTATAAAATATTTAAAAAACTGTAAATAGTCCCAGTGTGGTGTTAATAGGAAACACCAAACCATGATGAAATAAACATGTTTATTGAGTCTGTGGGTGTGGTTCTCTTTTAAAGTAATTTATCTGTGGCAGCCCTCATCAGGTATTTATTATGCAACAAGATGTAAAAGATTCCCGCAGATTATTTGTGTGATACAGTAATGTCCTGCAGAAAGACTATAAAAATGTACAAATTAATTTGCTCTTGAAGAAAATAACAAATCCTGTGTTATGTTGGGCTATAGTTGCTCTAGTAAGTTATTCTAACCTGGAACATTCAAGAAGTACTCTAAGGCTAACTTCGTACTATGACGTGATAACAAATTTTCAAGCCCCTCCCCAAACCCTGAGAACACTGCTGCCTACATGGAACTGTCCACAGAAACCCTATACAAACATGCTAATAGCTGCATAGAGGCAACTGCATCCACAAGGAGTAAGTACAGAACTAACTCAAAAAATAAGCCACCTTGGTAGAATGACAACATTAATAAGTTGTATAGCAGAAGGAAGAAAATCATGGCAAAATGAAAAAGTGTAGGATCAAGCAGGATAGCAGTGCTCTCATCAAACTAAACAAATGCCTCTGATGACAAAGTCAACCAAAGCCAAACATGAGGTAAATCTGGCCTCTCAAGCCAAGGGTAACTACAAAGCATTCTTTAGTTATGCAGAGAACAAACAACTGATGAGAGATCTCAGACTGCACACGTAAATTAGACCAAAAAATTTAATGTTAAGCGCTTTTCGTTTGTAGTATAAGACAAACTTCATCAGACAAGTTAAAATGCATACACTAGTCTTATATAGGAAAGAAATTAACTAATCAATTCATCAATTGGACATAATATGTGAAATACAATTAATTAAGCAATTAGAAAACTTTTTTTAAAAAAGCTATTTAAAGAAGCCTTTTAAAAAAGGTAGGCACCTAAACAAAAACTCCATACACACTATTTTACACCGATAAGGGTGTATAAATATATATATAAATAGCATGCAGTAAAACCAAGACTATACTGCAAAATGTTATAACTCCATACCATTATTAATAATTCATGATAATGTTGGAAAAAATAATAAATAAAAAAATAAATAAAAAATGTCTGTGATGATAAAAATGTAACAAAATACTTAAAAAAATATATAGAAATATGAAAAAATTCATATAAAAAATGTACAAAAATAAATATACAAAAAAAGAATAACAAGTCCTAGTCATCTTAATAAACTTTTGATTTTTAAAATACAACTAATAGAACAACCCTCGTTCAGACCAGGGGAATTGTAAGCATTCAACCTAATCTGCCATATAAGCTCTAATTCATCTAGTCTAAGTGAATCAGGACCACCCCAAGGATTATGACAAACTTGGTCAATTACAGTAAATTTAAAACTATGATTGGGGCATTGGACTATATGTTTAGCTAAGGCATTTTCAACCTTATGCTTTTTAATGGCGTACAGATGCTCGTACATACGGTCACAAAGCCTTCTTTCAGTTTTCCCAACATAGTAAGCCAAACATGACTGGCATTGAGCCAGGTAAACAACAATTTTTGAATTACAGTTAACTCTCAGCTTCAAGTAATATTGAAAGTTGTTAGCACAGAATCTATTAGATTCAGACACATAAGAGCAATAGTTACAAGCCTGACATTTATACATACCAACTGTTCTAACTGGGGATCTTACATGTTGTTCAAAATAAGCTTTAAGGTTTTTACCTCTTTTATAAATCACTGAAGGGCGTTCACCTACACTTGAGAATATGCTCTTATCATTCTTAAAGATTTCCCAATTTTTTATCAAAATCTGGAAGCAATCTCTACTATTGAGATTGTAAGTTGTAATAAAAGAAGAAACCACGTCGCACTTTTAGAAAGTCGACAGGTAAATCTGAAGATAGTAACGGGCTAGTGGCTACCCTATTGGAGATTTTGAATGGATTATTCAGAATGGGTACATAAAAATGGCTCTGACATTTAGTTGATACTTCATCAATGATTTCGTCGACCATATATTCAGGGTAGCCACGATGAACAAATAAACCTCTAATAAACAAACACTCAGTGTTTCGTGGTCTAAAGTAGTAATACCCTGAATATATGGTCGACAAAATCATTGATGAAGTATCAACTAAACGTCAGAGCCATTTTTATGTACTCATTCTGAATAATCCATTCAAAATCTCTAATAGGGTAGCCACTAGCCCGTTACTATCTTCAGATTTACCTGTCGACTTTCTAAAAAGAAGTACGGTGGTTTCTTCTTTTATTACAACTTACAATCTCAATAGTAGAGATTGCTTCCAGATTTTGATAAAAAATTGGGAAATCTTTAAGAATGATAAGAGCGTATTCTCAAGTGTAGGTGAATGCCCTTCAGTGATTTATAAAAGGGGTAAAAACCTTAAAGCTTATTTTGAACAACATGTAAGATCCCCAGTTAGAACAGTTGGTATGTATAAATGTCAGGCTTGTAACTATTGTTCTTATGTGTCTGAATCTAATAGATTCTGTATTAACAACTTTCAATATTACTTGAAGCTGAGAGTTAACTGTAATTCAAAAATGGTTGTTTACCTGGCTCAATGCCAGTCATGTTTGGCTTACTATGTTGGGAAAACTGAAAGAAGGCTTCGTGACCGTATGTACGAGCATCTGTACGCCATTAAAAAGCATAAGGTTGAAAATGCCTTAGCTAAACATATAGTCCAATGCCCCAATCATAGTTTTAAATTTACTGTAATTGACCAAGTTTGTCATAATCCTCGGGGTGGTCCTGATTCACTTAGACTAGATGAATTAGAGCTTATATGGCAGATTAGGTTGAATGCTTACAATTCCCCTGGTCTGAACGAGGGTTGTTCTATTAGTTGTATTTTAAAAATCAAAAGTTTATTAAGATGACTAGGACTTGTTATTCTTTTTTTGTATATTTATTTTTGTACATTTTTTATATGAATTTTTTCATATTTCTATATATTTTTTTAAGTATTTTGTTACATTTTTATCATCGCAGACATTTTTTATTTATTTTTTTATTTATTATTTTCTCCAACATTATCATGAATTATTAATAATGGTATGGAGTTATAACATTTTGCAGTATAGTCTTGGTTTTACTGTATGCTATTTATATATATATTTATACACCCTTATTGGTGTAAAATAGCGTGTAAGGAGTTTTTGTTTAGGTGCCTACCCTTTTTAAAAGGCTTCTTTAAATAGCTTTTTTAAAAAAAGTTTTCTAATTGCTTAATTAATTGTATTTCACATATTATGTCCAATTGATGAATTGATTAGTTAATTTCTTTCCTATATAAGACTGAGTGTATGCATTTTAACTTGTCTGATGAAGTTTGTCTTATACTACAAACGAAAAGCGCTTAACATTAAATTTTTTGGTCTAATTTACGTGTGCAGTCTGAGTTCTCTCATCAGTTGTTTGTTCTCTGTCTCAGTTTGTTTCTTCGCTGTTTTGAGCTATTCTTTAGTTATGCCCAAAACCTTAAAAGGCAATATACAACTGTGTAAAGAACCCATAATTAATGAATCTACTTACACTAAGTCAGAAGATATGGCAACACTACTGGCAAACAAAATCAGCTCTAATTTAACCCCTCACTCGTCCCACTAAACCGTTAAGAAACACCATGAAATATAACTTCCCCAACTGTCACTATAGAACAGATCCTCAATACTCTGTCTCTGAGGCTAAGAGCACTTGATCAATGGGCCCTAACAATATCCCAGACTTCCTACTAAACAGCAAGAAACATGAACTATCAGACCTTCTGGGATCACTAATTAACCATAGCCTCCAAACAGACTTTGTGCCTCACGAATGAAGCATGACAACCATCATATTTGCATGAAGATGGGCCATCTACAGACCCAGGAAACTGTACACCCATTAGTCTCACTAGTCTCATATGCAATGCCATGACAAGAATTATCATAGAAATAATTAATAATGACATAGGAAACCTCCAGGCACTTGACCCAACCCAGTTTCATTATATCAAGGGCAGTACGTGCATCCTAAACCTGGTGGACTTCTTTGAGAAGGTCACCAAAGTAATGGATGAGAGAAAAAAATGCCTACCTTGACCTTGCCAAGCATTTGACAAACTCAAGAGATTAGGTATAAACCCTTATCTTATCCAGTGGATAGCCAGCTGGCTCACAGACAGGACCCAGGAAGATAGAATTGGGTAGTCCACCTCTGCAAAGAGGCCAGTCACCAGTGGAGTCCCTCACAGATCTGTCTTAGGACCGCTAATTCTTGGCATCTACTTCCCTGAAACCAAGGCCAACATCAAGGGCCTCTGGCTGACCAAATTCACAAATTATTGGAAATTAGAATCAGTCATGGAATTCTTCCATTGTCACTAACAGTCACCAAAATGGGCTGGCACAGATAAATAACTGGTGTTAGTGCCATGGACTAAAAGGTAATTCCAAGAAATGCAAAACTATCCTTTGAGAAGACAGCCACCTCTGGTAACTACAATACTGTCAACACTCCCCTAGGAGTCAACCCAGTAGTTAAAGACTTCAGGAGACATATACTGTAGACCATAATCTAGCATTTGTCCATCTTGTATCTATAGTACTGAGGAAATCATACTATGTTGTACAACTTATAAACAAAGGTATGACATCTAGGTCCAAGGAGGTCATTGTTCCACTGCTTTTGGCACTCATAAGATTTATCATTGAGTACAATGATGTACTTTTGACATACTTGTGACATAGAATGTGCTGGAGAGACAGATGTGTGTCCCAAATGATCCTTGCACTATGGAATATGATCACCATCCATATGAGACAGAGTTCATCCCTGACCCTGTTCAAAGGAAACCTTGACAATTGGATGGAAAATCATAACTTTACTCCTGGTCTGACCCCCATGTCCCTTATAGACAGAGGTCATCAATAAGGAAAGTATTATCCTAACTACCCCCTTGCACAAATCTTTAGTTACCTCCCTACTAACAGGCCCCCCCATAGAGACACCCATTATGCTCAGGACCAAAATGGCTTGGGGTGCATGGATAGGTTTGTAAGGGTCCTAGTGGTCATTAGCCTTGTAACAACTTATGAATCTATGAGAGATGCTCCCTTTGATATGTTCCTAACCAGGAACATCCAACAATCGGAGTGCCCACAGAGGTTCCTCACAAAAAGAATACACAACATATATAACATATCCTATGCAGAATGCCTCATAACCCAGTCCCTATATTCTGCCTTCTATAGGTCATTGAGGGGAGTTCTATGCATAGCATACAAGGTATCTTTGGATCCCACTCTGATGAATTTCTTGCATATCTTCCAAGGAAACAGCATCAGAATTACCCATTCTAAATAATTTAACCTTGACTATGACATAAATAGGGCCTGCAGGAGAAGCAGGTATGTATCGCAAAACTGTTCCTTCTCTGGAACAAGCTCCCCATCCTTATGAAGCACAATTCTTCCTTAATCCAATTCAGTTATAACTTGGATGACTGGATGGAGAAATAAAAAGTCACACCTGGTTTGGCACCTATGTTTCAAATAGACTGAGGCAGCCTGTAAATGATTCATCTCTCAGGCCATGCTTGTAAATGTTTCCGTTTTTTTTTTTGCCTTGAAATGTTTAATCTCCCAGGCCCCTTCTTACACTTATCAAGGATACAAGAACTTGACAGAGATTTGGGATGCATGACGAGGCTTTAAAAGCCCCAGTGGTTGTTAGCCCAGTACACACCTATTAAGTTATAAACCTATTCTAAACAGCTGGATATTGCAGAAATTAGATAGCTTTGCATGTATTAACTACAGGGAAAAAACGAATGTGTAAACCTTGGAAGTCTGACAATCTTCCTAGTAGGTGCTTGCTATACAAGGTAGTTGCATATGTATTTATTTTCTTTCCTAACCAGGTAAGTGAATTAGTACAGAGACACTTTAAAGCTATGATCTGAGTTAATTAAGCAAATACAAAGGGTGAAGCTAACATCAGACATAAGCATTGTTTCAAATATAAAGAACAGCAGACTGTAGGCATCACTAATGCATAGTAACAATATAAAATGCAGTAATTTTGTATGACGTGAAATATTTTAAAATTATTAACATTAATTAACATTCGTACTCTGGCAGAAAAGGTGTTTTTATAGCTAGAACAGCAGACAAGAGTGTTGTCACGTATATTCTATCTCAGGCATGGCAAGAAATCACCTCAAAATGTATCACTTAACTTGCCTTTTAGGAGCAGCGACGTAAAATGTTGTACTACAATTTCACTCTGTAATGTTTATATATGAAACATTCATATGTTTTGCTATTTTTTTCTTTTGTTAAGATTAATGATGTTTCATATTATTACAGTTGTCCTGCAATGAATTGGTGAAATTTTGAAAAAAAATTGCTATAGCTATACAAAGAGAATTTCAGTGAGTTTTTTGTTACTGTTAGAAGTTTTTGAGGTTGTGATAAGATAAGATAAGATAAGACTATATTTGTAAAAGCTTTCTGCACTAGTGCCCAGCACTTCATTTATCGATTCAGCATTTCTTGATCCCATTATCTTGAATTCAGTCTTCATTGGGTGTATTTCTATCACAATTTGTTTTGCATATTAATCACATTTTTCTGTGAGGTTAATGTAAATTACTTTTAGTCTGTGGTGGCGCGGGTTTAGAAAAGAGCAATTCATTTTTCAGTGTTACTGAATTTCTTTCAGGAAGGTGACATGCCTACATAGACAGAACAACTAAAGTATATTGGTCATGTTCTAAAGCAAGTGTTAAACAACAAAACTTTTGAGTTACATATAATCTCCTTAACATAGTCAATGCCAAATTATTCAGTGTTTGAAGCAAAAAGTGTATTGTTTTTGCATTTTAATTTGTTGGTAAGAACAACCTACTGAACATTTTTTTTTTCTCTTTGCTGAAAATCCCTGACAAGACATAATGGAAAACTGAAGCCACAATGCCTCATAACCTAAATTAAATGTATATATTATTGTATTTCCATGTTAAATGCATCAGAAGTTGTTTCTTTCTTCCTGGAAAGGCATGTTGTCAACCACTTCTTGCGGAAGGAGCACCTCATGTTAAAAATGAATACATAATGATGTAATAGTGAAACCACAATGTAAATATGACATACTTCCTTAAAAAGCTAAATTATTTCAATTAACCACAATGCCTCGCAGTGATATATAAATATTTGCTCAATAGCTACCATGACAATATTCTGTGGATGTGGTTATGGATAAAAACTAAGGAATCAGTAAATCTAAAAAGTCAAGCAACTTACCATAATCTTCATATCTGACAAAATCACTTGCAATGTTATCATACGAAGTATAATGGGAAAAGAAATTAATTGCAAAATAAAGATGCGTCCAGATATGACCACTACACTTTAACTAAGGAAGCTAGAGAGATGGCAAGAAGGTATAACACTCTGCAAAACATGTACAGAAGGATGGCAAAAATGATATAAGTCCCACAAAATGTATTGTTAGTGCTTTCGTACAACCAGTAACATGTACTTCTTCAGACTGAAGAAGTACATGTTACTGGTTGTACGAAAGCACCAACAATAAGACCTGAAGAAGATAATCATAGTTAAAACAGAATGTGTGGCTAGGTACAACTATGTGCTTTTTAAACTATGTCAAAAAAGAAAAAAGAAATATAAAGACTTAAGGAGTGAACCTGTATGTTTTGCATGTTGTTTTTTCCCGTTAAGGAGCAGCTTGTATACTCAGTCTAGGCAGTGATTGGAAGTAGAGGGAGGGTCAAGATATAAATGGAAAATACAGAATAAAGATTTTCGGGAAGAGTAATTATTCATGACTATTTTATTGACTTGTACTGGCTGTATTGCATGACTGAGATGGATAGCAATATAGCCAATTCAAGTGAATGAACATGGGAGCACAAGCTATCTTTGTTATAGTTTAGTGGATATTATTTTTTTTACTAATACCTCATATAAAAAGATGCCTGAAAGCCCAAAAGGGTAACCATTTGAAATGTCATGACTCACTAGAATGAATCTTGAAATGTGGAGACTGAATGGCCGAAAGATCGGACTTAAATATACCAAGTCTGAGACGCCATTTATCAGAATATTCCCTTTTCTCTGAGGTATAGCGATCTTGGATATATATATATATATATATATATATATATATATATATATATATATATATAGATATAGATATATATATATATATATATATATATATATAATATAAGTTACATGGGGGGTTGAAGTTTAAAGGAAAAGAGAAATTTTCAAGACTTGCTCTTCTCTGTTTTCACTCTATTTTTTTTCTGACTTTTCGGCACTTAGCATTTCGAGTGCTGACATTTCAATGGGGAGGCAATGAAAAGACTTAAATTCACAAATGTTGACTGATTTTTATTAGTAACTCATGATCGTCAAAAGAAAATGCAAGAAAACATTATAATTTGTGGTCTTACATATGACAAAAAGCAAAGTTTGACTGGTCCATAATGGTATTCAGAAAAAAATATTCTTTTTAATGCACAGGGTTAGCTTTTTCTGTTTACTACAGGTGAGCATGATGTTCACAGATGAAGAAAACAATTATTTTAAAATATAGTCAGCTGAAATGAGTATAACTCATTTGGTTTTACTGTGTTACATGTGGAAAGGCCAAGTATGAGTCTAGACAGCATTTAAAAGGGCTAAGAAACCACCAGATAATACAAAAGTAATATTAGCTACATTACTTACTATAACCTCTGCAAGTGTAGATACAGGCTGGGAAGGTGATCAGAAGAATTGACTTCAGCTGATCATGTAACAGCAGGCAAATTTCTCAAAAACATTTCATAAAAGTTAATTCATTCACTATCAGACTAACAGTAAGTCTTTGAAAACATATTGTGCTAGGCTGCTCATCTGAGGGGAAGAGAATATTTATTCCATAAGCCCATGTTGTTATAAACTGAATTAATGATAAGTCCTAACGAAGTAGGAACCAAAGCACAAAAGGCACAGAATCACAGACATACCTTCAAAACTAGTACTGTTCACTCAGAGCAAAGGAAACACAGCAGACTCTGCACTTAATGCATTTTGGAGGGAATATTAGATATGTATGCATATCTCAGTGTTTTTATTTTACTTGTCACTGTATATTCACAAAAGCATATCGGTCATAAAAGACAGTAAATCGTGGAAAGCATAAAAGAAACATGTGACATTGTTATAATCTGATTAACAAAGGCTGAACATTTTACAGCAAAGAGATATTTCTATATACTCTTACAAACATGAATACAACTCATTGAAATGTCCCTGAAAGTCTTTAAAAGTTAAGGAGCAATTCAGGTCCGCTGAAACCAGGTTTGTATTTCTGGGTTGACATTTGTTGTAGCACTTGTGGTTAAATGGTATTTAGCCGGCAGTTGTGGCTGTCTTACATTGAGTCATTTGAGGATGAGATGCTTTAATCCAAACTCAGAAACTTTTTCTAAGCAAAGGACCGTTTGTTCTAAAACTAAAAACAAAGAATATGATTCATTTGCTTGAAAATCAAATGTAGTAGAGGGTTCATGGATTTCTAGGTGTGATTGCATTCTAAAAATTCACTGTCATTGTTAGTGAATAACCAGTAGGTTGCATATTGGTTAGAGATCTCAATTATACACCAAGACATAAGATGAAAGGGGCAGCAAGGTGTGTAAAGCTGGCCTACCTTCCAGCAGATGTCACAAGGTAGCTTTCACATTGTCTTTTAATAGCTTTGGTCTGTAAATAGTGCATTCTAGGTGCTAACTTTCCAAAAGGGAGTAAATGATAACTATTTTGACTTCAAATTTCTAAAAAGGCCCTTTCGGAGGTTTATAACTTGTATATGATTTGCTAAGATACTGTTTCTCTGTAAAATTTAGTGCAAATGGATATTTTTTTTAGTAAACCGACAGCCCCATAAAACTCAGAGGCAAGCAAAAATAATAGAATTAGTAACTATGAGAAAGCAATGTGAAAATGCACAGATTAAGAAGCCACATGTTGGCTTTCTAACAACAAATAAACTTGTCTCTTTCTAGGACACATAGGGTAACATTTTACTGTAGAAGCAATATAATTTGGATGAATTGTGGGACTTTCTTTAAAGCAGTTGATTTGTCAGGTTACAGCTTGCCAGTGCAAAATTCTCAATGAGCACTTGAGTTACTCAATTGCCTCACTAAGAGTTAAGTATACTTGGATGCAGAAAAGGTCAAAGCAGGACACATAATTTGGGCACCACATCTTAGTTAAGCTGTTCTTAGCATGGAAAATATGAACTTGATAATTAATTTTTAAGTTATCAGTGCACTGAATTAAAAAAAAATAAAGTGTTACTGATATTCTTAAACTGAAGATGAAACTGTTTAGGAATTGTAACAAAACATTAGCCACTTTTTTTAACCTTTGCTATTGTTTTTTTTCCTGCAAACATTTTCATTTAACAAGTGCACTTTGGTTGTGAGAATGGCGTGCTATTTATAACCAAAGCCATAAGAACACAGTGTTACACACATGGAGGAAGTCCTATTACTAGCAGCAGTACATTTATTTTAATGTAATACATGTTTATGTTAATCTAAAACAATACTATTGCTATTTGTACTCAGATCAGTGTCTTCATGCTACAGTGAAATGCATACCATCTGTTCCATCTCACTGATGACAGATTGCCCACCTGCCCCTGAACTAATGACCTCACTGTGTTGTTTACTGATGCCTGCAGTCACAAGTATGGAATATGTCACCACATTATGACTACAACCATATCTGGAAAGTGTTTCTTTACTGGACCCTATTAGTTGGCTGTATCCTCCCAGTGGCTCACTAAATTTTGCTGCGTGTGCAATTTCTATCTGTCTTCATTTATATCACATTCCTTGGTTACTCAGTCTAATTAAAATAAATACTATAATTAGGTAATATGTTTAACTGTGTAGCATCACATTAAATGTCAAATAAAAATAAATATGTCATACTTTTTTTTCAAAATACATGCCAGTTCTGTAATATCCTAGGCAAATCAGTGGGGCTTCTTTTAAGCCATCC
This sequence comes from Protopterus annectens, assembly GCF_019279795.1. Lineage (NCBI taxonomy): Eukaryota > Metazoa > Chordata > Ceratodontiformes > Protopteridae > Protopterus > Protopterus annectens. The sequence continues at coordinate 896,622,843 of NC_056730.1, read as the reverse complement.
TAGGGCAACAAAAGACCTTCTTGCATTGTCTGATTCCTTGCAGCTCATTTAAGCATGTTAAAATAATAACACATTTGTTGTGCATAAGATACAGGTGTTGGTCCGTGAAGTGTCATGACTGGAGTAGTGCTGTTTTGTTACAGTGACACACAGCCACTACTGTGTTGCACTGAGTACGTTACTACTGTCACATGACATCATACCAAACTGTGCACGGATACTATAGCAAACTACAGTGACAATATGACTCCTAACTACCATTCCACACTCAGACATTACTGGCAAACTAATCAAACTATATGTAAGCCCTTATGTAATCCTCCTTCCAGATAGCAAACTGACTAACAGACAGAACTCAGTCAATTAAGACTCGATGCACACTCTCCTCTTTAAGCCTCATTACTAATGGTATCAGTCAGGGTCTGGTACTAGTGCCTGTCCTATTTAGTATTTACATCTCTGATGTCAAAGAAGATTTCAATGGTCTTTAGCTGGCTAAATTTGCAGATGATTGCAAACTTGGAACTACCGTCAAGTGTACAGATGACTCCAAAATCATCCAACACAGCCTAAGGTACCAGGACCATTATCTAAAGGTAAATTGCAAAATGCTTTATATCATGTCCTTTGAAAAACATGAGCCTACTATATAAACAGCACCCCCTAAAACTGACATAATTATTAAGGACCTGAACACCTTTGCAAAGAATGAGCTCTCGTCTGACCCCATATAAGTAGTGTCATTAGAAAATTCTTTTACCTAGTCCAGCTGACTAAAAAGGGTAAATCTTCAGGGCTCAAGGGTGATAACATCCTTCCCTACTTCTTTCTTATAAGGTCCATAACAGAATATAATGTTCTCCAGCATATATCTGTCCAAGCACATGATACAAGTTGAAAAAAAAATCCTCACTAAGGCAATCCAAGGCAAGAGTTTCATGAGCTAACCAGAATGCCTTAAAACTTTTATTTCTCATTTCCATCTCAGAAAGATTCCTAGGGGGGGTGACCTCTGTCTAGCCTACAAGGCCTCAATCAAGTCAGTCCTGTATGACCTCCTACATGCTTACAAAACCTGTTACACCATGAACACCTGCACAAGAGACATAAACCTCCACTACAAGATAAACAAAACCTGCCAGCATGATAGGCACCTATCTCTAAGAATTCCTTTCCTCTGGAACAGACTTGCCCTTATTTTAAACAAAGCAGCTCCCTAACCTTGTTCAAAAATAATCTAGATGAGGGAATAGGATGCTGTAAATTCACCCCCAGGTCTGGCCTTTGAATTCAGTATGGTAAATTATAGGAAACTGTGAGATTTGCAATAGCTAGAGTACAAATGATCTACCCAGTCAACTGCTTAGTAGTAACCTATGAGCCTGTGAGTTAGATGATAGTGACCAGAGTCCAGATAAATGTCCTACTGACGGATTAAAAGGGATAGCAGTACATGATCTTAGAGTGAATATACCCACATCAGTGGTGCAGAGAGAAGGTCTGACTGTGGTCTACGTGACTTGGCTTAATTTAATAGGCCTGGAACTACAATAGCCAGACAGGGAGAGTTAGGACTGAAGGGTCATTGTCATCTCACTACTCTCTGAGACGTTGCACAAATCCAGTTAAGTACATGAAAAGGATATGAATCCTGTTATACAGATGACAGAATGTGCCTGCTATGTTTTGTGGTCCATGGGTAGGGTTGTTTGCTGTTATATACCCCTTGTGGACTGAGGGACCATCCACTGCCATCACCCATTGCATGTTACGTCTTCTTTGTTAACTTACAGTGCACAGGAATGTAGGATAAAAAAAAAATTCAAACCACCCAGATGGCTGTCTAAATAATGGCTCATCTTGGCCAACTCTCACCCTGATGATGGAGCAATGAAGTAGCAGAGAGAGGGCTGATGATCAGCAGGCCATGAAATAAAAAGAAAATCTTAGAGTGAATCTAAGACATATATTTTGATGTTATGCCCTTTGTCTTGTATTAGTTGCCTGTATTCCTCTCTTTCCTTTAAGCTGATAACTGGTGGGATACATCTTTAGGTGATCGTTCAGATGAGAAACCTGGATGCCATTACTGGTAGGAGTTTTTGTAGATAAGGTCATGTGATAAATACAACATCTCCTGCATTAAGCACCTGATTCTATTAATTGATTTTCTAAGACTGGTACATAATCAGGACACTTGCAGTATGTTTTACTCATGGCAGAGTGATGGCTATAGCCATCCACTGCAGCTTCTGTTGAATTCTGTAACTTGCCACTTTGTGAGTGCCATGGAAGGGGAGGTCTACCAAAATGATTATATAATTCCAGTGCTGTAGACACTGCACTTGTTCAAAATATGTTGGAGGACTGGATAAAGAAAAATATTGAATCTGACCAACAAAGCCCACCTAAACAGATCAGGTTCATATTACAAGACATGCTTTCCTGAGCCTTGGACAGTAAATAGAATATTTTGTGCTTTAGATCAAGTAACTGCTGAAATTTCCAAGGATTCATCTGGAGGCAGTAGGCTAGGTATTTTTGTTTCCCTGATGCCTATCGTATGGAAAAGTCAACCAGTCACTGGGCAAAATTCCATATCAGTCACTACTTTTAAACGATCCCTCAAACTACATTTATTTAAACATTTGCATTTCAGCTTCTAATTGCCCCTTGAATAAATTCTCTGTTTATATTATGTCTCTTAATTATTACATCATGTTTATATTTTGAAATTCAATCTGTACCATACTTGATTAAAGGAATTTTAATGACCCTGACCCTGTAGAATATAGTCATGGAGCCCTGATTGTGACCCAGATAACCTGAGTTTGATAAGAAACTTGCACTGGAAGAGCCATGGTAGGAATGAATGGGATATATCAGCCTGCCTATCCTCTTGGAAGGGACTAGGGATCTGCATGCAATCAGGGCATGTCTTTCTGGAGAATGGGCCACGTCTATGGCCTCCCAGAAATATAAAGTTGTTTGCTAGCTGTATTGTGTTTGCTTCATTGGTTACAGATCTCTTTAATGTGGAATTATTCAAATGACTTTTACTTCTGCAGAGATTGTGCATATTGACTGATATTGGTGTCAAGTCTGAGTGACTTTTTATGGTTTTTAATGTTTGGAAATGGACAGCTTTGTCAGTATTGGTTCATATGATTTGTTTCATTGCTTATTAGAAACATGTACAAAATTACATATTTAAAACACACTCTAACAAGTGGTGCTATATTATACAAGAAATATAATGTATGTATGTATGGTCCTAAAAATGTGTGCAATCAGCCTTTCGTTTAAAAACAGCCCAAAGGTAAACAATCTGTCACTGGCCAGATGCATTTTCTTTAAATGTGGGTTTCAATGCCATTTCAATAAATGTGAGTATCAAGGACAGAGAAGTTTAATACTAATGCTAAGTCTGTTTTTATTATGAGACTGTATTGTTTGATTTAGCTAATGTCTATCTAAGTTTATGCTATAAAAGTCGAAATAAAAGTTTTAAATAAAATCCAAATATCTGCAATCATTGTAGAAGTAAAGAAAATATTATACACACTGACTGAGCAGTGTATATGGTAACTGGGGAGATGTAGCCCAGTAATGGACACCACAATGACTGGGGGGAGAGCTGCTGTGCTTGTGTGAGGGAACCCAATCCATTACCCTGCCTATTAATGTATGTGTGTGAATGTGTGCTCACAGGCTGAGACTGCTGCTAAAAGTTTAACCTTGATATTTTGGATTGACTTATACATTTAACAAAATCTAAAGTCATGGTGAAAGAGAACACATTTCCATAAGCATGAAGCAGCTCTCATAGTTCCTAAAATAACCATTGCCCATCAAGACTTTCAAAGTACCCTCATGCCCTTACATCTGATCCAAAGCAATTTCCTTCATATGTAAAAGCTGATTATTGCAATTTTAATTCACTTAAGAAATCATCCTGTTTAGCTTTTAAGGAAGTTGCCTTCAGGCTATATATGGTATCCATTTAATGACCTTATGTGAGAAAAGTTCCTGTTGATTAGCAATAAAATGTTAAGCACCAAGGCATTGTCCATTAGCAGGTGTTGATAAAGTTAGAAGAAATGATATAGGTCACTAATTACTTACAATTTTAACTTAAGTACATCTGTTTGGAGAATGGGGAAGAGATGCGGTTTGGTCTCCCCTGCTGAGTTTTTGGTGATGAGACTTCTGGATGACTACTGGAAGTCTATGTATGTGCCTTTCAGAAAAAGGAAAGTTCCTGTGGAAATAAGGGAGTGTAGGATGGTGTGTCTCATTGTATGAGTTCATAATTACCTTCTTATTCTAGTGCTTCCTGTGAATCATCTGTAGTCGACTAGCCAAAAAGTGCACTTCCTGTAACTGTCACATCTAGGATCTGAACTTTGACATCTTCCAACAGTCTTTCAGTTCTTACTGAAGCATCCCGTCTGACAACTATACCAGTTAATGAAGCCCTAGAAGCAGCATCAGCAGAATCATATGAGCATTACAAAGTATCTGAACCTATTTTATGAGCAGCTTATTTTTACAGAGGTTGTAATTTCCCTTTCTTCTTTAAATATCAAATTTATAGCAGTCTTTCTTGAATCTGCCCTAAAGTGTGCAAGTTAAGTACCTGATAACCCTAATTGTAGTGTACTAGAGGTACATGCCATATAGAAATCAATCTTGGGCAAAAACCTGTCCTTAGATTCTCGGTAGTTGGAGTGTTTTATTTATTTATTTATTTCAAACATTTTGTTAAACAAGTTCTCAGAATGAAACACATTTAAGACAATACTAACAACAGTCAATAATAATCCAAACACTAGTCTACAACTGTGAACACTGTAACAATGTTGTTGTATCTTTCGGCTTTTCCCGGTTAGGGGTCGCCACAGCGGAACTCCAGTCCGCTAATGATTGGCAGTAGATTTTTACATACCGAGTTGCCAGCTCTGACGCACAACCTTCAATGAAGGTACGCCCATTCACGAATGTCTCCACACAGAAGACACTTTAGCTGAGAATCGAACAGGACAACGTCTTACTGTGAGGTGACAACGCTACCGCAGCAATAAAAAGTAAAAAAAAAAAAATCCAATGGGAAAACATTGATAAACATTGATAAACCTAAAATATGAATAACAATTAAAAATAGTATAAAAGTCAAGTAACAATTTACAAGGTAAATATAAGCATAATTATCATAGAAACATAACAAATAGAGGGATAAACCAAATAGAAAAAATGGAAAGTGGCAAAAAAGAAGGCCCAAACAAGGAATGAATCTTTAGAGAGTGTTACAACAAGCCCCCATATGGGAAAGGCAGAGTAAGGATATAAAAACATAAGGAGGGATAAAGTGGATGTCTATGACAAATATTGAGGGAGAAGGGAAACTAATCCAACAATGATAAATACAGTAGCCCATCCCCAATGGTGGGCCAGTTAAGGCTAGGATGCTTAGATTTCTGATACCTCGATGAGGCAGCAGATAAGGTTAAAGGCATCTATGGATAATTCATCTGTGAAGGCCATCAATAGTAAGGCTGTTTGGAGCTTTCCAAGAAAAGGCTATACACAACCTATCAAATGCAAAAAGGTGAACAAGCCAAATCACCTTGGGGTTGAGTGGTTTTGTTGTGAGAAATTCCAGGCCATAAAAGGGGTATGTCACAAGGGAGTTTTACTTATAGTTCAAGATTAATCCATCTGACAATGAAAGACCAGAGATTATAGACTTGGGAGCAGTCTGATAATTTATGGAATATGTTGGGGTTCAGGGAACCACATCTCTAACAAAGGATGGAAGTGGTAAGATCTTTAGTTACTTGGTGGCTGGCTACCAGTAGCCTTGATAGAAAAAGAGGATAGTTGTTTTCATAAACATAGGGGAATCTCTGGATATCCTGCATGTTTTTTAGAAAGGACCACACACATATCTTGGCATTGTCCAGTCCTAATCTGTAAGCCATGAGACAATTGATGAACTGGTTCCCTCTTTAAAAGGCAAAAGTAGGGCAGAATGAATACTAGAGGCCTTGATAGTACATCCTATAGACTGGTCAAAAATAGATTTGGAGAGGAGGGTAGAGAGAGAGGTTGTGAAGCTTTGTGAGTATGAGGAATGAAGAGGAACAATTTATCATGTATCCTAGCTGAAAAACAATTTCCAGAATGGCATAGTTGGTAAGTTCCAAGCTGTCCTAAAATCATCAAAAGATGAGAAAGGTCTTTAGCCATGAGTACAGATAATTAAATCGAAGAGACACTGAATACTCTTGTCTCTCCATTCCAAATTCACTATTAATTCATGCTAAAGACATACATTTGGAGTGTTTCTCCTCAGTCCTCTGCTGAAAATAGGCCCTGTCCTAGTCGGACTTTCCCAATCAACAAATGTTAAATAAATAAATAAATATTAAAAAAAAAATAATTCAATAAGAAATGCAAGTTTTCCCAAATTGGGATTGCAGATCCCCAAATGTTTGACCACAGGAGGATTTTAGAAAACCCCTTAAGAGTTTGATGAGTAAGATTAATAAAATGTCAAACACATAGGTAACTAAGAAGTGAGGTCTTATACCAAAGTTAGACCCCAAGGTGAGTTAGCATGCAAGATTCTCCCTTCTTTCTGGGCCCATTTAGGGAGAGAAAATAAATGGAACAGCAAGAACACCACCTAAATATAACCCTCAGCCGGGGATACTAAGGCCTAAAAAGTTGGAGGGTGTAATTCTGGTAACATGAGAAACTCTCCTTCTTCCATCCAGAATGAAAGTATACATTGGAAGTATCCATCAATTCATTGATTTGCTTAAACATGGATGGGGCCTTAAAAACATAGAAAAGCAATGGAAAAATACACATTTTGATAGCAGAAACATACACTATTAAATAAAGCTGTAGGCACTGCCAAAAGTGGACAAGCACAAAGACTTTGTCTCAAACATCCCTAAGGTTAACTTACAACATTGTGTTAATGTCAGGATGGAGTCTGGTGTTCAAGCAACATGGGAAGGATACAGCCCACTTATAAGGGAAAGTGAACCCATTGTGTCCAAGGGAATAAGCTCTCCTTGTTAATGGGAGCAATTTCGGACTTGGACACACTAACTTTAAGCTCTGAGGCATCACCAAAAATGAGCAATGGATCATGGACTATAAAAATGTAATCATTTGGAATAACACAGTCATCTGCAAACAGGAAAATAGAAGTCTCAGTTCCCTATATGGACCAACACGAAAGCCTGAGATGATTGTCTAAGAGCCTATTAACAGGTTAAATAGTCAAAAGAAAGAAGGCTGGGGAGAGGTCTACCTTGATGGGTACTGTGATGAAGGGAGAAGTGGTCAGAAAATGGACCATTAGTGAGTATTGTGGTTTGAGAAGAATGGTAAGAGAGCTTTAACTGAGCATGTCAATGCATCTGGGAATCCCACAAGCTGTATGACACACCAAAGATAACCCCAATAAAGGGAATCAAACGCTGCCTAAATACTAACAAAGAAAAGCATAATAGGTTCATGAGCATTTTTGGATCATAAAAGCATAATAGTGAGGTTCTGAGATGGTCAGCACCACTTCTCCCTTTTATGAACCTCACTTTGGTGTTGAGCATCAGTTGGGGCAATAGAAGCTCCAGCCTCTTACAAGAAACTTAGCATAAATCTTGGCATCTGCATTAAGCAGGGAGCTAAGAGAATAATTAGCAGGCAGTGTAAGGTACTTCCCAGTCTTAGGGAGGAATGTATTAGTAGATAAAGTAAAAGAACTATGTATAACTCAGGAAGATTAAAAGTAGCTAAATAGTTCCATCAGTCCTGGAGTTAGTAAATCACTGGAGCTGTGTAAAGGTTGGCATTAAGGCCATCTGGACCTGGGGCTTTGCCTTTGCACATCGCTGAAATAGCATCCCAAACTTCTTTCTTATATATGGGAGCAGCTAAAACTGTTGCCTGTTCTGTGGTGACCTGCATCAGGTTAACCCCTTTAAAGAAAGATAAAATAAGATCCTTACCAGAAGTACTGTCAGGAGTTATAGAGGAGGTATATACGTACGTCTTTATACAAGATCATGAAGGTTATATTGATCTTGAAAGTGAGGTATATAGTTCACCTGAGGAAGCCCATTGTACCCGTGGGATAAATTGACATCTACAGGACTTTAATTTGAATGCTAAAAATTTTCCCAGTGTATTTCCCTGTACTCAGACTTTGGAAACTGCACTTCTTAAGGAAAGTTCCACTTTTTGCTTTAAAGTGAGGTTAAGTTGCAGCTGTGCTTATTTGCTTGCATGTTTGCTATCTTTTTCAATTTTTCCCTCTTACAGCTAGACCACAGATCACTAAAATCACCAGCTAAGACCATTTTGTCAGGACCCTCCCCCCCCCCCACACACACACTATTTTTAAGAAGAAATTAGAAAAGAAGTAAGAAGTCATCATTTTTAAGACCATAAACTGAGCTGAGGAGCCAAAGCCCCACTGAGGAAGAAAATACCACTATTACCCATTTACCTTCCTTATCCAACATATCTCTCAACTTCTTAGAACAAGAAACCTGGACAAAGCCATAAATAATAAGGGGACAAATGACCAAACATAGGGACACTTTTTAAATATTGCTCTTACAAACTTAGAAAGTTGATAGAATAACAGGTTTTGCATTAGCATGAATTTCCTGAAGGGTATGAAGTCTAAAACTCAAATGTGTGTCATTATTTTCCTGACTTCGGTCTTCAATGGTTTGTAAATGATTTCCCAGAAAACCACAATTTTATGAGAAACAGATCAAAAATATGAGGCAAAAATTTGTACATTCTGTGAAAATCTGTACAGTTGGGAGGTATGTTATCCAAACGTTTCATAATATAATAATACAGTATATCCAAATAGAAAATGGATGGAACTTATATCCATCCCTTTCATCTTGGAAGGCTTAACAAAGTCATTAGGGACTATATCAACAGAAAGATGGATTTGTAGGAAGGTTGAAATAGACTCAGTTGAAGTAAATAGCTTAACATAATTTAAAAACCAAACTCAACCACAAAGGAAAGGAACAGCCGTAACTTGACTGTAACTCACTCAAATAAAAAGAAAAAAATATGTAGGGATTTTTTCAATTTTTAGTTGTAGAAAAGATAGACAAGAAGAGATTTATAGGACAGTGTAACACATACTTAGAGTTTTTAGAGTTAAAATGTCAAACTTTTTTTAAGAGCAGACCATGCACCAGGTATTATTGATTGTATTTCAGTCAAAAGTCTTTTGAAATACAAAAGTATTTAATTTTTTATTTTATATTTTTGTATTTTTACAAGTGTTTTTTATTTTTTAGGTGACTTCTGAAGTGTTTAATGTCAGATAATTGATAGTTGGTTTTGATTAATGTAAAAATTATGATATCACAAGACTTCTTATCTAAATATAAGTATTTGTGTATATGGTATTCTGGTGAAGTTCTTGACATTAAACAGAACAAAAGCACTAATTCCATGTTTCTTTTTAGTTGAGTGAGTTACAGTTGAGTTATGGCTGTTCCTTTCCTTTGTGGTTGAGTTCACTTGGTTTTTAAGTAGCTTAAAGCAATTGTCCCATTTAATATGCATAACCTTGGATCCTGGGAGCTGCCATGCCATCAGTCTGACAAGCCTGATCTGCAAGGCCATGGAACATATTATCATGGAACTTATAAACAAAGACATTGGCAACCTTCAACACTGGACCCCACCCAGTTTGGGTTTGTGAAGGGCCGATCATGTCTCCTGAACCTGATTGACTTCTTTGAATCAGTCTCCAGAGCCGTGAATCAGGGTAAAGCAGTCCACACAGCCTATCTGGACCTCGCCAAGGCCTTCAACACCATCCCACACTCTGGAATCATAGATAAACTTACTAAGCTGAGCATAAATCCCTACATCACTCGATGGGTTGCCAACAGGCTTACTGACAAAACACACCCTGTAAAAGAGACTTAGGAACACAGGTGGCCAGTGGTCTCACCTTCGATAACTACATCACCACAACAGTCAGGAAATCCTTCTATGTGGCACACCTCATCACTAAGGGCTTTTCATCCAGAAAAAAGGGGGTCATTGTCCCACTCTACTCATCCTTTATTAGACCCATCATAGAGTACAATGCCCCATTTGATATGTACCTCATAAGACATCTGCAACAACTGGAAAGGCCGCAGAAACACTTCACTAAAAGAATCACAGGCCTAAAGCAGATGCCCTATGCTGACCAACTAAAAAAAAACTCCAGCATGTTGTCTACTCAGAGGCGATCTCTGTTTAACATACAAGGCCATGTCAAACCCAGAGCTGCTGGACATACTTCACTTAAAGAAATCCCAATCCCTCAGAGCCACACGCTCCAGGGATCTAAATCTTGTCATCACAATGAACAAAACATGCTGGAGGGATAGGTTCCTAAACCAGAGACTCACCATACTCTGGAATAGACTGCCTATATATGTCAAGCAGAGCGCCTCCTTGGCCCTCTTCAAAAGGAACCTTGACAACTGGATGAGAGATAGGAAATTTACCCTGGGGATCACGTCAGTCAACCTGCTAGACAGGGGTCCAGGGAAGTAAATATTGTGGGAAGAAATAGCCAGGGAATTGTTATGGCTAGGCTTGTATAGGCCCTAGGGCGGATAGCCTAGTACCAACCTATGAACTTATGAACAGCAGGGCAATTTTCAGTGTAGTAAGAATACTGTTTTAGTAACAGAGCCAACTAATAGACAGGAAGTTTCTGTAGAAAAGTCCTGATAGAGACAAACTCTCTGCCTACAGAACAAAAAGGGATGGCCTTCCATCACCCTAGTCAGTAGTTGTTTTTTGTCTCTTCACTGAAAAATCTAAAATTCTAAATTACTAATCTTGGGGTGAAGTGAGTAGAGGGCTCTTTCAGTTATTATAGGATTAGCCAGTGAGAGATTTAATGCCTCTGAGAGTTCAGACTCTTAAATTCCACCAGGTTTGCAGGTTTCATAGCTTCCTTTAGACCCACAAGTGAAGGTTATTGCTCCTACTGAGATCCTCCAAAGTGACAATATGGTTACATAGCTGTCCCAAGGCTTGTTGCTATGTACAGAGGGACAGTGAGCATTCCTGCAGGCATGTCACTTTAGAAAAGATTTAAAGCAGATTTCAGAAAAGTTACTTTGGCTGTACAAGTCTCCAGTGCTGACTGTATCCATGCAGTTTCCTCTTTAATAGCCTTATTGTCAGCCAAAATTTGAACAACCTAATCAATTAGCTTATCTAATATACCTCTGTGCTGGTATTGCTAGAGAGAGATTCCTCCATGGACTGAGAAGTAGCTGATGTGGAAAGAGCAATTAGATTCACCATAACGGTGATCCAAGGAGGAGAAGAAGGACTTTATTATTAAGGGAAAAAACAACCCCCGAAAAGTTAGGTAAGTATAAAATTAACCAGCAAAGTGAGCCAAAGACTACCTGTGCCAGAACAACACATGCACACAGTTTAGGCCACGGCAGCTAACTCAGCCTCCGCTGAGATTTTATTTATTTATGGTTTAAATAGAAATAATATTGGGGGAACCACATGCCTATGGTTGGAATGCATAAACTGGGGAGTGTGCTTGTCTTTATACAAACTATTTCTCACTCTCAAAATAGTGGGAAAGTCACCTCTTTCTTCTTTTCTCTTCTTGAAACTTTGTGGGTACCATCAAAATATAATTTTTAATGAGTATAATGGTGCGAAAGAGTTGACTAAAGAGGTGTCAGATACAGGTCCTTACTGCTGCTCTGAAATTGGCAACATAATTCCCTTCAACAGTAGTTTATAATTAAGTAAGTCTTAAAATGCATAAGTGAGGTGGTACCTGGCTGAGGTTAATGTAATAGTTTTCACTGCTGCTGCATTTGACAGCAGATGTCTCCAAACAGAACAACAGATCCACTGTGTCTTTACCTCCACTTGATATGCTGCAGTGAGATACCAATGATGGCACCATTGTAAGTGTTTGTTTTATTATATATTCTACAGCTAGGTACCTATGACGGCACCACTGTAAGTGTTTGTTTTATTATATATTCTGCAGCTAGGTACCTATGACGGCACCACTGTAAGTGTTTGTTTTATTATATTTTTGTGATGCTAACAATTATTTAGGATCCTTTAGAAGGCTGTGGCTGACTCCAAGTCCCTGTGTTTTTTTCAAAGCTGCAGCAGTAGATGTATCTGTTTCCATGGAACTTACAGATGATCTCCCTAGAAGCAAAAACTCCATTATGAGTAGTTGATAAATAAAGCTACAGTTGGGCATAGTATTCTTGACCTTACTCTTAAATATTTGCCTGCTCTTGCTTTACTCCTCATGTGTCTCTTTCCCCATTGAAGTCTTGAATAAAAATGTGCGACCTTCTCCTTTAAACTTCCAAAACAACTACAACACATCCCTCCCCACTAAATGTAAGGACAACAAATGCGCCAGCCATAACCTACACTATGAAAGAACATTAGAATTCACATACGACTGGAAATTCTTGCATAGATCTTTCTTTACACGTCATAAAAATGAATTAATGTTTAAAAAGAAGCAGGTTTGTTGGAGATGTAAACAGGAGCTTAAAGAAGATTGGCAACACATGTTCTTTGATTGTGTTGCACGTATACCTTATTGGAATAACATTAATCTTTTTTATGGCTTTATTTGTGGACAATTGTGTTTTATCTAAGTCATTAATTCTTTTTAATACCCCTATTTTTGTTTGTGTTAAAATAATGAAATACCCTCTTATTTATGGTCCATTTTATCAATTGTGAGGAAAGTTATAACCAAGAATTGGAAGAATTAAGCTACACCCTCATTCAAAGAATTCACAAATATTGCAACCAAAGCATGTCATCTGGAAATTATCACCATTAAATCAAGATCTAGTAGAATCACCTCCTACAATATGACGTGGACAAATTTCAAAGAACTGTTTGATAAACAAAAATAGCTATACTCATGTCACTTGTAATGTATAGGATTTTTTGAGAATCTTCATTGTTAGTAGACACTCTTGCAAATAGTTGTTCTCATTTGTTCTTGTTCATATTGTACATTTTTATGCCTGAACAATTCTAAATACAGTTACTGTCATGATAATTTTGTTTAGTTAAAATCTATAAAAACTTTTTCAAAAAAAAATTCACTTACGACCTCACCACCTCTGACCTTGATAGAACAGCAAGCTTCACTAAGAAACTTGGAAAAATGCATAGTGCTAGCAGTCCCTACCAGAACCAGTTATCACAAGAAATCCTAAAACAAACCACCGTGGTGATCTGCTACCATAAATAAATTACAGTCAAATAAATAAACTTCTTAAATTATTTAGTTAATCCAAAACCCCTCTTCTTAAGGCTAATATCAAAAGTAATACAAAATAATTATAAATCCTTCTTTAGCTATGCCAGAAAACCAAGAAACCATACCCTATGAACTTAGTCAAAATGAGACCTTATTCTGACCCAATAGACATTGTCACTATCCTTGCAAGCAAACTTAATGTTGATTTCACCTCGAGACTTCTGTTCAAATCATTGAAATATCTGAATCCTTTACTCCCTCAATTGACTAAAGATTATTTACTGAAAGTGCTAACCAAGTCCTAAAATACTTCTCCATGGGACCTGACAGTATACCAAGTTGCTTCATTAATATGTCTGCTCTTGCAGACATATTCTTTAAACTGTTTAACATAATTTAACTTCTGGTTTTATCCCTGAAGAGTGACACTCTGCAATAGTGATGCCCCTCCAACTCTGACCTTATACCCGGGCTGGGTAATTGCAGATTGATCAGCCTTAAATGCTTCACCTCCAAAACCATGAAACATATTTTAACAGTCCTCAGAAAAAACAATATCAATGAACTTTTTAGACTTGATGATCCCCAGCAGTATAGCTTTGAAAAGGTTAATTCCTGTCTATTAAATCTGATAAACTTCTTCAAAAATAGTTGTAGAGGCTGTAGACAGTGACCATGTAGTGCACACTATGTATCATGATCTGGCCAAGGCTTTTGACATCATTCCCCATGTTGGCATCCTACAGAAGCTAAATGCTTTAGAAATCAGGTAACTCTCTCACTAGTAAACTGTTTTTGTACTATATATGGGCTCAGGCCCAAACTAAAGGCTAAAAAGTATAGTATCATCTCTTTTGGTAATTAAACCTTCCACTCAACGTATTGTATCAGCAATACACCACTACAAAATTAAAATGTAGTCAGGGACCTAGGATGCTGGGTTAATAACTCCCACTCCTTTGACCATCGTGTCACAATGGCTGCCAGTATATTGCCAAAGGAATATCATCAAGGTCTGAAGAGGTAATCACTCCCTTATATTCAGTATATTAATCAGACCAGTTAGTGAGTACAACACCCCTTCAGGATGTATCTCACTAAACATATCAAACAATTAGAAAGGCCCCAAAGATTCTTAACCAAAAAAGATCACAGGTATAAAGTTGCTGAACTACCTAGAAGTTTTTTATGCACTTTTAAAAAGAGATCTCTGTATCACTTACTGGGCCACAGGAAACACTGTGGTCCTGGACCACAAGCACACCTCTCAACTGTCCAGATTTTCACAGCATGCTCAGATTTATGCCTCCTATTTTTGGTCTGTTCCACATAAAATTTATGGTTTCTGGCAAATGAATAAAGACTGAAGACACTAAATAATGACATACACTTGGGTTTCAGACTTCATATCATTCAGGCAGTGCATACTAACACAAAACCTGTTATTCTAGCAACTTTCTAAGTTTATAAGAGCAATATTTAAAACCTGTCTCTATTTTTGGGCCTTTGTACCCCCAATATTTTGGGCTTTGTCCAGATGTTTTGCACTAAGAGGTTAAGAGATATGATCACCAGTATCTCTGCAAGTCTAATACCTCCAGTAATACTAGAATGAGGGACTTAAATCCTCACCAACAAATACATTAAGCATGGTGGAGGAACGGGTATATAACTGTCATGTCCACTATGTCTAGAATAAACTTTCCCTCCATGTAAAGTAGTGTGACTCACTTATCTTCCTTTAATCATTATCTAAATGACTGGATTATTATTCACAAATTTATTCCAGGACTGACCAGTATGGCTCTCTAGGAGAAAGGAGGTGAAATATAAGAGACGTTACTCGCAAGTCATGAATTGTCATATGACTTAATGGCCTTGGAATATCTATGAAATCTCTGAAACAGTTGCTTGTTACTATCATGTCCTTAACCTCCATTTTAACTCCTGGTGAGGAATGGGCATAGGCCCTTTTCATATTAGTAAGAACTTAATTCCTTGCATAATCTTGTTTTGATGGACTGCTTAAACTAAACATATTATTCACAACATTCTGCACTGTAGCCTTGGAGCAGATAAAACAAGCACTTTGTGTAGAAGCTCCTGGTGCAATTTATCTACCAAAAAACACGCTTGTTTATTGTTGTCAACAAAATAGCTCATGCTAGCATTGGTATCCTAAAGTGGCATTGCTTGTAGAAAGGATACAAGTAGCTTTGAAACTTTGTTTTTTCAACAGTAGCAGAAACAAATCTCTGGCATGATTAAGGAAACAATGGTATTCATAAAAGGAAAAAGAACTGAAGAGAGAAAAAAACAACAGGGGATTTATAAGTGAGATTCATGCCATCTATATCATTATCTCAGTTGGAGAAGGACCTGGACTGTTTCTCACTGGGAATGGATACTACTTGGAGAAATGTGTTTGGGAAACTGGGCCTAGTATATGGTTAGACCCAAATGTTATTATTTAATGCTGTGCGGCCCTCAAAGTAAGTTTTTATTTTTATGGATGTTTCAATTTTCAGCTGTGGTGGCAAATATTGTATAGTGGACTCATGTTTACCTTAACTGTAGGCATTCTATTGCCACATTTCTGAAAAGGCAAACCAGGAGGAAGATGACTAGCTTCTGAGAATCTCTCTATAATTTGTGCACTTAGACTAGGTAGGGCCAAAGGCAAAGGTTAGACATGGGTCCCCTACTATGCTTTGGCCAAAACTTCCATATAAAGAGATAGGAATGGGGGCTTGCAGATATCAAGAAGCTTTGGGGATCTAGATGTTCTATTGGCATTTGTATGTATTATCTTTGAATAATAATTCCATGTTAACCATTTTTTGCTGCTATTCAGAAAATGTATGCATGTATACACATATGTATACTCTCATATGCACCAAATATGTGTGTCCATAGCTGAAATCAGTGAAGATTATTTTTTAAACACACACACACACACACACACACACACACACACACACACACACACACACACACACACACACACACACACACACAGTAGCACTTACCTGCAGGTAAATTGAAGGAATGCTAATTCACTTACTGCATGTCTTTGAGGTGTTAGAGGAAATCAGAGCACCTGAAAAAGGAAGGCTATACAAACTCCATACAGAAGGAACCAGAGCCAAGAGCTCATTCAGAGAGTCAAGTGTTTTGAAATTGTAACATTACTCACTACATCACTGTGGCAATGATAGTTGGTTTTACACACATCCCAACATGGCCATTAAAGAATGCCACTTATTGTGCAGATTGATGATGAGTGACTGTGGTGAAAAATGAAACTTGTTCTTGGATGCACTGCAAATCCCCCAAAACATGCACACACATAAGCCTTTGCAATGATCATTTTATACTGACTTCAGGAAACAAAATACATTGTGCAACAATTCTCCTTCCAAGCCAACTCAGTGACTGTTTAACTGTAATCAAACAACTGCAGAACATAGTCATTTTCATTCAGATGCTCACTATACCCAACAGCTGTAGTTGCTTTGTTGAGTGGGTGCACCTTAGATATCGGTTTGTGATTAAAAATGGCCAGAGTAAGGTATTCTAGCTTAATATACATCATTCCTGCAAACTGAGATTAATAACTGTTTAACTGGATTCCATGACAACAAAGCTGGTTGCTTTCATCCACATGTATCCTCATACCCACCAATTATAGCCACTTTGTTGACTGTGTACACCCCAATGTCTGGTTGATTAAACATGAATGACTGGTTATAATTAAACATGAATGACTCTAGTAATGTACTTTTGTTTCACACAAACACAAAGCAGGCATGGTAAAGTATTCCAGCTCATTTGATATAATTACACACTAGTCTTGCAAAGTCAGATTAATGACTGTTTAATTTTGCAAAATAACAGTCGGATCAGTACATTCATCCACACAGACAGCTCCTGTACCCTGCAATTATAATCACTTTGTTGACTATGTATACCTCATATGTCTGCTTTTACAATTAAAATGGCCACATTAATGTGTTTTAGCTTTGCTTCACACTATACAAACAGTAGTCCTAACCTTGTCTAGTACTACCTAGAAACACACATAGCATAGTTTAATGTTACTGAATCCATCCATTCACAACTCCATTTCCCATTTTTTGCACATATTTTATAGTTATAAATCACTTCTATTTTTTTTTTCATTTAATCTCCAGCTACCTGCTTCATCCCTTGAAGGATTGTAAGACACCCAAACCATTTCTGGGTACTTCTGAATTCAGAACAATGGCAAAGGGTTGGCCTATTCAAAATTTGGAAATACTCATGTTGGTGTTTCTAAGGTAGTTGAAAGCTAAGGGAGCTGGGAAAAAGCAAATTAGCATAACCAGCATTCTGTCTTTTCTGATTGTCCATTTCCTGCTTCATTAAGAAGCATAATTTGTGTTCACTAATATTTTTTTCTAGCAGCCACAAGCCCCTCCCCCCCACTGAGGTCCTGGACAATTGTTAATTCACCCCCCAATAACAACCCTGAATATATTGGTAACATGGCAGCACAGCACAGAGGTATGCAGTCACACAGTTATAATTTCATGATTGGAAACATCTGTGTTGCTGAAAAAAACTCTTAACCTCTTAAACAATACAGAATGAAGAGGTTTGCATTGTACAGACATTAGTGTAATACTGGGGATGTTGTGAGGCAGGAACCAGAAGTGAAAGTACAGAGTCATGAGAGGCTTCCACTATGATTGGATGAAGTTCAACCTGCCGAGGATCAGTGTTCCAGCACTTCATTCCCCCAAAAAATTGCAAAAAAAAAAAAAAAAAAAAAAAAAAAGCATTTAAAAGTTTTTTTGTTTTTATTTTTTTTTGCAGGGGAGCAAGCTCATCTGCACCCCTGATGTGGGGAACAAGCCCTCCACATACTGAACACACGCACACACACACACACACACACACACACACACACACATATATATATATATATATATATATATATATATATATATATACTCCAACTCAATGAAGGGGGACATGACCCCCCCAAATAAAGAACATCACTGCTAACACAATTCCTCAACAGTGATTTCTAATGGAGGAGCTCTGATCCTCTGCACATTGAATTTTGGGCAAATGGCGCTTGAGAATTCAATATTTGTCCATCTGTAAGTTACCCTCCTAGGACAGCAGAAATATCAGTACAATGTACATCTCTGAGTGCCTTATTGGCCATCTGTAATTTTATATAAATGAAATGAAAATTAACTAATGTAAGTAAGAAAATAATTTATTTGATGCTGTATTTTGATGTAAATAATCCTTTATTCAAAGGTTATACATGCATTTGAGACTGCTGCTGCATTCACGATGTCACCAAAATAAATCAATATTTTGACATTTTTACAGCAAAACAATACAATCATCCCTATGCCTGGCTCTGTGGTCCAGGAGGGAGGTTCCAGGCTGCATCCCATGTGATCGGGGTTTAACGCATTGAGATAGGCAAAAAGAGGGAGTGGTGAAGGGGCATGGCCCGCTCAACTCTCCCAGAAGGAAGGTGGGAGGGATTGGGGCACAATGAACTATAATAATTTCCTGGTGAAGACCAGAAAGCTCACCACTCATGTCTTGAAGAATATGTATGGCAGGGATAACTAGACAGAACATCCTTTCTGGAATTGAGGAATCATCCTCCAATGTTATTACATTGCATGTCCATCCCCCATGTTTAGCCAAGTACATGTAAGAGGACAGGTGGAATAAAAAAAACTTCAATTTACCCCATTGGCTATCTGAATTATGGCCTTTCCAGGCCAGCCCTTACTGTGGTGATGGGAAAAGAATGGGCTACTTGGCCATAGACATGACTGCGGATCAACAGGCTGTGTAGGCAAAAGGTGAAAAATAAATAAATACATGTTCTGTAAGAAAACTGTGATAAAAATGATAAAGACACTTACTGTATCTCTTTTATTGGCTCTGTTTCGCTTACCAACCCAGGATTTGCCAAGATCATCTTCTCAGACCTATAGGAACTGCTATGAATATCAATCTGAGGGGAATTTCTTTTACTGAGGTGCTGTGCCCTCTACATTACCCTGAGAGTCCCCACACTGCCAATTTCTAAACATAGTACCTCTGAGGTCATACCACCTCAGAGAAATGACAAATGCATAATGGATCATACCTGATGCTGTTTTGAGCAAAAGTTTACCTTTATTTGTGTCACATAGTATACAAAGGACACATCTGTGTTAAGATATATAGATTTTTTTATTTGTTCTGGTTACTAGTCTCTAGCATTTGCATAATACCCTGCACAGAAAAAGCCTTACAATATGCCATTATTTTGAATCTTGTAAAAATAAACTGGATATAGAAAACAACATATTTACGGCAAATCTTTAAAGTGTTGTTGTGTCTTTCAGCTTTTCCCGGTTAGGGGTTGCCACAGCAGAACTCCGGTCCACTAATGATTGGCAGTAGATTTTTACATGCCGAGTTGCCGGCCCTGACGCACAACCTTCAACGAAGGTACACCCATTCACGCATGTCTCAAAGTATATTTTACTACATAAAAATGCTGAATTTTTCTTTTTAGTTCCTGTATTTCTAAAAATTTTAAATGTATGTGACACGATGTTTTTTATATCTCTGAGCCTGTGAATTTACTTTACTTCTACAGAATGTAGTTTTCATCTTACATATATATTAAAAATCTTTTAAAAGCTGATTTTTTTATGAGTACAACTTCTTTGTTTTAATTGTCATTATTTGTGATTGCCACTTACACCCTGATTGTCCAGAACTGCTTTGAAACTATGGCAGTAATCTACAAAATCGTTTGTCGACCAATTCTAACTTGTTTCCTACAGCCCACACTTACATAAAACAGAATAAGAAAGTGAACTTTAAGAACCCCATCCATCTCATCCATAAAAAAGCACCTCTAGTGGAGCTTACCTTATTAACAAGATAAAAACATACTTGACTGCAGATTTGCAATAAAAATTTCATACACATTCTGTAGCAACAGTAAGTATATGTGAAATATATGTGTATTTTGTGTGTGTGTGTGTGTGTGTGTGTGTGTGTGTGTGTGTGTGTGTGTGTGTGTGTGTGTGTGTGTGTGTGTGTGTGTTCATACATATTTGTTTATTCATGTATGAATACTTACCACAGTGCTTCCATTGTTTAGCAGTTACGTACTTCAGTGCAAAAGGAATGTATCATTCAGCACTGTAATATGTCATCTGGCTGCTGTAACACTTATTTCATCTGGCATAAGGGGAGAAGCAAAATTACTCAGTCACACCTCTTTACTAAAATGTACCAAGACTAAGTGATGACAGAAAAAAAAAGACTGCTGACAGAAAGACAATTATGGTGCTGTGTAATATTTCACACTATGGAGTTGTTTACAGCCAATGTGCTATAACCATTTTGGTACAGTAAACACCATGTCACATCACATGACTTTTGGCAGGTTCCCATCTCCCTGTGTATCATGTTCATCAGCTGCTTGGACAAAAAACAAAATGCTTTAAACACATATCCAGGAGACTTGTATTTATTATATAAATTTGTCATTCCATAACAATGCGATGCATTGTCACTTTAAGAATATTCTTAGCTACACACCATGGATTATTTTCACATTTCCTTGTTATGGGGAAGCATTACCACAGACTTGTAAACCTAAATTAAGTTTAGTCACTGGCACCTCTTCATACACCAGTGAGCCGGTGCTGAGTGATAACACTTGGCTGTTTGGAAACAGATGGCTATAAACGCTTTTGCAAATACATAGACACCAGCCCTCAATATCTTTTCCTGTATGTCAACTGTTCCACTCCTCACCTCCAAGGACCTAGTCACTGAAAAGGTCAAAGTGTGTGCTTAGCTTGCAGTATCTAATGTCAGTAACATGATTAACCAGGCATCATACTGACATGATGTATGTTACACCCCCCCCCCACCAAATGTAAAAAAAATTAATGAAGTGCAGACCCAAAGGAGATAATTCAGTGATAGCTATAAAGGGGGCATTCTGTTGACCTACAAGGCTCAAAACAGCAAGCCTTACCTCACAGGTATGAAAGGCCTTCTGTAGCAAGCATGCATATTCTAGTGTTGTTTATAAGAACTTATAGAGAGTTAACACTAACCCAATCTCTGTTCCATAGAAAGCATAAGATTTGTGAATCTAAACAAACCTGGTATCAGTATGGCATGTAGCTAAATTAACTGGAGTACTGGAAACATTTTAACAAACTTTATTTTATAATTAGAGAATGTCTGTTTTTTTTTAAATGAAACTCGGGACTTGGCAGTCACGAACAGAAAACCCTATCCTAAAAATCGGTCCATACCCTCCCTAAGTGATATCTAGTACCTACATTAACTGTCCCCCTGATGAATATTTCAGTTGTAGCTCTGTCCTTGTCTTGATTTAGAATTTTGCACTTTTGAACTGGTGGCTGATGAAAACTTTGAATGTCAGGCTCCTTCCAACTGGAGTATGCATACTGCTATTACCTTGGTTGAATGGCAGTCAGCAGAAAAGTGTATGCTGGGAAGCAATATTTTGCACTTGAAATCTGATAACCCAATAGATGGTAGGTCTTTGGATCAGATGATCATAATGTATTATTCACACATTACAGTAAGCACAAGGAAAGGAATGGAAAATGTGATATGGCTGTGTAAAAGATTCACATCTAGTGTTAAACAGAATAATCCTTGGAGACAGTTTGTGTTTCTGTACTTCATTTAAACAGATTTAGCCAAGAACTGTTCAACACAAGTAATGATACTATTAATTGTTAAATGGGTTTAAGAATTAGTGCTATACTCATCCCAATCCATAGCTCATAAAATCCCCTAGCTGGGGTACAGGACTGAATTTTACATTGTTTTCTTTTAAAAATTGTTTTATATCCCTATCTGCTGTTCATCAGCCTCCCTCCAATGGGTGCTCAGCACATTTGCTCTCCAGAGAGATGTGAGTCACCAACTCCCTATAGCAGGAGCCAAGACTATCACTCAGGTAGGCAATGAATTTGTTTGCACACTGACCCTCCTTGCTAATTTTGCTCACCTACAGGGATTGTGAATGTACTTATCCAAGTGGCCTGAGAGCTTGGCTTCACAACACCCAAACAAGGGTCTCACAGTTCCACCCATGTAAGACAAATACCCTTCACACCCACCCCTATAGCTGTGTCACTCTCCAAGGTGGAGGTTCAGAGACATTTCTTAAAGGTTTAACCCCATCCCCTGGTGGTTGACATGCACACACACACACACACACACACACACACACACACACACACACACACACACACACACACACACACACACACACACACACACACCCACACCCACACACACACACACACACACACACACACACACACACATCTCCATGGATTCTGCAATTCCTTCCATCTACATATGTGTGCTTCTACACATGTGCAGAGAAGGTCATCATCATTGGCTTGGAGATGTCAAGCAGATATCAGAGTCTGGTGTTGCATACTGGGCACCAGCATTTGCTAGGTACTGGTACTGAAGTAATCAGACTGCCACTTCTGGATGGGCAAAACCGACATCAGCCACTCACGCCCATCATTCCCCTGCCTAGCTTCTCCAACACCAAATCTTCAATTTGAACTCAGGTCATCTGGGTCATAGTCAAGGTGTTCATTGTATAGTTGATAAGATATAACATGAGACATACAACTAGGTGAGCGCAACACAAATGGTTTAATTAATTATGTTTGCAAATTAGGATTTGTTAGGTACACAAAGAAGGCAAATTAAATACAAAATGAAGAAGATTTAACTGCCATACTTTGGCAAAGTTCAGGGGCACTTTCCATTATTTCCACATAAGGGGCTTTAACAGTGTCCCTAAATAAGTAAAGAGAAGAGTATGGACATGAGCACCTCTTCCCGACACAAACATACAATCACATGAGACACTTGCACATCACTGTGGCTAAAACAAAATGGGGATCCACTGTGTCTGCTCATTTCATTTGAGTTTGAACTATAGTAACCCGGTCACAAAAACTCAAAAATGGCACCTTGAGTACACACATTCTTCTAATTCATGTACCTGAGCTTGGCACCTTACAAGTAAATGCCACAGTATGAAAATCATTTCTTTCTGCAGAGGAGAAAGACCCATTTCACTGACAACCCCCTTACTTTTTTTATTCTCATTCCAGGGTGGCTCCACTTTGGAAAATGAGCACTCACAGACAGGAAATGTATCACTTCTCACTCTTCCTAACACCACCTATACCTGTCTAGAATGCAAGTATTATGACTTTATGCCACTGTAGAGACAACAATAAAACATGAGCCGCTGTGCTCAATCAAATATAACTCAAGTTTGGGTGACTTGAGCCAGACAATGTAATCCAAATAAAGGATCAGCATAGCCCATTGTTCAGGTCTGTAGCAAGCTTCCATCTATCTGGGCACAGAATATACTTTTTTATGGATACATATTATTATTACTTTTAATTTGGCATGTGATACATTAGGTCTTGCTTTTTTGGGTCATAAGCAACATGTCATGCAGGAAACTGAGGACAATGCCACTTTAGTGTCTTAACAGTTAGCATACTTTCCTTTGGTGCTAGAAGGTTAGAAGGTCATGGGTTCTATTCCCACTCCAGAAGAGTGTCTTCATTTTCCATCACTGAAACTGTAATGCAACATTGGAGGGTGCCCCACACTTGAGTGTGCTATATTTCTGATGAGATGCTATACCAAGGTCCCTGTCAAATAGAGAAGGAGAATTTCCCCAGTGCCTGACCAAATTTCCTCTAGTTGGTATAAATATCACCTTATGTCTCCCCTGAAAAGAGGCCACCACCTTAGTGGGACTAACTCATTTGATGAGGATGGATGGCTGGACAGATACTTATAAAAATGAATAAAACAAAGCTTACTTCTCAACATTAGGGAAGGTTGCTTTGCTTTAGTTCTTAGTCAAAAATTGGGGGAGTATTACCACTAAGTATTATAGATGCCACATCAGAACTTAGGTTGGGAATAGAAGAGAAACAACTACTTCCTGTAATGTTAGGTTTCATGATGGAGATTGAGGTAATGAAGGGGCGATCAGTACTCAGATGCATAGTATCAGCACAGGACAGAGGACTGCAAGGCAAAACAGCCACCTCAAGTAATAATATGCAAGACAGGCTTATTTAATACTGTATTTTAATACTATAAACTAAA
Organism: Protopterus annectens; assembly: GCF_019279795.1. Lineage (NCBI taxonomy): Eukaryota > Metazoa > Chordata > Ceratodontiformes > Protopteridae > Protopterus > Protopterus annectens. The sequence goes on along the minus strand of NC_056730.1, from coordinate 896,598,251 downwards.
CCGCACTGTTTGTACTGCATTTGTCTGCCTTAACGTGCCCGTTAAATCATATTTTGTTGCTGTTTTCACTGTTTGCAAAGCTTTTTTTTTGCTATTTTCACTGTTTGCAAACTAATCATTGCAACTTTTCACTGTTTGCAAATCATTTGTTCTGTTTGTTCAATTTTCCTGCCAAGCAGTGTTTAAATAACTGATCTGCTTGCTGTTATTAGTGTCGCACTGCTGTTTTTCTGCTGTTTAAAACATGTTTAGTGTTACCTGCCTAAATTAGTGTAGTTATCAGCTGTAGCATAGTCCAGATACAGGTTTGCTGCATCCAGCATCTGGGTCTGTTTGTAGTAGCTGTTGTATTATGAGCACATTTTCCAAGCCATCTTTGATGGGAAAGAGCCCTTCTGCATCCTTGTGAGAGAAGTGTGCTGATTGGAACCTGTCTGGTGAAGGAAGATTGATTTAGGGCTTGGAGCAAGCATCTCTATTGGTTCTTTGGGGTTTTTACCATTTTTTTTAAGTTTTTATCTTCTGGTATTTAAGCCCCAAGTTTGGTCAGGTTTCTGCTTGTTTGGGCATTGCACAGTGCCATGCACTGCCACGCAATTGTGCACCATAGCTGGACAGATAATTTCAACAATTTTTCCCTTAGATACAGCTGTAGTACATTAGTGTAGTTCTCATCTTAGTACATTTCTGGTCTAAGAAGTATTGCTAGTGAGCTGTGACCTATTAAACCACCAGCCAAAAATCCCTTCAGAAATACCCATCTACACAGCATCTCCTAGATCAGTCCTGAAAGCACCCCCTTTGTGATAATAGTTCTTCAAACCTAGCATTATGGGCAGTTGGACTACCCTTGTTTTTCCTGCCAGCTTTGTTGACCTGGGTCTCCTCAGGCAGTGTAGCAACTGCCTCATGTACACTGATAACGCTCTAGTAATAACTCACTCTAGTACAGAGTGTGAGAGATGTATCTACACCAAGCATCTTAATCAATGCTTTCTTACACTCAAAACAGTAACACTGAAGAGGTTGTCAACTCACCCACGATTACTGATGCACATAATACCACTACTCATACACATAGTATGCATACAACACACATAAATCAACATACACTACAAGGAGGGTCTCTCGGAAAGCTTACTAAGCACCAGAGACCTCCAGAAGAAATGGCTGCTACAACTAACATATTTCCCACAGCATCCAATACACATAGAACACCAGTGTCTCACCTACCAAACCCTTAAGGCATAACACTCAAAAAACACATTTTCTTGTCACTGGAGACTCCATAGTGAGACACATGGATTTCTCACTCACCACATTAGATAAGGAGAAAGTCACGGTCAGCTGCCTGTCTGGTGTTAGGATTCGTCAAATCATGCATGCACTCAAGTGTCTCAGCAACAAGTACCATTATGACTCTGTCATAGTTCATGTTGGAATGAACAACCTGAGATGTACCTCACTGGACTATATGAAGAGAGAGACATGTTTGATCTGTCCGAGTATGTGTCCCAGGCAGATATGTTACTAGCCTTGAGCAGCATATTACCCTCACCTAGAATGATGCCACGGTATAAAGAAAAAAATGATCAATTTCAATAATTGGCTTAGTTTTTGTTGTTATTTAAATGGGATCCAGTTTCTGTCAGCCTGCGATGACATGGTCAACAAAACCTGCTGTTTTGCCAGAGATGGTTTGCACCTGGCACCACTAGGCTTTCATCTGCTAGCAAAGGGTCTTGCCTCCCCATAGTGCTTTTTTAGGCAAGGTCTCAAAAACAAAATTGCTGATGTGAAAATTGCCAAACATAACAAAATAAGGGTTATGCTGCTAAACACTAGGAGCTTAAAACAAACACTTCACACCCTGGAAGTACTTCTATCACTGGAGGATGTAAATGTCTTTGCAATCACAGAAACCTGGTTCGAGGCCTCAGAGAGTAACCAGACCTTGCAAAGCTATAATGCCTTCCGCATCTTCAATCTGCAAATTGAACATCTGAGAACCAAAAGAGGCAGTGTTTCTATCTATATTAGAGATAAATTCACCTCCCAACTAGTTAAAATAGACAATTCCATGGAGTTACTCCAAGTTCAGAGTTCCATGGAGTTACTCCAAGTTCAAATTACTGTAGGCAAGACCCCCATTCATGTCATAGCTAGTTATAGATCCCTCTCCACGGATTGTGATGCACATGAGGCCTACTTGATCAAACTGGAGTCAATCAAATTTTAATTATACCAAAACCCAACAAAATCGGCCAGCACTCCAGTAGTGAGGTTAAATCTTAAATAAAACTATTTATTATTAAAGCAGCCCAAATAATTCACTGCATAATAATGCAACCATCAAAATAATAAACATAGAAGGAATTGGTAAAAAATAATACATTTTAGGGCTGTAAACCATACACCACCAACCAACTGAAAAATCCTCACAAGCAAGAGCAAACAGCGGAAGCAAAGAATCCGCAAACCATAGCAAGGCTTCTGCACATACAGCAAGTGCAATGGCCAAAAACAAATGTACCAAAACCCAACAAAATCAGCCAGCATTCCAATAGTGAAGTCAAATCATAAAAACTTCTTTAGTGCAGCCATCAAAATAAGAAACACCATCAAAATAATAAATATAGGAGGAACTGGGTCTTGCTTGTGAGGGTTTTTCATTTGGTTGGTGGTGTATGATTAACAGCCCTAAAATTTATTTTTTACCAATTCCTTATATGTTTATTATTTTGATGGTGTTTATTATTTTGATGGCTGAATTATTATGCAGTGAATTATTTGGGCTACTTCAACAATAAACATTGTTTATGATTTCACATCACTATTGGAATGCTGGCCGATTTTGTTGGGCTTTGGTATGTTTGCTTTTTGGCTGTTGCACTTGCCATACGTGTGGAAGCCTTGACTTGGTTTATGGATTCTTTGCTTCCACTGTTGGTTCTTGCTTATGAAGATTTTTCAGTTGGTTGATGGTGTATGATTAACAGCCTTAAAATTTATTTTTTACCAATTCCTTCTATGTTTATTATTTTGATGGTGTTTATTATTTTGACGGATGCATTACTATGCAGTAAATTATTTGGGCTGCTTTAATCTCACTATTGAAGTGTTGGCCAATTTTGTTAGGTTTTGGTATGTTTGCTGTTTGGCCATTGGCACTTGCCGTATGTGCTAAAGCCTTGCTTTGGTTTGTGGATTTCAATTATCCCACCATCAGCTGAGATACCTATTCTAGCCCTAACTCACTAGTGCAAAAGTTCCTTGACTTTGTTATCTTAAATGATCTGGAACAAATTTTTCAAACCTCAACAAGAGGAACAAACATACTAGATCTGGTCCTCACTAACATGACAAACAGATGCACCACCACAACTGTCAGACCCTCATTGGTTAGATCTGATCACAAATCAGTCGTCTTTGAACTGACACTAACACCAGAACTCACAAAGGACGAAGTCAGACTAAAAGACTTCACCAATGTAAACTATACCCTCCTAGGGGAAGGTATAAATGCATTCCAAGCCACACCCCCAGCTGGAAGTGGTAACTACTCCAAAGCTTACACTAAAGCCATATACAATCACTTGTATAAGTGTATAGACTTGGCTGTTCCAGAGAGAATCAAAGCCAGAGCCCCAAGTAAAGACAAGCCACCCTGTTGGACATCCAGCATCAACAAACTGCAAAAAGTTGTTTTCTAAGAAAACTAAGGCGAGGCCCAAACAATGGAAAAGCACCCTCCTCAGCCTCAACAGGCAAATAAGGCAACATGTCAAATCCTCTAAGGATAACTTTGATAAAAAATTAGCAATCACAGTCAAGGGTAACCATAAGGCCTTTTACAGCTACGTACATTGTCTAAAAGGTAGGACCCAGGTATGTGCCGAAATAGTGACTAATAGTATCATGTACACTGATCTTGCAAAGATAACAAACCTGCTAGCGGACACATTTGGTGAAAATTTCACTCCCTTATCCCCTCCAAACTTATCACAAACCCTGCCTCCAGCTCCCTCCGTACCCTACATATCTGAAGTGCAGGTCACTAAAGCCTTATCTAAGGCAAAAAGCACAGCCTCTATGGGACCAGATAGCATCCCAGGCTGTCTTCTAAACAAACTAAAACATGAACTAACATCACCATTAAGTACCCTATTCAATCACAGCCTAACCATAGGTTTTGCTTCCGTGGAATGGAGAACAGCAACAGTTATTCCCCTCCACAAAGGTGACTTAACAATAGACCCAGGGAATTATAGACCCATAAGTCTGGCCAGCCTAATCTGTAAAGCCATGGATCGTATCATCATGGACCTCATAAATAAAGACATAGGCAACCTCCAAACCCTGGATCTGACCCAATTCAGCTTCATCAAGGGCAGATCCTGCCTGTTAAACCTGGTGGAGTTCTTTGAAAATGTGACTAGGGTCATTGACAAGGGCAAGTCTGTGCACACAGCATACCTCAGCTTGGTAAAGGCCTTTGACACAATCCGACCCTCAGGCATTACCGATAAACTTAGCAAACTGAATGTAAACCCCTTTGTTGTAAGATGGGTTGCAACGGGCTCACAAACCGGTTACACACTATCTAAGCGGGTGACTCCACATCAACCAGCAGGCCTGTCAGCAGAGGGCTGCCACAAGGGTCAGTGCTGGACCCCCTACTGTTTGGTATATACTTCTCAGAAGTTCAAGCAAAAATTAAGGGGCTGTAGCTGACCAAGTTTGTGGACTACTGCAAACTGGGTGCAATTATTGAATCCCCAAATGATGTCAGTATACTTCAGGAGGGTCTTACACAGACTAACGACTAGTGTCTTAGTCATGGTCTCAAACTGAATGCAAAGAAATGCAGCATCATTCCCGCTGATAAAAACAGTGTCCCTTCACACTATCAAATTAACAACAATAACTTATGTATTTATGAAACACTGCGGTGGTGGTGCTGCGGTAGCGTTGTCGCCTCACAGTAAGACGTTGTCCTGTTCGATTCTCAGCTAGAGCGTTTTCTGTTTGGAGACATGTGTCAGCTGTAGTAAGGAAGGCTTTCTAGGCAGCACACTTGATTAGCAAAGGCATCACCTCTTGAGCAAAGGAAGTTATAATGCTCTATACCCGTTACTTATCAGGCCTATAATTGAGCATAACGCCCCTTCCAGCATGTACTGTGCAAACAACCTGCAGCAATTGGAGAGACCTCAGAGGTTTCTAACTAAGAAGACCAACAGACTCCAGCACATGCCTTATACAGACTGACTCAAGTCCCTGTCACTACATTCAGTATCACATAGACTTCTTAGGGGAGACTTTTGCTTGACTTACAGAGCAATCTCCGACCCAAACCTAATGAATTTGCTGCATGTCCATAAATCAAACTGGACTAGATCTACTCATTCCAGGGACCTAAATATGGCCTGCGACTTGACTATGATGTGCTGGAGGGACTGATTTGTCTCCCAGTGACTGTTGCATCTTTGGAATAAGTTTCCAATTCATGTGAAGCAGAGCACCACTGTGACACTGTTTAAAAGGAACCTGGATGAGTGGGTGGGGCATGGTAAATTCTTACTGGGGATAGCGCCCACAACCCTCCTGGACATGGACAGTCATTACTAAATACAATCCTGGGTATTGACTAGAGTATCTATGATATACATTGGGATGAAACGGCTAGGCCTGAAATGACCTCTGGGCCGATAGCCTAGTAGCTTCCTATGATCCTATGGAACCTGATAGATGAATAGGGAAATGCTTGAGCTAAGAACACCATATTTTACATCAGATATAGAACTGGTAGAGAAACTAGAAATGATGTGTTTTATTTGAATTCATGGCTATGACTTTTGAACTCGCTGGTACTGACTTTCATATGTTTTCAAGTGTCAGCAGAGCTGGGGAATATAAGATGTGTGTGGGACTACATATATTGCCACACTCCACAACTAATCGGGGGGGGGTGTCTTTTTGTTACTGGTTTAGCTGTCACCAAGGCTTCACACACAAAGATTTCCAATAATATCATTTTTGTATGGCAGAAAGAGCTTGCTAGCCCTAATGGTGAGTATAAAAATCCACAATTACCATTTAATCATGAGTCTCCTGAATTACCCACATACCCTCATTATGATACTCTACATACTGTAGGTGCTTCCCTGTATATGAGATCATGTATATCTATCTATATCTATCTATCTATCTATCTATCTATCTCTCTCTCTCTATATATATATATATGTATATATATATATATATATATATATATATATATATATATATATACACACACACACACACACACACACACACACACACACACACACACACACACACACAGTGCATTCTTCTCATGAAAGACTAGTTTAAAGTAGAAGATTATAAACAGTGTATTGGGAATTTCTAAATACAAAAATCCGGATCCATCCAAATTGAAAACACACACACACACACACACACACACACACTCACACACACACACACACACGTAGCAGATAATTGAAATATTGCATTTAATATAGTCTACATTTCATACCTGCTAACTATTCTTTGGGTCATAAAATACATTTAAAGCAGCACACAATATTTACAATCATCATTTCATTAACAATAGTCAGTAAACACATTGAAATAAATTAGTTAAAATTAACATATCAGATTACTTGATTTTCAAAATTCTCCTGGCATTTAAAATGAGCCTCACAGTGAAGCATCCATTTCTTTGGAAACATGATAATACTCATATGAGTATGAGCCACAATCCGTATAGTAGGATTCTTAATGAAATGGAGTGTGTGTGTGTGTGTGTGTGTGTCTTTCGGCTTTTCCCAGTTAGGGGTCGCCACAGCGGAACTCCGGTCCGCTAATGATTGGCAGTAGAGTTTTACATGCTGGCTTGCCGGGCCTAACGCACAACCTTCAACGAAGGAACGCCCATTCACGCATGTCGTCACACAGTAGACGCTTTAACTGAGAATCGAACGGGCAACGTCTAACTGTGAGGCGACAACGCTACCGCAGCACCACCACCGCAGTAACTCTTAATGAAATGGAGTCATGTTGCAAAATGCCTATAGGGATGTGATCCACAAAGGAAATTCCAAATGCTAAACTCTTCTATGTCTACAGGGACCACTACTCCATAAGTGGATACTGTATTCAAAAGAATTCTGTTTTAATAAATCCTGTTATGCATGGTATAGTCCAGCTCTGCTTGACCACGTCACATAGTTTTAAAGCTCCTGTATATTAGAATTGGTACTAGTGCCAGTCCTGACATACAACATACAACAGTCCTGATGTACAGGTGGAGTTGGCAACCCTCAAAGCTGACTACCACCACAGTGGCACATGTATGTTGAATATCAGAAAGCTTGTATGGTATGTGCAAACTCTGTCCTGTGTGCATTGTAACATGTAAGTACAGGGAGGTCATGCTATGAGACTGCACTACAAAAGCACAGTTAAACTGAAATAAAAAAGAAGCTTGAAGTTATCTGCTGTATGCAAAGGGGATGACTCCTACAGAAAACTAGTGAATATGCATACCATCTGCAAACTCCAACAGTATCACTTGTCATGCATCACAACTCCTCCTCTGTTTAAGGATTATATTGTAGGTGTCCAGGCTGTACAGTTCTCACAGTAAAGTGGAGTTGTTTCTCTGTCATATTCACATGACCATAATGGGCAACACTATTAGCTAGAACTTTACGAATGGCATTCAATATCAGTGGAACAATTCTTAATTTTCCATCTTCAGAACCTGATTCTTGTTTTGTAATCAGCATTACTGCTCCAGATGTCCTAATTTGCATACACAGCTGGAGAACTGCATGCTTTTGCAAAGTCACCTTTAGAGGAACACTTCTTTCAGTGTATTGCTATTTGCAGATAGTGAGAAATAGAGCTGAAAGACTCAGAGGGAAAAGGGCTAAAGGACTATTTCTGTGCGCAAAATAATCTTGTCCTGTCTTGTGTTAAAGACAAGGCAATTTTGAAAGCAAACAAATTTAATGAACTTATTGCAGTGTTTCTTTTATAGCTATTACTAACTGAATTATGTCTTTAAAAAGATGTGTGCTGATTTAGTGTATTTTTAATACCTGAAGAACAACCAGCAGCCTTGAAAGCAAATCTGGATTTAATGAAATATCTTTTTACTATCTTCTTTTTCTGTACTTTTTTCATTGAGCATTTGTATCAGTGGTTACATCCATTTTGTTTAGGAAGCTGGTGTATTGATAATTTTTAAATATGACAAAGTGAATCAAAGATTCTAACTCTGTACTTGTAAATAGTAAATGTGGGATCACACATCTATCAAATTTTTCTTGGTTATCAATTTCTTACCTAGACAAAACAAAATGTTTTTCTCTGTTTTTACAACCCTTGCGAGAATGTCTCCAAAAATGGCAGAGAATCTAGTTTTGCACCCTATATGGGGTTATAATCCTCTGTGCACCAATCAATTTTCTTAGGGTACACACACACACACACACACACACACACACACACACACACACACACACATGCATAAAAGCACCTATGTGAAACCTGAGTGCTTCTCCATTTTTTAAATGGCTTCTTCATTTCTTGTCTGTAACAATCATTGTTTAGTGAATGCATTTCTTGATAAGTGAAGAGTGGTGTTTAAACTAATCCATTTACCACTGATATATCACTGAACTTCCTAGTTATTTAATAAGCACTACACAGACCTGCACTCACAATATTAGGGCTTATTCTGTATCAGTGCTGTACTCATCTGATTTGCACAGACACTGTCTGCAGTAGTCTGAATAGTTACATTAGGAATTCTGTTAATTGAGTTTATATATATTTGCCTCTTAACTGTCCAGATTTTTGCAGAATGTCCAGATTTTTGCCTCATATGTTTGATCTCCTTCTTATAAAATGTGCAGTTTTCCGGCAAATCATTGAGGATTGAAGTCACTAAATAATGACAGATATTTGAGTTTCAGACTTCATATCCTTCAGGAAATGTATGCTAACGCAAAACATTTTATTCTGGCGACTTTCTAAGCTTATTATTATTTAAAAATTGTACCTATTTTTTTACCTTTGTCCCTCATTATTTTTGGCTTTATCCAGATTTCTTGTGTTAAGAATTTGAGAGGTAGGTGTATATAAATTAATATTACTTAAATGTATATATAATGTTGCTTTAGAACTGTGCATATGTGGGTTTATATGTAATACTGCTTTAGTACTGTGCAGCTGTTAATGTATTGTTTGTTTTCTATTGTGATATGTTCTGCATTTCATGCACACCGTTGTCTTACTGCCTGTTTAAAAATGAAAAGTATGCAGTCAATCATTTCACATGTCTTCGCCCAAAATAAACAAACACAAATTCAGACAGATAGATGTAAATGAATGGAGTGTGCCTTGCTGAGTACAGTGATAAGTTAAAAGTTCAAGGGCATTGGTCATCTTCAGGCATGCATTCAACCAAAATTAGATAACTATGCTGCTTTTTAAGTTTACATTCTTGGGGTCTGTGTTCAGGCAAATCTGAACAAGTGGATGAGTTGTAATTCATATGTCTATGTTTTTTGTCTGGGGTGAGGAGCTTTATCTTTTTAGTTTCCATTCAGTTTGCGCTTCTGGACAGATGTAAGGCAGGACAAGACTAGAATAGTGAGGTGCAGAGGTTAATCAAAGTTCATTTTCATTACTGGAATAAAAAACTCAGTGAGTGTGTGTGTGTGTGTGTGTGTGTGTGTGTGTGTGTGTGTGTGTGTGTGTGTGTGTGTTTGTGTGTGTATATATATATATATATATATATATATATATATATATATATATATATATATATATATACACACACATCTACAGAGAGAGAAAGATGTACGTATGTGTGTGTTGTATGTGTATTTACAAGAGAAATATCAGACTGTTGTGATTTTAGGCTTCATATGTACTGTCATCTAATTTCTGTATGACAAAATACCATCTTACATATCTGTTGAGAGTTAACATTTCCAGTAATTCTACAGTATCACTTAAAATTTCCTGCCTCTCTGTTAAGTATAAATGCAATTTCTTGCACAAAATGACATATGCAGTATAGTGCTAAAAGGGTAAGAATGCTGTAGTCCTTCTGAATGTTTCTAACACTCTTGTAGTATATGTAGCACTGCAATTACAATCCACATTTGAGAAGACAACCTTGTTAAGCATTATTCTGACATAAGAAAGGTGCTTATCTAAGTTAAAGTTGTCATTTGGCTTTTATCTTTCATGCAGGTGTATAAAGAACAACAGATTAAAGCTCAGATAGCTTTAAAAGATGTAATATTCTTTGAGGCTGCCACACTTCTTTGTTAAATGTAGCAGCCTAAAGTATGTTACCACTTTTAAAGCTGTTACAGAATCAGATACCCTTTATTTCTGGACTGCCTGAAAGGTAGAGATGAGAGTATTTTAGCTTTCAAAAACTGTAAACATTTTGAGCTCCAAGTGTCCTTCTTTCTTTTTCTCTTTTTTTTTTCTCTCTGCATAGACAACATTGACACAGCTAAACTCCATATACTAGAAAGACTTGCATGGCAGCCATACCTATCAACCTCTTAACATAAAACATCTGGATAAAGCCTAAAATAATGGGGGGGGGGGATAAAGGCCCCAAAATAGGGACAGATTTTAATATTGCTTTTATAAACTTAGAAGGTAGTTAGAAAAACAGGGTTTCTGTTAGCATGTATTTCCTGAATGATATGAAGTCTGAAACTCAAATGTATGTCATTAATTAGTGGCTTCAGTCCTCAGTAATTTGCCAGAGAATGACAAATTTTATGAAGAAAAAAATAAGCAAAAATCTGGACATTCTGTGAAAATCTGATTGACAGGTATGTTGGCAGCTTTAAGCGTGTTACAGCTTTCAAAGCTGTAAAAGACTTGTTTCTTTTAAATTCTCTCTTTTTCTCTGACTCTTTCACTATGCTACTAGTAGAACATGGCGCTTTAAAAAGAATCATAATCACATCTCTCTCAACACATGTAAGTCATTATATGTTCTTGAAATGTATGTCAAGATTCATCACTCAAATTTGTTCCCCTTAGCTACTGAGATGGATTTATTGTCATCAATTTCTCAAGCATATAACACCTTGATTATAGTCAGACATTGAATCATAATCCTCTGCTTCATTTCTTGTCATACCATCTTGGTATCATGTGAACATCAGAAGAAAGAATGTATCTACTCTAAAATGTATGACTGGCAAGAATCTCTGTCCCAGTTCTATGCCTCAAACAAATGATATATAAAGACTTTTGGCTTTTCCCAGTTAGGGGTCACCACAGCGGAACACCAGTCCACTCATGATTGGCAGTGGATTTTTACAGTGCCAAGTTGCCAGCCCAATGCTCAACCTTCAACGAAGGCACGCCCATTCACGCACACACCTACCTGCATGTCTTTAACATCACTCAACTGCAGGGGGGACATGCAGACTCCACACAGAAGGCACTCCAGCTGAGAATCAGACAGGAGAACCTCTTGCTGTGAGGCGACAACGCTAACCGCTGCACCACCGTGGCTTAGCCTCAAACAAATTATATATACATCAGCTAAATGCTCCTTTGTCTGAGTGAGACCCACTGAAAACTACTCTTTTTTCCATATAATAAATATGTGATCCTACTAATTATATATTTACTTGCTTTAGTTACATTTATTATAATGACACCTGTATATAGGATACTGAATGTAAGGTATAATAACAAATCTGCTAAAAATCACTTATTGTAATTTATTCAGAATGGTCCTGTATAGATTTCTAACAACAGCAAGACTAAATCCAAAGACTACATTAGATGGTCATCTAGGAATATCAAAAAATATATTAAGCTATTGTCAAAAGACTCCTGGCTATTATTTTATATAATTTATGGACTGAGACTATCACAATATCTGCCAATAAATGATGCAAAAAACTTTACTGTGTGCACTTTCAATTTATAAAATGTATGTAGTATGCAAATTTTAAGAAAGTACCACAGCATATTTCTCATATCCTGACAAAACCCTAATGTGAGCTGGAAAAAGTTTATTCATATATAGAATTCTGCTTTATTTCCTTCCAAAACTGTTCATAAATCTTGAGTGCATTTGTGCATGTGTGTTTTAATATCACCTACTGCCAGTATGTCCTGTAGCATATTACTATAACATATTTAATGCTACTGTACACAAATCCAGCCTGCATACCTTTGATAATGGTCAAGCAGCAAGTAAATGGCAAACAATAACTTTTTTTCTGGTTGTGTGTATTTATTTTATTACAGTGTGAATATAGTTAGATTAGACACAATAAATTGGCAATGACTGCTGTCTGTATGCGTAGATAACATTTTAAGGTTATAGGTTATAAAGTCAGTGAGGGTGGGAATAAAATAAAATAAAAACAACATAACAAACAAACTGAAATGTAGTGGCATGAATATTGATGGTGGCCATGGCAGCACTATATGAATGATGAATTAAGGTCTTTAAAGAAATATTTTTTTCCAAAGGGATTAATTAATGAAGCTATATACAGGAATGAACTGTGTGGTATGATTCATCTAGATTAATGATTTATATAAAGCAATGCAAGGTACTAAGAAGTTATTCACTGATTACATATTGTGGAATTTATGCATGAACAATTTACATAAAGTCATACTGTGATCTTTCGCATAATAAAAGCCAATTTAATAGTTATATAAGGTAACGTTATACAGAATTACTTTCATATGTAAGTGTTCTTTGCATAAACAGTAAGGCAATTATTATTGATTAGTAAAGAATGAGGGTGCCACTCCGTGACAGATTACTCTGCAGTATAAAACTTCCATGGTAAGGAGTCAAAGCAGCAGATTGCTGAGATACCCTTCAGAATGTAATAGCTAGGTAATGTTTCAGAGGCAGCAAACTAAAACCAAACTAAGAAGTCAAAGAACTGTGAAGATATTTATCAAGGACTGTTAGAAGTGATCAGATACAAGGCATAGTTTGTGTACATATAACACAATGAATGCATCAAATTGCACATATTGCTGACATGCAACACAGCGTTAATACAGAAGGTGCACAGTAAGAGATGCAGCACTTTAAAAATAAATGAATAAATAAAATAGCTTAGCTTAAACAGGAATATCACTAAATATGTATATACGAAATATAAATGACCACTCCTAAGATAGCTATGATTTGAGCAGCATATCATGAACAGATAAATATTGATAGTAACAAAGTGAATGTGCCATGTGTGAACTGAACACTGCAGATGCACCATGTTGAAGAGTCTGGTGTGCATGAAAAGTTACATACTGTGATTACAAGCACATGACAAGTACAACCTATTCCTGAGGGCTCCCATAGGTCTTTGCCCAAACCTGAAATGCACATCAGGGCTGATGCCAGGCTAAGGTAAACTGATTTAAATATGTTATGCATTTGTTTTTAAATGCATTGTTTTATAGTCTTGTGTGTAACAACACTTCAACAATACCATTTGACATAGACATTTTCAAATACAGTGTTCATGCCATGCTTTTCTACTATACTACACACCATATTTTTCATAGTCCATATAGCACAACTATCCAATATTTACCTCTTATTATAACAACAAAAATTGTAGTTGTTGTTGTGTCTTAAGGCTTTTCCCGGTTAGGGGTCACCACAGCAGAACTCCGGTCCGCTAATGATTGGCAGTTGATTTTTACGTGCTGAGTTGCCAGCCCTAATGCACAACCTTCAACGAAGGTACACCCATTCACGCATGTCTCCACGCAGGAGACGGTCTAGCTGAGAGTCGAACTGGTCAGCGTCTTACTGTGAGGCGACAATGCTACCACAGCACCACCACCGCGGATATAACAAAAAAATTTTAGTACTTCTGCTAATTCTCATCTTACACCTCCTACACAGCACCTCCTCCATAATTTGAGTTGTATCATTCCTTCCCCAAGTTTATCCCTTACAGATTTCATGATGTGCTAAGCGCTATATACATAATTAAGGTATTCCACTTCCTGCCTCATGACTATCAGATGGTTACCTCTGTATGGGCAGAATGTATCTTATCTCAGGTAATCCCTGCACCTGTACATAGCATTATTGTTCCTAATCCACTAAAACTAAAATTTCAGCCCTTTCATCACTCTCCCTTGTCTCTTTGCTTGGTTGGTCTGCCTATCACTGAACACCCCTTACACCTTTGTATACATCATTGCACATGTCCTCTCCATAGTCTTTGCTTCCAGATCCTCATTCCTGTTTGATATAGATTTCCAGATGTCAGCATTTCCAGGCCTTAGCTATCACCTGCCTCACTTCCCTAGAAAACATTTGAAGTTCTAGTCTGTCATCTCCAGGCCATCTCTTCAGTTATACATACTGCAAAGGTATAAGCCACACCGATCTGGAAGCTTCTTCCCCTGTAAAGTACTCCGGAGTTCTCATCCCCCTTCCACAGTAGTACAACCTCCCTACATGTCTACCACATGTGCATTGGATCAGCATTTTCCTCCCCTCATCTCCAACAGTCTATGGATGAATGCCATCTGCCTCTGAATATCTTTATAGGGTTCTATACCACCTGTGCACCATCCTTCTATACTGATCCCCAACAAGTCCAACCTCTTTTAACATTTTCATCATTGCTAACATTCCTTTCCAAAACCATTCTTCTGTCATATCATATCCTCTTTACTCCATCGATCCCTCTGCTTACCAAAAGCACACTGTTATACAAACTCCCCCGAAATGCCTTTACTGGATTCCAGTTCTTTCCATTTTAACCTAGCTCCAATTTTTCCTGAAGCTAAGCCTACCTTATAATTCACATTTTCTCCTTCTGAACCTTTACACTAATCCTTGTTCTTGATTTGGCTGTTTTGAGTTCTCTGCTTACTAGCCCCCAGTATAACAGCCAATCTCCTTTCTGTAAATCATATTTCTCTTCAACTCCTTAAGGCAGCTCCATCATAAGACATCTGTCCCATTAATCCATGAAATGAAGTTGACACCCTATGAATCATTCGGTTGGTACCACTGTCTACCTTGCTCATTGTCTTATCACTTCCAGTCTTCCAGACCTTTTCCCAGGTGACCCATTTCAAATTTTCACTTTCTACACCTCCTAGCCTTTACACAATATTTACGGCAGTCACATATCTCTTAAAATTCATCATATCACATCTTCCTACTTTCCTGAGAGCTAAAAGTCTATTTCTTGTGATCCTTCTTTTGCTTTTATGTATAAATCTGTTACATACTAGTTGGGTATTTCATATAATCTTATTTAGAGGCTGATTTGTATATGCCACCTAAAATAAAGTACATATGGAAGCATCATTGTGCGGACTATTTCTATTCTACCTCCAAGTATGGCAAATCTACCAACCTTAAGCATGTTTTCCTTTCTTTCTTATTTCCTAGTATAAACATATTTGGTCTGCAACATGCATGTCATTTTGTGACCTTTTGTGTGTAACTGTGTGACCTTTCCCTTGTAAACGTAAAAGGTACCTGACAAAAGAGTCCACAGCAAGTAAGACATTATCCTTCATCATTGTTATATATGATACACATTTCATTGCCATCTTTGTCACGACCTAGCTGTTCTGTTGTGACTGATTCTACTACTGCCTTATTTCGTTTGGTGAAATCATTGCATCTTTTTTAGCTTATTAACTTACTGACTGCACTTTATGTGAACACATTATCACTTCTCTTATTAAGGTTACATAATGTTGCAGTATTGTGCCTCGCTAGTATTGTAAGGTTTTCACTTTTGCTTTGCTGTCTGTAGTAGTATTACATTTTAATAATAGTGCACTGGTGCACCTTGTTGCTTTGGCACTGTTGTTCACTATTGGCAATATGTAAGATTTTATTGCAGTGTTGCCTGTTACTAATGCCAAGTATATTAAAACAAATAAACTGATTATCTCAGTTACTGACTGCATATTTGATCACTGGTGCTGTTGCTCAGTTACTGACTGCATATTTGATCAATGGTGCTGTTGCATTTCTGCTGGGTACTGATTATTACTTGAACATTGTTATGGCATTTAAAGCTGCTGCTCTGCAGTAACGCACTAGAGGGCACAGGACTACCTATGCGATACACATTTGTTACATGGATGACTGCTATACTCACACCAATCTGAAACTATTTGATTTACAGTTACTACACTACGGCATACTCATTTAAATTATCTGTAGCTATTACAATTACTGCTCGCAGATCCAGTGGTTAGACAAGCTATTGCTCAGTGTTTTCCTTAGGTACGTAGAGACTACATTAGCCTACTAAGTAAAGTCATTTGATTTAAATTAGCCACTCAGCTGTGTGTAAATGTTGGGTCTAGGTGATTTAGTCACCTTGACTAATGTTGCCATTGATGAGGGCAAATCTGTGCACATAGCATACCTTGACCTGGCAAAGGTTTTCGGCACAATACCAATAAACTTAACAAACTGAAAAACTCCTTTGTTGTAAGATGGGTTGACAACTGGCTCACAAACCGGACCCACACTATCAATGTGAGTCTGACTCCACATCAACCAGTAGATCTGCTACCTGTTTGGTGCCACAGGGGTCGATGCTGGGCCCCCAACTGTTTGATATGTACTTCTCAAAAGTTCAGGTCAAAACTAAGGGGTTGTGGCTGTCCAAGTTTTCAGATCACTGCAAACAAGGTGCCATCACTGAATCCCCAAATGATGTCAGTATACTCAAGAAGGGTCTCACGCAGACCAATGACTGGTGTATTAGTCACGGTCTCAAACTGAATGCAAAGAGATGCATCATCATTTCCTTTGGTACAAACAATGTCCCCTCACACTATCAAATCAGCAACAATACCCTAAGTACCCATGAAATGGTAAGGAACCAAGGATCACAAGTTGATTGTGACCTTAACTTCAACCACCATGTGTCTACTGTAGTAAGGAAAGCTTTCTACTTAGCACACTTGATTAGTAAAGCATCGCCTCGAGAGCAAAAGAAGTTAAAAACCCCTATATTCAGCACTTACTGTATCTAGCCCATAATTGAGTGTAATACCCCGTTTGGCATGTACCATACTAAGCACCTGCGGCAATTAGAGAGACCTCAGAGGTTTCTAAAAAAGAAGATCCAGGGGCTCCAGCATGTGCCTTACACAGACTGACTAAAATCCCTGTTACAATACTCTGTATCATATAGACTTCTTAGGAGAGACTTATGCCTGGCCTACAGACCAATCCAAGACCTAAACCTAATGAATTTGCTGCATATCCATAAATCAAATGAGACTAGGGCTACCTGTTCCAAGCACCTAAATATGGCCTGTAACTTAAATAAGACATGCTAGAGGGAGATATTTATCTCCCAGAGACTGCTGCATCTTTCAAACTGGCTACCAATTCATGTAAAACAGAGCACCTGTATGACGCTGTTAAAGACGAACCTGGATGAGTAGATGGGGCACCATAAATTCTTACCAGGGATAGAGCCCACAACCCTCCTGGACATGGACAGTCATTACTAAATACAATCTTGGGTATTGACTAGCTTTTCTATGGTACTATATTGGGATGAAATGGCTAGGTTTAAAATGACCTCTAGGTTGATAGCCTAGTAATCTCCTATGGTCCTATGTGACACCCCAACCCAATGTAAAAATGGGAAAAAGGGGATTGATGACAATGGCAACTTGTTACTGATTTCCAGATTGATCCAACATATTTCTGTCACTTTCACATTTCTGTCTATTTACACTTGTGCAATGAAGTAGCTGCCCAGTGCTTACCAAAAGTTCTTTATTGTTACCCTACAATTAAATGTAAGTATTTAGTTAACTTGGAGGCTACCTTCTCTTCTCAGAACATACTCAGTAAGCACAACATGCACACACACACACACACACACACACACACACACACACACACACACACACACACACACACACACACACACACACACTGCACTTCCACTAATGTAACTTATATTGAGGTTGTTAAGAAAATGCTGCCTAAGTCTCCCAGGCTAAAGACTAAAAAAACACAGTCATTAGTTCACACAGACGTACACCCACTTTCACCCTTCATACCCACAGCCAGTACACATACCTCTGTGAGTCACAAGAATGCAGACTCTTATCCCTTATGGTCCACGGAGACTGAGTCTAACCACAGTAATGTTTTAGTAATAGGTGACTCGGTTGTCAGGCATACAGACACCACCTCCAACAGGTTGGAAAAAACAAAGCGACAGCTGTATTTCTTGTGCCAGGATCTGGGATTTAACAAAGGCTCACAGATCCCTTCATCCTAACAATGACAGTTATGACCTGATAGTGATCCACATAGTGATCCATATAGTGATCCACATTAGGTTGACTGATGTTAGGAGTTCTACACAAAGGACATGAGGAAGGATGTGATTGAACTTATTGCATGTGTCTGAAGCAGGAAAGACACTGTCCTTGAGTGGTATTGCGCTATCACCCACAATGATGCTGAGATTCAAAGACATTATAATTGGCTTTATAAATTGGCTATGTTGTGGTGTCATTCTAGGGGTATCAAGTACATGTCAGCTGGGGATGAGATGACTAACAAGCCTTCCTGCTTTACCAGGGATGGTCTGTACCTCTTAAATAAAGGCTTTCCCAATCTGGCTAAAGCCTTTGCTGCCCCCCATTGTACCTCTTTTATTAACAGGAATCTTAACAAAAAATGCCCAAACTTGAGGCTCTTCTGTAAGATGATGCATTTGTATATGCATAGTTACAAATACATGGTTTCAAAGCAATGAAGGCACTCCGGCTATTCCTGGGTATAGAGCCTATCATGTCTTCATTGAGTATCTGTATTTGTCAAGGATATCATCACCTCACAACAGATTCCTTGGGCACCACATTTGAGCTCCTAGATGTCCAAATCACCATAAACAAGATTAATTACCACTTCATTGCTAGCTAGTTTTAGACTGTCATCTATGTTCTCATCTGACCATAATAGTTATCATAATATATTACCTGAAATTCCCATTAATCCCAACACCCTCTATTGGGGGACTTCAACTATCCATCAATAAGTCATCTGATCTACACTACCAATGGTCAACATTCCCAGTGTTAACTCGGTTTTACAAATAGTTAACCATCCTACTAGGGGCCCTAATATCCTTGACCTAGTTCAAATCCAAGGCAAACATGACTGTAGATTCAAGATACATTTAATCAATCCAGTAAAATGCGATAAAATAATCACAGGTACACAATTAACCACACAAATCCAGTTGAGCGCTCTTTCACCTAGTAAAATACCAGGCTTCCTCAGAACAAAGAATCAAGTCCATTACTTCCCTTAAATAATTGATTGCAACCAATTAAAATCCAGGAATCAATTCAAATATACAATTAAAGTAAAATAATTCATTAACCCTGTGTAACCCACTAAGTTAAATAGGAAAACATACGGAAATTTTTTATTGAACCCATAGAAGTTACGAAGTATTATTAATAATTGTAAATGTTTTTTCCTTGCATACTTATTTTTTAGCATTAATTTTTAGCACTATTTTATATATACATATTACATTTATAATATTTTCTGTCAATTATGTGTAATTTATAAACAAGATTATAATGTTTTATGAGAGGGCAAAATTTCCGTATGTTTTCCTATTTAACTTAGTGGGTTACACAGGGTTAATAAATTATTTTACTTTAATTGTTTATTTGAATTGATTCCTGGATTTTAATTGGTTGCAATCAATTATTTAAGGAAAGTAATGGACTTGATTCTTTGTTCTAAGGAAGCCTGGTATTCTACTAAGTGAAAGCACGCTCAACTGAATTTGTGTGGTTAATAGTGTACCTGTGATTATGTTAGAAAAATATGTATTAACATATGTGTGCAATGCTTATTTTAAATAAGGGAAGATTAACACATTTTTATTCTATATGCAGTATTAGTTCTATTTGAAACTGAAAACATGCTTTTCTGAAATTGTGCTTTCTGACACTGCAAGATGCACTCTGACCTAGTTTGCTAGCACAGCAAAATACATGTTTATGCTTTGGAAATGTACTGGAAAGCAGGTGATTTTCTGCTAGGTCAGGAAATTAAATAGAGAATAATAATACTTTCTGTAGATCCATTCATTATGGACAATAAGCTCTGTTTGTGCTAATGAAAAAGTGCACAAGCTGCAAGATAGTTAGATACTATAAACAATGAACTGCTTCAGAAATCTGTACTTGCATTGTGCTTGAATTAGACATAGTACCTAGACTTGTAACATCACATAGCAAGAAAGTTATAATTGACCGGTGGTCGTCAAGGCCATCCTGTTTACTAAAAAAATCTTTTTTAAACTTTGAAGAGTCAGCTAGAAATGTGAGAAACATCTGTAAAGTAACAGAATTGTGAACTGGTGATCTACTACATCAGTCGTAGTGGGCAATGTCTTGAAAGAAAGGTATAATAACTGTGACACTTCCTGATTTAGTCAGACAAACTCTGTAACTGCATTTTTTGTCTCCTTGCGCAAGAATAAAGTTACCTGAACTGAACCTTATGCTTTTGGTCTTTTGAAGTATTTTTCTCTGACATTTTTTGGTCCTTCGGACCGGAAACCCTCATTTAGCCTGGGATCAGATGGGCCAGGTGGCATGAAACTGCGCAGGGAAGATACCACATTGGATCTTCTTCATTGAAAGACCTCCGACTGAATTGTCATGCAAAAGGGGCCAGCCACTTTTCTGATCTACGACTGAAGGCGGGTTCCGTTTGAACAGTGAGTGACCAATCGCTTAGGCTCAGGTAAGGTGAATCTACTTTTTTCTGCTTTAGATCAGGGACTTGATTGTATTTGTTCTGTGAGAATTTTTTAAATTCAGGGACAGAAATATTGCTATCTTGTCATAGATCAGGGAAACAGAATAAGTAGGCAGGTAGTCTGAAGGGACTGTAAATACTTGGTGGTACCACATTAAAAACAAAAGGGTTACGTAACATTTAAAAGGTTAGAACAAAATGGGTAATACGTGCACAAAAATGAAAAGACCCCAAAGCCCACCGTTAACCGAAGACGCAAAATATATGCAATCACAGCGTGCCGACAGTGTTAGATATTATACTAAATGGGTTAATAAATATGAATTTGATGGGAAACTAGAAAGATCCTCGCTTATCAAACTTATTAGACAGTTAAAAACCGATTCTAAAGGTCGGGTTAAAAAACAGTGCAAATTAGGAGTTCCTCAGGCACACAGGTGGATTGAGGAAGCAAACCGAAGAGAACAAAAGAATAAAAATTCAAAAGCAATGTTTCTAGACAAAGAGGATAATAACTTGGTTATAGCATCGGCCCTTCTGCCCTCTCCGGTTCCGGTTCCCTTACCAGCTCCCTTACCGGAATATGAAGCAAAAGAACAAACTGACCCACCTCCACGATATCCAGTTGTTCCTATAAAACCACTACAGTTTGTTAGAGATCCTATCGAGACTAGGTCTCGAACACATAATTTAAAAGGGGATATTGAATTATATCAAATGAATGGAAATTCACGTGCTATGAGTGAAGAAGAGATATGCCCACTCATAGAAGTACTAAATCCTCAGGCAGGACAAGAAGGGCAGGACCCAACTCTCTTAGTATACAGACCGTGGACACCGGAAGACATCCGGAAAGCCACAGAGGGAATTCCCCATCCAAAAGTTAATTTTAGAAAGTTCTTAGAAGACTTACAGGGCATGAGATTAAGTTATCACTTAAACGGAGAGGAAGTAGAAAAAGTGGTCAGACAAATAGTAGGTCCAGATTGGCACATGATCAATGGCAACTGGAATCCCTGTGATGCTGCACTTAGGCCCCTCCCACATAGCAGCGCAGAACTAGATAACAGAGTGAAAGGTCTGACAGACCGGATTTCTGAGCAATGGAAGCCTAGGGCAGACTGGACTTGCATTAATCAATGCATCCAACAAGAAAGTGAAACTGTTGATAGATATTTTTCCAGATTATTGGAATGTTTTAACAATCACTGTGGAATGCAGGTGCCTGAAGACAAGACACAAGATTCCCCATATGAGCAGCAGTTAAAGAATGCATTTTTGAAAGGCAGTATTGCACCCATAAGTAGTTTCATTACTAAACATATGGTAGACCATCGTACAAGCAGATTACAATCACTGCTTGAATATGCTAGACATGCCGAAAGGCATTTTAATAACAAAAAGAAAAAGAAAGCCCAGGTATTTGCTGTGGAAGATGGAGAAGTTTATTTAGTACAGTCCAGACAAAAGGGCAAAAACAATGCCCAGGAAACAAACAATCTGATCAGCAATCAGAGGACTTTGAAAGGAGAAAGAAAAGAGGTGAGTGCTTCAAATGCGGGAAAAAGGGACACTTGGCAAGGGATTGCAGGAAAAATAAGAAGGCAGCAGTGGAAGACAAAAACGATGAAGGTGAGGACTGACTATATGAAAGTCAGGAGTCAATAGATAGGAACAATAGAGAAAGGACAAATGAGAATGTGATAGAAGGAACAGAGAATGCGATAATAGAGGAAGTGCAGGAAGCTACCGATAGTGAAGAAAATGAAATATTAGACCTAGCCTTACTGAGCTTAGAGCTCTATCTAGCTGACACAAAACCAGAAGTGACACTCCTGGTAGAAGGGAGGGAAGTCAAATTTTTGTGTGATTCAGGGGCATCACGAACCCTGGTACATCCCTCCAAACTACCAGAAAATTCAGAATCACATGACTTTATACTAGTAAAAGCAGCTAATGGACAGATGTATCGGGAGCCTCTCTCCCATAACATTACAATAACAGATCCTGTTTCAGGATTAACCCAGAAAAGCAAAATCATTGTTTCTGCAAAATGCCCAGTGAACCTTTTGGGCAGATATCTTATGCAACTATTAGGCATAGCAGTAGTTCCAACCATGCAGGGTATGGAAGCACAGCGACAAACTAATACTTTTGCAGTGCAAACGGAAGGTGAGACATTTTACTGGTACAGCCAGGACTTAGTTACGACTGGCCCTGGAGCAGTAACTGAAGAGTTAATGAATGTAGCTATCAGTAAGTTCCCCTCCCTTTGTATTGACATACAACATCAGTTGCACTGTACTCTGTATTATTGTAATACACCAGGACCTGACAAAAAATATGAACAAGAATTGTTTAAAAATCATGCAAACAGATTAGTGCTGTGTAATTTGTACTGGGACATGAAAGGGAACAGTGTAGTTAGCTGTTCATTACCCCAGGAATTCTTTTCACTTTACAAATCAAATCTAATACCGCATGTTAGTTTAACTAAAGAAGAATATTTGAAATGGATAGACCTAGAAGAGAAAGTTACAAAATGGGAAAAACAGACAGAATCAGAACTGTTAGAACAAGGAATACAAAGACAAAAACTGAACTGGATAACACAAACACATCCAGCTGTACACTTGCAGTCCAGCAAAGACAGCTGAGAAGCCCTCTTATTAGAAGAGGAAGAAAAAGCTTTGATAGACATACCAGAAAGTCTCTGGTCAACAGGAAAGTCGGACGTAGGACTTATTCACACAACAGGATCAGTTACTATCACAAGTCAGCATTTAGACCACAAAAGAGACAGTACCCCTTGAGAAAAGATGCAGAGGCAGGTATTAAACCTATCATAGCAGCTTTGCTTAAGAAAGGAATACTGGTGGAATCTTCTGATTCACCATGTAACACACCCTTATTCCCAGTTAGAAAAGCAAATGGAGAATGGCATATGGTCCAAGATTTACAAGCTGTAAATGACGCAGTAATACCAAGAGCACCTACGGTGCCAGATCCACATACCTTGTTGAATGATTTAAAACCTCAACAGAAGTATTTTTCTGTGGTAGATATCAGCAATGCGTTCTTTTCGATACCAATACACCCTGACAGCCAGTATTGGTTTGCATTTACATTTCAGGGGAAGCTGTATACATATACGCGACTACCACAGGGCTATAGTGAAAGCCCAACGATATTCTCACAAGAGATGGCAAGTAATTTAGCGGGATTTATCCCACCGAGAGGTAGTCAAATTTTACTTTATGTTGATGACATCCTGCTGGCCGCCCCTACCCAGCAAGATTGTAAGGAAGATACTATAGCATTATTAAAATTCCTTGCAGTTGAAGGACACAAAGTAAGCAAAAATAAATTGCAGCTTTGGAGAAAACAAGTGAAATACCTTGGATATGTAATATCCAAAGATGGCAGAACATTAGATGAGGACAGAAAAGTAGCGATCTTACAAGCACCAAAACCCACAACCAAGAAGGAAATGATGTCCTTCCTGGGTACGACTAATTTTTGTCGAAGCTGGATCCCAAACTATGCTTTGGAATCTGCACCTTTAACTGATCTGATTTTTAAGAAGCCTATGGCAGCACAAGATTTAATACAATGGACACCAGAAGCAGAATTAACTTTCTGCAAACTAAAACAATTGATAGCATCATCATTAGTTTTAGGATTACCAAATTATCACAAACGTTTTTTCCAAACTGTAGATTGCAAGCAAGGTTATATGACATCAGTATTGACTCAACAGCATGGGGACAAACAATGCCCCATTGCTTATTATTCATCACAACTGGACCCAGTGGTGCGGTCTCTACCCCACTGTGTACAAGCAGTAGTTGCAGCTGCAATGGCAGTGCAGACTTCAGCCTCAGTAGTGTTATTCCACCCTCTCACATTGAGAGTGCTTCATGCAGTCGCAATCATTTTACTGCAAGAAAGAGTAGCATATCTTTCCCCAGCTAGGCATCTTTCTTGTATGACTATATTGCTGAGCCAACCTCACATGACAATTGAACGATGTACTACTTTGAATCCGTCTACCTTGCTCCCAACTCCTGTGGATGGCACACCACACAACTGCCTGCAGGTAATTGAGCAAAAGACACTGCCTAGAAAAGACCTCACGGATGTTCCCTTGGATAATGCCGAGGTGACATATTACGTGGATGGCTCATGCAAAAGGAGTCCTACAGGACAGAACCTAACAGGTTATGCAGTAGTTTCTGATATTGAGATTGTAGAAGTGAAACCTTTACCACATAACTTATCTGCACAAGCAGCAGAGTTGATTGCCTTGACACGGTCATGTACCTTAGCAAAGGATAAAAGCGTAAACATTTTTACAGACAGCCAGTATGCTTTTTCTACTGTACATGTTTTTGCACAACAGTGGAAGAATCGAGGAATGGTGACATCTACTGGCAAACCGATTAACCATGCACAGTTTATTTTAGATTTGTTAGATTCTATTCAGTTGCCTCAGAAAGTAGCTATTTGCAAATGCATAGCTCATACAAAACAACAAGATAAGATTTCAAAAGGCAATGCGAGAGCTGACACAGCTGCAAAGCAAGCAGCCTCAGAAGCCTTTCTTTTGAACGAGGAATTACAACCTTCTGAGATTTTAGACTTAGAAATGTTGAAAACAATGCAGACACTTACTACACAAGCTGAAAAACAAAAATGGAAAAGACAAGGAGCAATTCTCAAGGAAGGGCTATACATCTCCAAAGAGGAAAACCGATATTACCGTCTAATTTATTTAGATATGCAGCTTTGTTGAGCCATGGGCAGAGCCATGTCTCAACAGGGGGGATGGTACAGTTAGTAAATCAGGTATTCGCTACGTACGGGTTTACAAACTACACTAAAAAATGTTGCCTGTCATGTCACACTTGTAATAAACATCATGCACAAGGGGCATTAAAGCCCAAGCAAGGGAGTTTCCCTACACCACCGTATCCGTTTCATACTATCTGTATGGATTTCATAGAATTGAGCAAATGTGAAAACAAAAAGTACTGCCTTGTCATTGTGGATATGTTCTCCAAATGGGTGGAGGCCTTTCCGACTAGTAAACCAGATGCAGCCACTGTTGCAAAGACCCTAGTTAAAGAAATCATTCCTAGATTTGGCATACCAGAAAGGATCTACAGTGACAATGGTACACATTTCGTTAACCAAACTATACAACAGTTAAGCCAGTATTTTGGGATTTCTTTAAATCATCACTGTGCATATCACCCTCAATCTGCAGGGTTAGTAGAGAGGCACAATGGAGTTCTAAAGAATAAGCTTAAAAAACTTATCGTAGATACACAGAAGAACTGGGTGTACTGTTTGCCCCTGGCACTGGTGAGCATGAGAACTGTTCCGAATGCAAAAGGATTGACACCTTTCGAAAAGATTTTCGGAAGAGCTTATTATATACCTCAATGGAAACCTCTCATGCCTGCAGACCAGGAAGCAGATTGGACACTTGCAGAGTATATGAGGAGTTTGCTGAATAACAAACATCTTTTACAGTTTAATTCTGTTTCAGATAAAGACCAAACCAAACCATCCGAAGTAGCAGTAGCCCCAGGCACTTGGGTCTGGGTGAAGACAATCAAAAAGAAGAATTGGACGACACCAAAGTGGGAAGGTCCGTATCAAGTACTGCTGAGCATGCCCACAGCAGTCAAGATTGCAGAACGTTCATCTTGGATTCATTTGACACACTGTAAACTAGTCAAAAACTTTGAACTTGATAAAACTCTTGCTAACACACAGCAGCAGTAAAATGACAAGACCCAGAGACAATAGAAATACTGAATGACTTCAGCAGTATATTCAGCAGTGTTGCATAATCATCTTAATAACTGCATTAGTGACAATGTTCTTTTTGCTGTGGCTTTTGCTGTGGCCTTTCTTTTCTTCAGCCACACCAGCCAGACTGAACAAACGTGATTCAACACTCATAGACTGGCATCCGAACTTTAACACTTACCAAGCAATCAAATATGTGTATGCTGAGACTTTTAATATTTCAAATTGTTGGATTTGCACAGCTATACCAACAGCATACGGGGGATTATTGATGGCTGCTGTCCCCCTAGGGGTCAATGAGACCTGGGAAAACTTGATTTTTGAGACTACAACTGTGAAATCTAGAGACAAAATTGCATTATTCCTACCTGTTACACAAACAGGAATTGTATGCTTTTTTAAGAATGACACGATTCAAGTAGGTTGGAGTAAATGTAATGTGACTGTTTCTTATAAATGTTATATTAAACCTAAAAATGCTAAAAATACAGAAACAATTTGTGATGCAGATTATGACTCATACTTTGAGTCCTTGCATAAAACTGTCAGTGATATACAACATAATCCTGTTCTTTTAAAGCAACTGTCTATTATAGATAAGAAAATGTTTCATGCAGGGAAGGTGTATGTCAAGGTAGAAAACTGTTATGTCATATGTGGGAAAAAGGCATACAAATGGTTGCCTGAGAATTGGTTCGGCAGTTGTTTTTTGGGTTACCTGGTCCCGGCCATACGACACACTACAGCTTTGCCTCATGGGAGAATTCGAAATGTCAGAGACGTCGCAAAGAAACCTGAAAATCCAATCAAGAAACCTGAGAATCCAGTGGGAAAAATCGTAGCAGGCTGGAGAAACCATAACTCCGTGAAAGACAAAAGTAAACTAGCACACATGGACTTGAGTGACACTATCATATCCTGGGCTGGCATAGCCCCTGCATACGGTGCAGTTAAATCAATTTGGGAACTGAGAAAGCTATCCAAACTTCTCGAGGTCATGAGCAATGCAACTTTTTCTGCTCTTGAATTAATGACTGATGAACTGAATGCAATGAAAACTGTGGTGCTTCAAAACCGCATGGCTCTTGACTTCACCCTAGCGGTGAGAGGTGGTACGTGCGCTTTAATCAAAGACGAGTGTTGTTCGTTTATTTCCGACAATAAACATGAGATCAACAATCATTTGGAAGTGATTCAACAAGTGTCAGACATGACCAGGCCAGGCCCGAACCCACTGACGGACTTTTTCCAGAATTTGTTTGGGGGGTGGGGTTCCATCCTAATGAACATCCTGATTGCCATTTGTGTGGGATTACTTTTGTTAGGAGCATGTATTTGCTGTGGAATTCCTGGCATGAAAAAATTAATCAAAGATTTTATAGACATGTCAGTTTCTGAGACTTTGTATCAAAGTACTGAAATTGAAGAACTGTTGAAAAAGGAAACACTTTCATAAGTTTAAAGTGAATGACTCTCTTAGCTGCAAATCCTCAAAGAAAGAGGTTAGGAGAAGAAACAAACGGTTTATGTTTTTGAAATAGAATAAAAAGTATTAACAGGGGGGAAATGTTAGAAAAATATGTATTAACATATGTGTGCAATGCTTATTTTAAATAAGGGAAGATTAACACTTTTTTATTCTATATGCAGTATTAGTTCTATTTGAAACTGAAAACATGCTTTTCTGAAATTGTGCTTTCTGACACTGCAAGATGCACTCTGACCTAGTTTGCTAGCACAGCAAAATACATGTTTATGCTTTGGAAATGTACTGGAAAGCAGGTGATTTTCTGCTAGGTCAGGAAATTAAATAGAGAATAATAATTTCTGTAGATCCATTCATTATGGACAATAAGCTCTGTTTGTGCTAATGAAAAAGTGCACAAGCTGCAAGATAGTTAGATACTATAAACAATGAACTGCTTCAGAAATCTGTACTTGCATTGTGCTTGAATTAGCCATAGTACCTAGACTTGTAACATCACATAGCAAGAAAGTTATAATTGACCAGTGGTCGTCAAGGCCATCCTGTTTACTAAAAAAATCTTTTTTAAACTTTGAAGAGTCAGCTAGAAATGTGAGAAACATCTGTAAAGTAACAGAATTGTGAACTGGTGATCTACTATGTCAGTCGTAGTGGGCAATGTCTTGAAAGAAAGGTATAATAACTGTGACACTTCCTGATTTAGTCAGACAAACTCTGTAACTGCATTTTTTGTCTCCTTGCGCAAGAATAAAGTTACCTGAACTGAACCTTATGCTTTTGGTCTTTTGAAGTATTTTTCTCTGACAGATTATTTTATCACATTTTACTGGATTGATTAAATGTATCTTGAATCTACAGTCCTGTTTGCCTTGGATTTGTGCTGGTTGGTTGTTCATTTTGGGTTCTGTTTTGTATCTTTGACCTAGTTCTTACAAATATGGCCATTTCTTACACATCTCCATATTGTTAAATCTGATCATAAATTAGTGACCTTTCCTTTAAAACTAGTGAGACTTCCACTGTAAATATCTCTGGGGTCAGGGACTTCTCAAAATCAAACTTTATTCAGTTATTTGATGCCCTGAATAAATTCTGCTGCAATCCTCCCCTGATGGATCTCATTGCTAACACTGCTGTCTATGCCTCAGACTTCTAATCCCACTTATATAGTTGTATTGATAAGGCAGTCCCTATCCACACTAAATATAATGATACATTTAGAAACAATCCCTGTTGTGAAAAACCTATTTATAAATTATATATCAAGAGAAAGAAACTGATTAATGGCTAAAAAAGGTCTCATTCTACCTACCTTAAGAGCACTCTTAAGTAAACCAGTAATGCTCTTAAGGGAACCACTAGGAAGCTCAAAGTTGAGTATGAATTTAAATTAGCCAGTAAAACCAAAAATAAATTCAATACTTTCCCTAACTATGTCAAAAAGTTAAGAACTAACACCAAGCCGTGTTCACAGATAGTCAACAAAATGATTGCATACTTGATCCAAAGGAAACAGCTAACATATTAGCTAAAACTTTAGACCAAATTTTATACCACCCACAGTTAAAGCTGTTCCACAGATTTGACAGTCCTAGTAATTCCTCAGTCTTTTAATTATCATGGATATTATTTTTTTCCACAGAGATACCTTACTAAAAGGATAGAAGGCCTAAACAACATTCTACATGGACTGACTCAAAGCCCTTTCACTATACTTGATATCCTGCATACAGTTAATTACGAAGTGATCTCTGTCTGTCACACAAGGCATCCTCTGACCCAATACTGATGAATTTACTGCACATCAACAAGTCCAGAGGCATCAGAAATACTCAGTCTAGGGATCTAAACCTCTTCTGCAACATCAACAGAACAGTTTGGAAGGACAGATGTATCTCATAGATGATACTGTTGCTCTGGAATAGACTCCCATCCACATTAAACAAAGTTCATCCATGTCCATATTCAAGCACAACTTGGCTCTATGGATGGGAAGCAGAACATTTACCCCAGGACTGCCCCCTGTACTATTAATGGACAGAGGTAGCTCCTAAATGCTTTATCTCATGCATGCATTCTCTCAAATTATCTATGATATAGTCTCAGTTATTCTCATTAGGGATAGTACATAATTATCATCCATAGGTTGGGTAAGTCCAGTCTCAAACTAAATGGTATATATTAATTCCTGTAAAAAAGGAAAATTGGCTAGGCTTAAAATGGCCCACAAGGGAAGCTAGTCTAACTTATCTATGAACCCATGGAACAAGTCCTCTTAGTCCTCTCAAAACCTAAGAACACCTCATCTATGGGCCCTAATCATTTATGTATTTAATTATTTATTTAGCAGGGTAATGCACAGCTGATTATTGACCAATCTCAGGCTCAGCCTGGGTGAAATATAAAACATTTCACAAACAAAAATACAAAAACGTAAGCAGGAACGATGTAGTTCAGACTAATTACATAGAAAAAATGAGTATATAGATTCTAGTGAACAAGCACAGGGCAATGTACAATCAAGCAAAGTATCATGTAAAATACATACATTAGTTTCTAAAGTGGACTTGAAAAGGAGATAGGTTAGGTGATTACGTCCTGTGGTGCTATGTCATGTGTTGAAGCAGGAGCATTTGTTTTGGATGAAGAAGTGCTTTTTGAGTTGCATTCTAATTTGGAATAAGTGTTGTTTTCCTTAAGGATGATGGGGAGAGCTTCTCAAAGAGTAGATGCCTGAGAGGAGAATGCATGTGTAGTGCTGTGGTGTTTGGTTCTAGGAATAATGAGAGTTGGTGTGGCTTGTAAATAGTGTCTCAGGTTGTATGAGGAAGTTTTTTTTGTGAAGTCTAGCTGCAAGGGGAGTACATGTGTAGAGTTGGAATAGTTTGTAGAGCTGGAATCCTGAAAGTAGGTTAGATCTTTGTTTTATGGGTAGTCATTTGCCTTTCTCTGGGTGATACAGTGATGTTCACAGATGTTCACAAAGAGGGAGTTTGTAATGAACTGGCAGATCCTATTAGAGATAATGTAGACTGTGGCAATGTTTTTCTTGGAGGCAGAAGCAAAAATTGGGAGACCATATTCAAGTTGAGAAAGGAGAACCCCTTTATCAATGACTGCTCTGATTAGTTAGGATAGAAAATGGGAGATCTTGTTGGCCCGGAACAGAAGGGAGCTTATTTTGGATCTCACTTTGTCTGTGTGTAAAGGGAAGTTTGATGACTGATCAAGTCACAGTCCTAGATATATGAAGGTGAAAGGTGTCTCTGTGGAATGGTTGTGTAAGATAGAGTCAGGTGTTTGGTGAATTTTCTGCAGAGTTCCAGAAGGCATAGTTTTGGTCTTGCTGGGGTTAAGAAGTAGTTTATGGCTTATGAGCCACTGGTAGAGCTCATGTAAGTCTGACTGGAGGTGGCACTGAATGTCGGTGTGAGAACGGCCTGATCAGTAAATGACCCTGTCATCAGCATAGAGAATAAATGGGAGATGGGGGAGTTCACAAGGAAGTTTGTTAATGAATATGGAGAAGAAGAGGGAGGTAAGAATGGATCTTTGTGGCATTCCTTTTTCTAATAGGTGCTGATTATGATTCGGAAGATCATATTTTGAATCTGAAGTGTCTGTCAGTGAGGAATTTTTAAAACCAAGGAGAGACATCTGGATTGATACCAATTTCAGTTTGTTTTGGAGAACAGTGTTCAAAGTGGTCAAATGCCTTTGTAAGGTCTATATATAGGGCAACTGTAAGGAGGCCACTATCAGAGTTTATCAGGATGTCATCAGTTAGTGACCAAAGTGCTGTCATAGCACATAGTATCACACAGTAATATACTAGTTGCCTGATTATCAAATATGCCCTTTCTGAACCTCTACTTGACATCTTTAATCTAAGCCTCTCCACTGGTTACAATCATAAAGCCTGGAAAACAGAAACTGTAATGTCATTACATAAGGGTGGCACAACCATAGACCCTTATTACTACAGACCTGCTAGTGAAGCTAGCCTCATACGTAAAGCTGTGAAATGTATTATCTCAGACCTCATCAATATGGACACAGAAAATCTTTTAACCCTTGATACTTGTCAGTTTAACTTTGTCAAGGGAATGTCCTGCCTCTTTAACCTCATTAATTTAGTTGAAAAGATAACCAAAGCAATGGAATGCATTTTTGCATTACATGTAGCATATCTGGGTTTGGCCAGGGCCTTTGACACTATTCTTTATTATTATTATTATTATTATTGAAAGACTTGTAAGTCTGAACATAAATCTGTGTGCTATACTGTAAATAGCTAACTGTCTGTCTCATAGAACATATGTTGTTAAGTCACTGGTGCCACTTTTGGAAGCAAAGAAGTTAGCAGTGGTGTACCACAGAGCTTAGTGTTAGGCCCTTTCCTCTATGGCCTCTATTTGTCAGTCCTTCAGGCCAACAGTACTGGCCTATGGTTATTTAAATTTACAGATGACTGTAAATTAGGTTTTGTAATTCGATATTCCACTGGCTTCCAATTGCTCCAGCATGTGCTAAACCATGTTAACAACTGGTACAAGAGATGTGGTCTCAAATTAAATGTGAGCAAATGTAGCCTAATTCATTTTAGCAAACAAAACATTTTCACCTCTCATATAGGTGATACATCCCTCCAGTCAGACATCTGTTATAAGGAATCTAGGTAGTCTTGTTGACAATTCCTTATTGTTTGGCCATCATGTCTCCGCAGTAGTTTATCTGGCTCATCTAATTTCCAAAAAGGCATATCCACTATGTCCAAAGAAGTCTTAATTCCCCTTTACTTGTATCTCATCAGAAACATTATTGGTTATGATGCACCTTTTAGCATGCATTTGTCTAAACATATCACTTAACTTGAGAATCTTCAGAGATTTATAACTAAAAAATATAGACTGATCCATGAAGCTCTTTGTCTAGCCTTTCAAGCCATGGAAGATCCAGTCCTCTTTGACCTCCTATCCTTCATAAAATAAATGATTTTAGATGATTCAACAGTATCACATTCCCACACACTGTACCTCTCAATCTCTTAGAGCAAGAAATCTGGGCAAAGTCATGAATAAAAGTGGAACAAAGTCCCCAAAATATGGAAAATTTTTAAATATTGCTCTTACAAATGCAGAAAGTTGATAGAATAACAGGTTTTGCATTAACATGAATTTTCTGAATGATATGAAGTCTGAAACTCAAATGTCTGCCATTATTTGCAAACTTCAGTTTTTAATGATTCACCATTAATTTTCCAGAAAACCACAATTTTATAAGAATATGAGGCCAAAATCTGGACATTCTTCAAAATCTGTAAGATTGAGAGTTATGCATTCCCACCTCTCAATGACTCAGTATCAACTACTGCCACATATACCCTAAATCTTTACTTTCATCTCAATTCTTGCATAGAGGCTCATGTTCCTATTCACTATAAATGCAATGCCAGATTTAGAAATGAACCTCTCTCGTGGAACTCTGCCATAAACAAACTCTACAATTAAAGGAAAGAGCTCATAGCCTTAAAGAATAAGAAAACACTATGTATGCTAAAATCAGCCTTAAAGGGATAACAACTAAGGAGAAAAAACAAATCCCGCAGAGCTAATTATGAACTTAAAATTATTCAGCAAAGGATAAAAATAAAAACTTTTTTAATTATGTTAAGAACCTCATAAACCCAGTATTTCACTAAACTTATCTCTAATGGCATTACCATCTCAGACCTTGAGGATATAGCTAATATCCTTGAAAATTTCAGCCCCAATTTCAACCCCATTACCTCCAAATATCCATATACAAAGTATCCATTCCAATTGCCAAGCTTCCCAATTATCTCTGACTGGATGCTAACAGCACTCCCAAGACCAAAAATGCAAGTGAATGGATTCAGATAGCATATCTGATTGTTTTCTGGTGAGTAGGAAATAACTCTCTTAGGCTTCCTACTTAAACTAGTCAACCACAGCATCTCCAATGGATGCGGAGGGTATGCAACAGAACCCTGAAAAACAGCTGTGGCAGCTCCCCTACAGAAGTGATGCCCTGCCGTGGAACCTGGGAACTATAGACCTATCAGCCACATCAGCATCATTTGCAAGTTTATAGAATGCATCATCATGGACCTCATAAAAAGGGACATGGGAATCATTAAGAAGGTTTGTGGTCTGCACTGTAGTGGCAGAACAGGTAGCTTACATCCTTCTAAGTTGGGAACTGCTGATTGAGGGCTCAGTGTTTGTTATTCTAAAAGTTTATTAATTCTGGTTTAAGCACTTGGGCTTCAGGCCAGTTATTTTACATTAAGAGGGTTTGTGGTCTGCACTCTTGTGTGAGGAGAGGCTGGACTCTGCCCTTCTGAGCTGGGAATTTCTGGTTAAAGGCTTATAGTGCCTGCATATTTGAACTGCTTCTTACTGAAATTGGTACACCTTGTTTGCTGTAGCATAGACTAGATCCAGGCCTGCTGAATCTAGCTTTGTTTGTATAACTTGAGCACTAATCCAGGCATTCTTTAAAGTACTCAATTGTATTTATTACTCCTTGGTAGTAACTTGATTAAAGTGTAGCTATCATTCTAAGTATTTTGGATTAAGCACTTGGGCTCAGACCAGTTGTTTTACATTAGGAAGGTTTGTGGCCTGCACTGTGGTGGCAGGACAGGTAGCTTACATCCTTCTAAGTTGGGAACTGCTGATTGAGGGCTCAGTGTCTGTTATTCTAAAAGTGTATTAGTTCTGGTTTAAGCACTTGGGCTTCAGGCCAGTTATTTTACATTAAGAAGGTTCGTGGTCTGCACTCTTGTGGGAGGAGAGGCAGGACTCTGCCCTTCTGAGCTGGGAATTTCTGGTTAAAGGCTTATAGTGCCTGCATATTTGAACTGTTTCTTACTGAAATTGGTACACCTTGTTTGCTGTAGCATAGACTAGACCCATGCCTGCTGAATCTAGCTTTGTTTGTATGCTTGTTTGCTTGTTATTTCCCTGAAATGCTAATTCCACCTAAAACGCAGCTTTTCAGCGCTTCTGTGGATCCCTAGTGATATCTGCATTGCTTACTGTACTTATTTCCTTGTTTCACTTGAAAGAAAGTTACTGTTTGTCATTTTTGCATTTAACTTACCTGTAACACATTGCATTTAAGTTACCTGGCACTTGCTCACTAAAGCAATTATATAAGTCAGCACTAAAAAATTAAAAGCACTACACCCTCACAAACTCCCCTTGAGTACCTTGTTCCCCATTGGCCCTTTTTTTCAATTATAAAGGAATTCCCAATACTATTCTAGCATGTCCAAAGGTCAGTTGTCAATCTCCTCTCCGGTTCAGCTGGTGAATCTGGGAATCTTGAGGCAATGTTACAACTGCCTCATGTACACAGACAACCCTCTCCTCCTCCCAATAAATTCCAACACATGTGAGAGATGCAACCATATTGCCAAACTGGAGGCTAAGCTCTCTCAACTCAGTACTGGCGTAACAAGTCAGGAGGAGAAGGAAACCACACTCACTACAATTCCAGTCTCACACAGACCTACCACGACAGCAAACCAAACACATAAACACACAAAAACATACTCAGAGGCTCTAAATAAAAATCTGCCTAAGCAGCAGAGACCTCCAAAGCAGACACCCAAGCAACCGCTACCCCAAAACAAAACACGTGCAACACATAGCTCACAAAGCCAGTGTGTCTAACAGTCACAGCCCTTAAGGCTAAACAACACACCTGATACACTTGTAATAGGTGACTCTATCGTCAGGCACACTGATGTCCCGCTCACCAGGCTGAACAAGGAGAAGGTCATGGTGAGCTGCATGTCGGGCGCTAGGATCCGCCACATAACACAAGCACTCAGGTCACTCCAAGGCAAGTACAAATATGACTCCGTCATTGTCCATGCTGGTGTGAATGACCTGAGACGTACCTCCCTGGACTACATGAAAAGAGACATAGAGGAGCTCTCTGAGCATGTAGCCCAGGCCGGTTTGACCCTGACCTTGAGTAGCATCTTACCCTCACCAAGAATGATGCCACAATATGAAGACAAGATGATTAATTTCAGCAATTGGCTTAAGTATTGGTGTCATTCAAAGGGGATCCAATGCCTGTCAGCCTGGGATGACATGCTCGACAAGCCACGATGCTTCCCTAGGGAAGGCTTGCACCTGTCACCCCTGGGCTTTCGGATATTGGCAACAGCTCTTGCTACCCCCATAGTGCCTTTTTTAGGCAAGGCTCAAAAGACAAACCCACCTCCATAGGTATCACAAGGGATAAGAAACTAAGAGTAATGCTACTCAATGCCAGAAGTCTAAACCTCAAGATGCATGCACTCAAAACTCTCCTTAGCATGGAGAACATCGATATCTGTGCAGTAACAGAAACCTGGTTCAAGGCTCCCGAGAGCACTCCAGCACTACCAGGTTATACCTCATACCATGCTTTTCAGCCCCAAAACTTAGACCGAACCAGAAAAGGAGGGGGAGTATCAATATTCGTCAAAGATACCCACACCTCCAGGTTGGTGGCACAGCACAAAGCATCAGAGACTATCCATGTGCAACTAACAGTGGGTAAAACTGCCTTCCAGTTTATAGCCTGCTACAGACTACACTCCCAAACCCAGGAACCCCACTCGGCCTTCCTGAGAACACTGGAAAATATGAAGGTCTCTCCAAACACCATTATATTGGGCGATTTCAACTACCCAAACATAGACTGGGAGCATTACTCTAGCTCCAACACCCTAGCTCAAAGGTTCCTAGAATTTATAAACTCAAATGCTATGGAACAACTTGTTACCACTCCCACAAGAGGGGAAAACATACTGGACCTGATCATCACCAAAATGGGGACTCTATGCTCCAGACCAGAAGTGTATCCCTCACTGGTAAGATCAGACCATAAACTAATCTCATTGGATATTCACATCCAGACCCCACCCCCTGCCCAGAAAACCACAGTGAAAAACTTCTCTAAAGCAAATTTCACACTCCTCAAAACCAAGGTGGAATCCTTCAAAGCCCCCAGGCCTGTGGAAAATATGGTCCAGACCGCAGAATCCTTTATAAACGCATTCTATGAACACCTTCAGGAATGCATGGATCATGCAATCCCAAATAAAACCAAGACCCAATCCTCCAAAGGCAGACGTCCTGTCTGGTGGACCCCAGCCATAAACAAACTATACAATAGAAGGAGGAAGCTACTACATGATAGAGCAAAATCCCAAAAAGGGAAGGCATCTCTGATCAGTGTTAGCAAAAAACTATGGGCACTCATAAAATCATCTAAGGCCAGCTTCGAGAGAAAAATTGCACAGGACACTAAGGATAATCACAAGGCTTTCTTTAATTATGTTAGGAACCTTGGTGGGAATTCCCAGATATGCTCAGAATTAGTCCACAATGACAAAAAATACAGCAAACCCACAGACATTGCCAACATCCTAGCTGACAGGTTCAGTGCAAACTTCTCCCCACTTCCCCACCAAAAGGGCAAATATCTATCCCAGCAGAGTGCTGCCCCCCTGACATCTCAGATGCTCAGGTAAGAGCCGCCCTCTCCAAAGCAAAAAACACAGCATCAATGGGACCAGACGGTGTCCCGGGCTGCATCCTACATGAACTCCAAGAAGAGCTAAACCCAAACATAAAATTACTGTTCAATCTCAGCCTTGCCACAGGATATGTACCCAAAGAGTGGCGTACAGCAACAGTGGTCCCTCTCCACAAAGGTGGTGCCTCAACGGATCCTGGAAACTATCGCCTCATAAGCCTGACAAGCTTGGTCTGCAAAGCTATGGAAAGGATCATCATGGACCTCATAAATAAAGATATTGGGGACCTACAGACACTGGATCCTACCCAGTTCGGCTTTGTTAAGGGCAGATCCTGCCTCTTAAACCTGGTCGATTTCTTTGAAACAGTCACCAAGGCCATTGACGAGGGGAAGGTGGTCCACACAGCCTACCTGGACCTCGCAAAAGCCTTCGATACAATACCCCACTCGGGCATTATAGATAAGCTCACCAGCTTAAATATAAACCCCTATGTCACTAGATGGGTTGCAAACTGGCTCAAGGACAGAACCCACATGGTTAGAATTGCTGGAGTCATGTCAGACTCCAAACCAGTTACAAGTGGCGTCCCACAAGGCTCAGTCCTGGGACCTCTCTTGTTCGGTATATATTTCTCGGAGGTACAGACCAACACAGAAGGACTGTGGCTGACCAAGTTCGCAGATGACTGCAAACTGGGCACCATAATCGACTCTCCAGCCGACACAAGCATCCTCCAAAAGGGCCTCATAGAAACAGACAACTGGTGCCAGAGCCGTGGCCTCAAGCTAAACGCCAAAAAGTGAATAGTCATCCCCTTTGGCAAAAACAAAGTGCCCACAAATTACCACATAGGTGGTAATCCATTAAGTACAGAAGAAGTAATTAGGGACCTGGGGACCCAAGTTGATAGCAATCTCTCATTTGACAACCACGTGGCCAAAGTGGTTTTAAAAACATTTTATATAGCCCACCTAATCATGAAGGGATTCACATCTAAATCAGGGGAGGTCATCGTGCCTCTTTACTCATCCCTCATCAGGCCCA
This sequence comes from Protopterus annectens, assembly GCF_019279795.1. Classification (NCBI taxonomy): domain Eukaryota; kingdom Metazoa; phylum Chordata; order Ceratodontiformes; family Protopteridae; genus Protopterus; species Protopterus annectens. The sequence continues at coordinate 896,559,467 of NC_056730.1, read as the reverse complement.
TAATTGAGTACAATGCCCCTTTTGGGATCTACCTTACCAAACACCTGCAGCAACTGGAAAGACCCCAAAAGTACCTCACCAAGACGATCAAAGGGCTCAAACAGATGCCATATGCTGCCCGGTTAAAGAAACTCCAGCTCTACTCAGTGGCATACCACCTGCTCAGAGGCGATCTGTGCCTGATGTATAAAGCCATGTCCAATCCGGAATTAATGGGCATGCTGCACCTCAGAAAATCCAAATCCCATCGAGCTACGCGCTCGAGAGACTTTAACCTCAGCACTGAAATAAATAGGACATGCTGGAGGGACAGATTCATAAGCCAGAGGCTCCCTTCACTCTGGAATAAAATCCCAGTCCAGGTTAGGCAGAGTCCCTCATTGACTCTCTTCAAGAGGAATCTTGATGAGTGGATGGGGGATCATAGGTTTACCCCGGGTATCACTTCTGTGTCACTGTTAGACAGAGGCACAGTATACTAACCTCGAAAAAGGGCATAGCAAAATTAATTTAAAATGGGTGGCGAAAGCCAAACACACTCTGGCTAGGCTTATAAATGCCCTAGGTCAGATAGCCTAGTATGAACCTATGAACCTATAAAGTCCATAGGCTTAAACCAGTTTGGCTTTGTAAAAGATAGATTATGAATTTGGTTGCTTTCCTAGAAAAAAATTACTGAGGCACTGGATGAGGGAACTGTACATACACCTTATTTCAATTTACCTTAAGGATGTTGATATTGTCCCTCACCCTGACATCATACTGGTCAAACTCAGGATAAATCCTTAAGTAACCCATCAGATTGCCAGCTGACTCACTGATAGACATTACTTTATATGAATAAATAACATACTAGCCTGCCTTGTCTCCATGGTGTAGCCCAGCTCTCTGTTTTGGGACCACTTTTATTTACCATTCTATTTTCTAATGTCAAATTTGACATTAAAGGTCTCTGGCTGACCAAATATGTAGATGACTGAAATCTTGGGAGTTATTATCAACTTCCTTGAGGGCACTCAGATCCTCCATGGGGGCATATATGAGACACGCCCATGCTGTCAGGTTCAAGGTCTAAAGCTAAACACCAAAAAAAATGTAGCACTGTGCAGTTTGGGAAACAGGAAGTCTCACAAGCCTAACATATAAATGCCACATATCTTAAAATCAACACTGTCATTACAGACATAGGCAACTTCATGGATAATGAGCACTCTTATCAGCAGTACCTCCCTATGAAAATAGAAAAGCCTTCTACCTCAATAAACTTTTTACTAAGGGCAGCACCTCTAGATCAAAAAAAGTCATCCGTGCTCTATACCCAATCCTTATCAGGCCCATGCTAGAATACAACACACTCTTCAATGTGCACCTGCCCAAACACCACCACCTAACCCAGCTTACAAGAACAGTGGTTTCTCACTAAAAAAAAATCTCAGGTATGAGCTCTTTAAGTTACTAAGAGCATCTAAAAGCCTTTTCTGTTTTCTCTGTCTCCTGGAGTGATCCACGCATACCTGGCCTACAGTTCTGTAAATGACCTAATCCTGCTCAATCTACTGCAAATCCATAAAGCTAGGAGTAGCACAGACATAGGATCAAGGGATCTAAAGTTATACTGCAGTATAAACACAACTTGTTTGAGTGACAGATATCTCTACCAAAACAATTCCTCATCTCTGAGACAAGCTC